>NW_020799096.1:4213206-4243747 GCF_003259725.1 Athene cunicularia
GGGGGGGGGGGGGGGAGGGGACGACAGAGGAAAATCCACACTGTAAGGTGACTGGATGCTTTTGAAATGTTATTTTTCCTTTTAAAATGAAGAGCCTGGGAAATTGAAAACATCCACATTATGTTAAATGCAAGTAGAGACTTTGGAGTGCCAGTTTACCAAGTATGTGTAAAATCCAGATGTAATTCATCCCTGATGTTGCAGCTGCAATCAATTCATTCCAAGATCTATACAGAAACCTTTAATTCGCTGGTTTGACAAAGACCGGCAAACAGCCAGGTTGTATTAGATGTGCCAAGCATTGTAGGCTGTGGTTACTTTTTCCCTAAAGTGCCCTAAGTGACCTCATTTTTGTCAAGTATTTTCTATGGTGTTGTAGTTTGTGTGAGCAGCCAACATAGTTCATTCAGCCTAAAATATCATAGCCATTAGATAATGGTGACAAGTTTGGGGTGGGGTTTTTTTCCCCCTTTTTGGGGGGGGTCTTTTGTACTCAGCCTGTGGTCTTGCAATGTGAAATTTCCCTGCTAACCATATTGTGAGAATGGGGTATATGTCTGTAAATTGGAAGCTGATCTATAGTAAAAAGAAATCTTTCTGGGGTCTCTTTCTTTATACAGCTTATGAAAGGAGTAATGCAGCATTACTCAACCTGGATGGAAAGCAGCCTGCAAGTGGAGAACCACAGTGGAGTGCAGAAGAGGCAGGCATGGAGGGTGATGCTCTCACCTCCGTGCTGCCTGCGGAGCAGGCACAACTCTCCCAAAAGTTTGGCAGGTGAAGCGTGGTTCCCAGCAGCCTCAAGTTTCTTACTGGAGCAGTTTGTCCACTCCCCCATCGGGGGTCCCGTGCAAGTGTATCACACTTGAACAGAACAAGAATCCAGCTCTTTGCGGCTAAACTGTTTCCAGGTGCAGGTGGTGAACTCCACATTTGGCTCCTCATGCTCCACCTTCCCTAGAGCAGCCTGCAGAAGCTGTGGCAACACTGCCAAAAAATTAACAGTTAAGAAAAAAAGGAAAACAAGACAACCTGTCTGTTTTCTGTAGCTTGTTTTCTTTCATAATTAATGAAGATTGTTCAAAAAAAAAAAAAAAAAAAAAAAAAAAAAAAAGAAAATTACCCTGAAAAACCCACCCTGACCACCATTGGGAATTTGGCTGGAGTTTGACATGATTGTGGTCGGGGATGGGGGCAGAACATCAGGCTCCATGTCATGCCTGTGGGTTTGATAGGACAGCTTTTCCCTGCAAGAGTGATTCCTGGTTTTGTTTTCTTATTTTCAAACTTAGTCTCCAAAGGAAGTATGAGAAATAGAATAGATCACATATAAAATACCCAGGTGGTGTGTTGCTGGTTTAGGTCTTTCATCCTTAAATTGACAAGAACGTTGTGAGTTTCATAAAACCTGAAGGACACATCTGTGTTCCTCCGGTGGTGAAATAATAAAATCAGCAAAGGCTTATGCTACTGCGTGGATACATCGCTCACAATAAACATTTGAAAGGCATTACATCTTTGCTGTAAATGAGGCTGTCAAAGAGGGCCACTTTCAACAAATCATACAAAATTATGGCATGTGAAAAGTATCGCAGATTAGCTACTCTTAGTTCATTCAGCACTTAATGGCCGGTCTTGAATGGCAGGCAAGAAGAGGGAGGCTGATGGTATTCAGTGATGTATTAGCTATGTAAATACAGGGGAGATGTCATGAACCCAATTTTGCTGCTGCCTGCCCTGCACCCTTGAAATGTAAGGGAGCTTCAGTGCGTCTCCAAGGAGGTTGGCAGCAAGTGCTGGAGCAGACTCATGGTGGCACATTGTGCTACTCACTGTGCTCCCTCTTTGTGGAGACATGTTCAGCATTTTCCTTTCCCCTGATCTCACTGAAGCCATTCGGGCTGAAAATGTCTTTTGCTCTTTGTGTATCGGTGCGACAACCGGAGTAAATGCCTCTTCAGTCTCGGCGTTAGCAGCTGACTAGCAGCCACCCACCCCTGCCTGCGCTGCCTACCTCTGCCCACCTCTGCCCCTTGCCGCTCTGACGCCAGCTCTCCTTGCAGCCTTGGTCAAATCTGTTCCCTCGCTCTGGTTGCAGTATGTACCGAGTGGCACTCCCAATGCTTCTTTCCATTTGTGTGTGGATCAGACGGCTGAAAACCTCAACAGAAAGGAATTGTTGGTATTTGTAGAGTAATTATTAGTATTTATAGTGCCTCTGGCAAACTCTGCCTTTTTAAAGGAAGTGCCAATAATTAGATATGGTGTTTTAATTAAAGGGAGCAATCTGTAATTAACAAAGGGATGCTGTATTTTATATCTGATTTTTATTATTTTTATTAATCAGCAGTACTTCACAGATGTTATATTTTCAGTTACTTGTAATGCTCTTTTGCATATTTTTTCCACTTCAAGGTGGAATAATTGAATGAAATATTTTTATCATGTTTTAAGACTCAGTCAACCTGACGGGGAGACTGTTCATGTCATATTGGTGCTTGCGGCAGTGTTGTACTAGTTACTTCGGATGCTCTTGAGAGGAAGTAAATTTCAGTTCTTGGGCTTTAAGGTTCAGTGCTTTGCTGCTTCTGTGATATAAGTTACCTGCTGAACTTAAGGCATTGTGTGCTATAAAGAAACTTAGTTGACTATCAGATTTCTTCTCCTCACATAAGTGGTTATTTCTATTAACTGAGTGTTTAGACATCATTGTACAATAATTAATCTAATGAAAATATCTCATGTGTAATTGACCACAGAAAAAATATTTTTCAGTTGTTCATATCATTTAGTTTTGTAGTGAACTCAGATAGTTTGCATGACGGCAATTGTATATCCCAAATGACCAATTTGAATGTGAAATATATTTTATGCTTGTAAATGGTTGTTCTTCACGTGGTTTTATTTTAGTCTGGATAGCTGAAATGGGTATTAAAACCTGGTAAGGACCTAGTGATGATACCTGAGCAGCTTTCAAAGAGCCTGTATTTTTCTATATTTTGCTTTGGAGTTGTATGTATTCAATTGCAACTGTCTAGCTCAGAATGACCATGGGCATTTCCTATAAGCTGTATATGACCATTCATCTGTTTGTGCATACTTAGAGACAGCAAGAGACACAGTCTTGGGGATTGTATGCTACTTAAATAGGTTGCTTTGCTGCAAAAGCTGGCAGAAAAATTCTTGAACAGCTTCACACTGTTGGCATTAGCAGTTAACACTCCTCTTGTATATGACAAGGCATGTGAAAGAGGTGTATGGCCACCCAAGCTCACTGTGAAAAGCAGAGTAAAATGGTTCAGAGCTGTCAGTACTACAAGATTTATATTCATTCCTGGCTGTTATGTCCTGTACGCACTGTGCAACCTCTAAGCTGATAGCCCCCAGATTTTAATTTTCAGGCTAAGTCCCTTGACACTTTTGCAGTCCTCACAGCTTTGGTGGTAGAGCTGTTCCTGCAAAGTGTAGCCTGATGGGGAGGTTGTAGCTGCAGATTTAGTCTGAATGTTAATGGGATGTGGAATTGATGTAGGTGGGAAGGGGGAGGAAGATACTTTCTTTCCAACCAGAGACGCCTCTAGCCTGGTGAAATTGGTGTGATCCCACCAGTCTCCAGCTTAAAAGGCTCCTGCTGGAGCTGGCAGAAACATGGCCTGGGCCGTGAAGTGAGAGGCACACGGACACACACTGTGTATCCATCCAGGCTTCGCAGTGGGGGCCAAAAAGCCTTTAGCTTTTTTCTTCTGCCTCTCTCTCCTCTTCCGTCTTTCCTCCTTCTCACAGCTCTACATCTGAATGTAACTGCTATTGTTTGTTTTCAAATCATTTGGGAAACTTTTAAAACAAAAAAAGAGGTTAGAATAGTATTTTGCATCATCCTTAATTTCCTTATTTATCCTTAAAGATATCTTTTGAAAGAGTAGCCAGGATATAGGATGCCCACATTGACTATAAACTGAACCTTCTTATATATCCTAGTCACCTTCCCTCCTACCTCCCCTCCTACCTAGTGATTCAAAATAAGAGAGACCTTTCTTGAGGGGAGTGCTTACCTGTGCTTAATTAGAGATTTAACTATAGCCTTAAATGCTTTCTCAAATAGGAATCAAGTGAATCACAGCCTTGTGAAAATGCCTGGCAGGGAAACATTACTTCTGAGCCTTCCAGATGGTTAGCCATGCCCTTGTTTTGAGCTTCGCTGAAGAGTGCATGAAAAGACTCACAGCTAGAAATACTAGGCGCTTGCATTTATTTATATATTTTATTTTGGCTATACTCCTGTGCATGCAGGTTCATGATTCTCTTGAAATGAGTTAGTGAACGTTGGCATTTACTAAAAAGGAAATGCTTTATTGAGTCAATATGTGTATAAGCTAATGCAGATTTCTAGGGTAGCAGAGAGAATGTCCTGGAGGTCCCTCTTGCTTATTGTTGCTGAAGGGAAGAATAGAAGGTAGAGGGAAGAGAGCAACAGATAGAAGAAAAAAAAAAAAAAAAAAAAAAAAAAAAGCTAATAACAATGAGAGCTCACTGCCCAGGCTATGTCTCTTGCTGTGTTTGAATGATTATTCTTTGTAGACAGCTTTGCATGGCACTATTTTTAGAATCTCTTTAATAATTGAGCTGTAGCAATTGTGCTCAGCAGTTAGAGCAGGCAGGGAAAATAGCATCTCAAAGAAACCATGCACCAGGGTAATAATTTAAATCAAACTCCATTATACTGCACTCCCCTTTCTACCCCTCTCCCTCGGAAAGGTGAAATGCTGTAGAACACTGAACACAGGGGAAAAATGAAAATTGGGCAAGTTTACAGCACACAATAAAATCCATCAAGAGAGTTTATGTTTTAGAGGTGGAGCACAGGAAGAGGAAATCTGGTCAGCTGTTAACAAATTACTGTTACTAGGTGGTTTACAAGGGGAACGCCTCAACTTCCCACCATCAGCAGTGAATTAGGAGAGAGCAGCCTGCCTCTACCTTGCAAGGAGAGAATTGTCACAGAGGAAAAATATTTGTCAAACCACACCGAAACAAGAACAAAGCAGCAGTCCAGCGAAATACAGGAAGCTCCAGTGGTACTGTCACTCTCTGATGCATTTGGATGTTGCCTGGCTGTACAATCAAGTCTAATGCAGTCACTGGCACGGAGCTGAGTGCCTCCTGCTCTGCTCCTACCAACTGCATCAGACAGGAAGGTTTGCCCGTACCAATTGCAACATACTTCCCTAACATCCCTCCTTATAAGCAGCAAACCTGGGACTCTCACAGGAAAAATGAAGTGTGGACAGTAAATCTAGGATAAATGAATCGCTGTCTAACATCTCTTGAAAATACAGCAGCTACTATGGCAATCTGTAGATTAATACCACACTATTTTGACTTTTGGTGAACTCTATCCATCGTAATACTGTTATTTAACACACTGTATTGTAATAATATTTTTATTAATAATATGTCCAAGCCTGATAGCATGGTTAAGTCTTCTTCAAGGACTTCAGGCATTTATTTTGCAGTTCCAAGTTGGTTGTCTTGTCTTATATTAACATGTTTCATTACTACACAGACAGAAGACACTTTGAAACAGAAAGAGAATATGAAGTATTATGATTAGCACTAAGTAGTGACTGGTTTTAAAGATATAAAAATAGGAAAATTTCAGTTATTGTCTCACAATATAATATTAAAACACTGTATAATAATTAGAATCCATTTCTGAACAAAACCATGGGAACTTGTAACAAACTCAGAATTTCAAAAATACAAATTTTACAAGCTCCTGTTCTCTAGAATTTTCTTATAAAACTTTTTTGCTAAAAAAATATGAAATGAAGATAATGAGAATTTCTTATCAACCAAAGAGTCTGAGTGTTGAACTGGTCTGCTCAGGATATCTGAAAACGGTGTAAGCTTGAAAATACACAATGATCCACTGGAAGTGGCAGCAGGACCTTTATAGATGATGACTATAAAGAAGATGTACTTGTCTCATAGGAAGTTTGATTTTCCTATCAGCATGTGGAAGATTCCCCTCAGTGTTCCTTTATTCAAACTTTTTGCAAATGCTAGAATTTATGCTGTAATTTCAACTCAGATTCTTCTCTCATCACACCTTCTTCCGTTTCTGGGACAGTTTGTATAAAATAATAACATTGACAGTGTGATATGAGAAATATCCTTATGATAAGAAGCTGATGTCAAAGTTATTGGCTTCCCTTCAGTTTTCAACAACTCTTCTGTCAGGGTGAAAAGCCTCTTTTTCAAAAACTGTATTTTCAAAAACTTTTCAAAAATTATCTCTAAGTCATAAAGGTCCACTGAAAATATTAGAAATATAATTATACGGCATTAGCCTTCTCTCCTGTTCTGACTTAATTTGGAAAGGAGTTCCATCTCTGAAATTCAAGAAGAGTATTAGAATAAATTTACTTCTATGTGTTGCCTTTGTTAGTTAGGCTTTTATTTCCTTTTTTTAAATATTGTGCACTTTTTGCCCTACTTGTAGTAAGACATTTTTAAAGATACTTGCTTGCAGTTAAATTTTAAGCTCCTTGGTTTTGACCAAATTGGAGTTGTTGTATCCTAGTTCATGAATTGCATGTTGACCTGGTTCCCAGAATATTTTGTTTAATTTGGGAGCTGTCAAGAAAAACAAAAAGTAAGGAAGACTATCTCTCAGGATAACTTGTTCCTCAGGAGAAGTGTAAATGACATCTAAATTGTTAGCGCTGAAGTGTCTATTGCCTGTCTGCAGGCAAACTAATTTGAAAAGTAAAAAGAAGAATGTCACATTCATAAAGAATAAAGTAATCCTAGCAGATTTGTGGAAGGGGTTGTGTCAAGAACTGGTAGTTTGGAAACTAGGCTGAGACTGTTGTCACTGGATCCAACCAGTATAGGCTTAGCCTTGGGCTAGCACAAAGCAGGAGGAGGCACTGAAGTAAGATCAATGTATACTTGAAGACAAGTTGCATATTTCCCAGATATCTGTAACTGTCTGGTTGCTTTGACACTATAATGTGACCAAAGGACTCTGTTAAGCCTGTGATCCATACTTTTCTGACATATCATCATGGGAAAATTAGCCAGAGAAACCATAAGTCCTGCACCCTGGTGGTTTCTGAAGACTGGATGTGAGCAAGACGAGGTGTAGAAAATGTCTAGGACGTGTCTGCTGCAGCCTGGAGGATCCATGCAGAGAAAGTGCATGAGAGGTGTGGGCTGTACTTGATGGGTGTCCAAGAGGTCTAGGTCCCTGGGCTGAGACCCATGATCAGTGACAGCAGACATGGTGGAACAGCATGGGGGAAAGGTAGCAATGCACGGGGCCAGTACTCTGATCTCCTTCCTGAGAAGAGATTGGGGTTAGACTACAGCATGCCCACCCTTGCAAAATATGGACTAATTTCTAACTTTTTTTTTTTTTAATTTAAAAGTACATTATGCTTTCCAACAGCACCTGTACTAACTCAGAAATAGAAAGATTGAGTCTAAAGTATTACAGCACATTCATTAGTCCCTGAAGAGCAGAATGGTTTTGCTCTGGATTTCTTCTTTTATCCTTCATCTGCTTGCCTCATCCCCAAAGTGCCCTCTCTGTCCTCTCTAATGCTCCCAGCCGGTATGGAAGAGGTGTGTTTGGGGCTAGCTGAGAGCATGACATGCACTGCTCGGCCCCTTGCCCACTACCCAAAAGAACAGACAACAGATGACCCTTACTTGTGTTTTCCTCAATAAGAGCAGTGGCTTGTGCTCTGCCTACCTGCACTTGACTATGAAACTGTAGGACCCTAAAAGTTTGAGAGCTCTCTCCCAGTGGCCAGGAGGAATTTGTCAGTTCTGTGGGGACTGGAGGGAAGAAAGGGAGCGTGCAGGCAACACAATCACATGATCAAATCAGTCTCAAAAGCACAGTGAAAGATAAATCTGGCCTTCACTTTTAAAATAAAACTTTAAAAACTTGTTAATGTCACATATAACAGAATATTTATAGCACTCTAAATGTTAAGCAGAGGGAAATATCATTGCTAGACAGTGGGCTTTTATATGAATTTTTAAAATGTTCAACTTTTCTTTAGAGACTTATGAGCTGATAAGGAAAAGTTACCAAAGTAGTAACTGAGGGATAGAGAACTATGAATAGGCAGTAAAAAATTAATTGTATTGTTTTCCTTTCAGCCTCGTATTTGATTTTATGCTTACTGAATGTTGGCTTCTATTTATTGTGGAGCATAAGTGCTTCAGTTATATCTAAATATAAGTTATATATTTTTTTAAAAAACAGTACCATGAATTCCTTGGCACAGAAATTTCATTGTTTATGGTTTACAGGTTGGCTGATATGCAAAGAATATGTGTGAGTAACACCTCTCTGCAGAAAGATAGAAATATACATATATCATTATACTTGCAGGCATTCAGCAGAATGGCAATTTTCAACTTCACAGACTTTCCTAAAGCTCAGCTGCATGAGCCAATTGGACCCATGAAATTGAAAATGAGCTCAGATTGGTTTGGAGGGATTAGAGCTACAAAGAGCATCCACAGAATGGTGAACTTGGCCTCTCTGAATTATCCGGATCCAACCTCAGAAATTCTAGTTGGAAACTTCATTTGATGGAATTTGCAGCATGCTGGAGAGAGTCAAGTGGACCTGTGGTCCCAGGGACGGCTTTGTGGCTTAAATGTTGTGAGCTCTTAGCTCAAGCCTGACTCCTCCAAAGCTTGAACAGATCTATTTAGTATTTGAGGGTATTTAGGTGGATTATATGTCAGCTGGAAAGCCCATGAGTCCTCACTGCTCATGTAAGCTTGTAACTCTATTTCTGTTCCTCTTAACCTTATTTTTCTGAATTATGAGTGATGGGAATTAGTGTTTAATTTATTAATTTTGTTTTCAGTGGAGGGAGAAATTAACATTTAACACTTACGTTCTCTAACTTTTTTTAAAAATAAAGAAACAGCTAATAGTCAAACTCCTTCATGATTGATCTTGTTATCATCTCCAGTGTTCTCTGTGTGAATACAAAGGCATCTTCCACCATAGATTTGTAAAATAATAGCAGTAATTCCTGATTTTGCTACATCCCAGTGTCCCAGTTGTATTAAAATTAAAGTGAGAAAATATCTTCAGTAAGAAATATGGTGGCTGAAATACCTCTGTCTTGGTGACAGAAATAAAAGCTTCCTGCTGCTGGGAAGGCGCCCATTGCCTCTTACAGCATATGACATTCTAATCACTTCAGTGTTCAGCCATTAAGGTGTAATGAACTTCTTAATGTCCATTTGTTTACGGAGACAACTGACAGAGGGATCATTTATCTGGTCTTCAGTGTATTTTTTCAAACATGAAAGCCTACCACTCTTCCTACTGAGATCTTTTCATTGTGCAACTAGCAAAGGATACTGTTCTAGAGAGAAAAAGAGCCTTTACAGATTTTAGGATAACTTGATGCACCAGTTAGTTTTTAAATTGGGGCTGCCAGCAATTGTATCAAAGCAGAACTCTAGTCACAGCCTCATTGCACCATCTGTGCATTTGATAAAAGACATGTTCATTTCGGGATATGCTGAAAGGGAGATAGGTAAGAAATTAAAGACTCCCATATTCATGAAAACTAGACTGCAGTACAGTGCAATGGTGTCTTTGTACATAATTTCTACACTCAATCTTGTCATCAGTAGTTTTATTTTTATTACAAAGATTAAGAATTAACAATAAAAATGTAATAATCTTTTTCACATCTGAATATCTATCTTTCTGAAGAGGCTGATGCTTCCCCCCCCTCCGGAAGCTTGAGAAAACCTCCTGTTTTCATAACAGCATCTTTCTGCCATTGTTTTTAATCAGATTGTCTTTAGCCAATATGCAATCATGATCCTCACTTAGGATTCCTATTACAAAATGACCGTTGCTTTCTGTGTTATTCTAGAGAGACTGAAATTATTGCTAGTCTGATTTTTAGTAGTCCCATAGCGAAAAATAAACCTTTGGAAATTGAGATTAATGGAGAGAAAATGACTGTTTCATCCTATCCAGGTAGACACAGCAGAAGGCATCCGAGTTTTAATTGTATAGGAAATATAAAGTTTATTTACTTGCTACATTATCAAAATTGCTTGCGACAAGGCAACAGACAATTGTGAGATGCTAAATTTACTGAAGGATCTATTTCAAATTATATTTTAATTTATAAGTAATTAATAAATTCACTTGTAAACATATGGAAATATTGATTATGTTCTGAAATTGTAAATGCATCAATATTTGGAACCTGAGCAGTGTTCTTCATACACAACAATGGGCATACATGGCTGAGGTGCAAAGTCAGTCCAAACTTATTAAGGGGACATACACATAATCTATACATATAAATATATATTTGCAGAGTACATACAAATGGATATTCTGGTGCTTTATATGTATTCATTCCTCTGTTCTAAAATGATTCTTTGAAATATGAAGGTTTTATAGGAGTAGTAAGTAATTTAAGACTTTGTATTACATTTGGGCAAATATGTACTTCTTGCTAATTTATTTTCATTAGATAGATATATAAATGCACTTACAGCAAACTTACATGGCTTTCAGGAAGCAAAAATTGCCTCATGTTGAAGAAATTTTATGGTACCATTAAGGCTGACCCTAGGTAACTGGTTAGGAAGGTTTTATGCTATCACTGCACCATTCAAGGTAAAGTGCTAACCCGGCATTGTTACAGCTTCTGAAGTTAAATGGAGTTCCAGATAGGTCTTTGCAGTTACTTTACAGTTGTTATTCATTAATATGTAATGGTCAGGTCTTGTATGCTTTACTATCATTACTTCGAACAGAACAAAAATAAGGGATTTAAGAGCACTATAAATTTCCAGCACTGACATATTATAGTGCTAATATACTGTGAGACAAATTTTCAAAAATATTTGATGTTCAGGATAAATTCTCAAATGAGCTAGATCCCAGTTCTGCATTTCAGTCAGACAGCAAAGCTGCAGGGGAAGATCTTGCTCCAGTCGCTGTTTTGGGGAGAAAACCAGTTAATTTGACTGGAGTCAGGATGCCGCCCCACAGTGACCCACCCCTCCCTGGGGAGGAAGGAGGAACGCGTAATCATGTAGCACAAAGGCTGCTGAAGTTTCTGATAAAATTATAAGCAACTGCTCACAACCTTCAAGACTGAAAAGCAAAGCTTGACCATTAAGTATTAAATATAATAGTAAAGTATTAAGGAACAATTACTTCCTAATTCAGCAAATTAATGAAGTTTTCAGAATTATTAGACCTAACTGGCTTTTTGAAACAAATATATCTCTAGACAGTGCTTGAGATAGATCTGTATATTGATGCAGATCATGAATATATGGCAAGATGGAAACAAGGCTTGTAGAAAGACCTCTAGATCCCCACACTAGATTGTCGTCCATACACAATATTCGTGGAATAGAAAGGGTTTGTGTGCTTATGTTTGCATTGCCTTTATTTGATGACTAACAGAAAAAAAAAAAAAAAAAAAAGCAGAAATTAAACTTTTAGTACCTGCAACACCTTCTCTAGTACAACCCTCATAACACCAGCCTAAAACTGTCACAGCATTTCTTCAGAAACTATATTACTTGTACCGTGAGGAAGACAACCCCGAAAGTTGATGTGTGGCCACTGTCATCCACTCAGATAGTAGGGTAGGTAGAGCAGGTAGCACAGCCAGACACTACCCTTTAAAAAACAACAGCACCTAAATAAAACCCTCAGTTATTCATAATCTGCCTAGCCCTCTGCCATTCTCTGGAAAGAAATGTTGCAAAGTGTATGCTTAGGGCGAAATTTCATCCAATGCCATCCAGCTGCTTCTAAGAAAAAAGCTAGGCAAAAAAATTGGCTGTTTTTCCCTTACTAAACCCAAGCAAACAGAAGAACCACTCTGACAGACTTTCCTGAAAAGCCCCATTTTCCCAAAGATCTGAATCAGATCTTTGAAAACAGTAGTTGTTCTGGAGATGTGCATTTTTGCTCTTCCCATGAGCATCCCCTAAAATTACAAGTTTTGTAAGTACTGCTCAGACATGTGCAGTAGAGGTTTCTTTTAATTCTAGTAGCTAATTTTCCTCATGTTTTCACAACATTTTGTAAACTAAATCCTCTAAAATTAGCTGTCCAAAGCTGCAGCTATACGCTGAGTTTAAGCAGACAGTTTTGGCACTGCTGTGGATCTGTTAAGGATATACCAGTAGACTATTGATTATCTGCCCCTCTCAGTCTTTTTGGGTCATAAGATGCTGCACAGAGGTTTTGGCTCACACTGATAATATTGGAAACTATCTGACATGCACAGAACATAAATGCCACATTTCTCATAAGTGTCTTTTACAAGTCATGGCTTTCTCAAGAACATGGTATGTGTGTTTTATCAGCTCTTTAGCATGTGTTGCTGCCTATAACATGTTTAATTATCTGCACAGATTTTCGGTTGGACTTCATTTCCCTAAAATGGTTGATCAGTCAAGTCACTGACAACCAAACAGCTGTGTTTACTTCTGTTGGTACTTTGTTTGACCAATTTGCTTTGATCCCTCTAACTAAGAAAAAGCCATTTTGATTCTGGTTTTGGCTCAGAAAAAAATTAGTTTGGTGTATACAGACCTCTATCCTAACTAGAGCTCTGTCCTCCAGGCATATTTCAAATGATGAAGAAGGTAGGTCTCAGTCCCCTTCCCACTCAAAAAGGTGTTACGGGAGCTGGGGGGGACTCTCTGGATCACTAGCAGTGACAGAAGGGGAGCCACTGGGGGTACAGTCTGGGTGAATAGAAATCAGTCTAATGCAGAAAAAGCTGAAAAAGAGATACGGAGAGAAAGGGAAAAGATCAGGAATAACTATATACATGGCATTGGTCTGTGTACTCTAAGGGGTGTCAGGGTAAAATCACTACTCTTGGGATTTGAGGAAGATTAGGATACTAGGAAGAGGAATGGATCTGTGATAAGTCTTAGGTTTGGAGGCTGTGATTAGTTATGCAGGGAGAATGATCATGGGACTAGGAGTCCAGATGGATGAGAAGCAAGTCAAGGTTACAATAAGGACCTTTTAACAAAGCATCACACTCAAATTCATACAAATGTACTATTTTCAAAACCTGAAGTGGTTCTTCAAGGACCTTGTATGCAAGCTTTGCTTTTAGAAACTTCTGTGAAGTTTCCCCCACCCCAGAAAAGTATGTGTTTAATTCCCTTTTAGTGTTGTTTCACCTGAGAAATACTAAACTACTAGATCTCCACTAAGACATGACAGAATTAGTTTTGCCTGTGTCACTTTAATTAGCCTCTCCCTGCTCTGCACATAAATAATTTACTCTTTGCAAAATAGACCTTAAGAGCATGATCAATTTTTTCCCTCTGGACTCATGCTTCTTTCATTGCAAAAAAAATAGCTCTGATACAGTGATAAATACATACTGTGCGGCAAAGAGTGCTGTTTATCTACAGATCCCCCGCCTCACCTGTTGCAGACATTAGGGATTGTATAGAAGAGCTGAAATGGAGAAAGAAAATTATCATAGTAAAATGCTTTCCTCAAGGCTTTTTTTCTTGCTTCTGCCATGTTGTTCTGATGCAATATTTGTTAAAACAAGACAAAGGCAGAGAAGCTTTTACAAGTCTCATTTGAATAGTCACACAAACTGTTGCCTTAAAAGAGAAAATGTAGTCCCCTTAACTGAGATTCAGTTACTGACCATGTGAAAGCTACAGTACTGTTTCACTGGTTGCTTCTGTAATCGATCCCATGAGTCTTTTCTACATTACACTGAATGGGAGTCATAGTGCTCATGTGGTCACCTACTCCTTCTCAGCTGAAGACTTAGTAACTTCCATGTAAGCTGCAGTAACTGGGAGTTGAGGGACAGTCTTTCAAATTCCACTACAGCAGCATCTCACTGAAACCAGTCTTTCAACTGGGAGTGAAAGGTCTTTTTAACAGAAACCCGAGGGTCTCATCTCTATGAGCATTTGAGGACTCACAGCATCAAATTATATCAGTGGGAGATCTGCTTTGGACATAAAAGATGCCATTGAATGCTAAGTACATTTAAACTATCTAAGAAAGCTGAATGCTTCTTTAGCCTCTGTTTTTAAAATCTGAGCCTCAATTCGTGTGATTCAAAATGGAGTTAGTATCACTTTTTAATCCCACAGATTTCTGAAAAGAAAAGTTAGTATATCTAAAACTGTTTGAATGCTATAGTAGTATGTGCCAAAGAAAAGTCTGTAAACAAATTGCAAGGAGTAAAGTACAAAGCTGAACCATTAACACTCATGAGAAATGAAATACTGAAGAGCTTCTCATAAAGCAAGCACCATCCATCCACTGCGTTGTACAGTACAAAGAATCTGCAAGGCAGGACTGTGACCATGTGATTAAAAACTCTCTGCTAATGCATTCTCATAAAGGGAGTAAACTGAAGTTGCACAGGCCATTTGAAGCTGCTCAAAGAAAGGAGGTTAGGAGTAGCCTTGGTAGTGAAGTAATCAATATAATGTAGTTGAGCATGCTATTTATAATACTCTGCAGTTTATCACATAGCTGTCATCACTGGACATGCAGACTTACATGTAATTGAAGAAAACTTTTCCATAAGATCAAGTTTCTTTCCTTTTAAGAATGACTGTGATTTGTCTTGTTTTTTAGTTTTTGCTAATTGTGACTCTTCATGGATAGTTTTTAATATGTGCTGCTTCTCAGCATCACTCAAAATAATAAATAGAATTCACTGTTGTATTTGGAAAAGTAAAAAGTAGTACAGATTTATCCTTTATCTTAAGCATGAATACCAGAATCTGCTCCATCTCTGCTGTAGGCTGTTTTGTAATAAACTGTTTTACTTACCAGTAGTCTTGCTGCCCATGATAAAGTTGCATAATCGTGCTGCATTGTGATCTGTGACTTACACCTCTGACTCTTTCTTTTCCTGACTTTTTCCTTCTCTGAACTGCTCTTTTGGAAAACATTATATACTTGCATTTAGTCACTTGGATGTGCTGAGCAGCTGGTGCTAATGATTTGAAAGTATGAAGTAGTTTATCCAGCGAGTGGGTTTGTTCATGTGATTTTTTTGAGTTCAGTTTGTGGGGTAACACAAAGGAATGCGAGGTACACAAGGGGAAAGAAAATTTCACATCAACTACAAGCATGGAAAGGAGCAGATGTGCAAAAGTGGAGATTCTCCCTTACCTCCTGTGTCAAGTCAGAGTTAAGGAGAGAGTCTTGAATGGTCTGTTACTGGCTGGAGTACAGCAGAAAAGATTAATAAATTTTTGAAGTGCTTAAACTTGCCTCCCAGCCTAAACTCAAAATCTTGTTTTTCTCCTTTGAACTATGAAGCCTTCTACTTTTATTAAACAACAGAAAGCATATTGGTACTCATAATGTTAGGTTCTTATAACCAGATATGTCCAGATTATTCAATTTATTGAGTAATCTAAAGTTTTTGGTTTTTCAGGGAAACAGTAAACCAAATACAATATAAAACAGCAAACAAAGTTATTCTGATTTTTTTTTTTTTTCTGGAGGTTCTGAATCCTCTCTTCCTTTTTCACAGCTCTAATTTCTTTTGTGAGAATTGTGTCAGAACTTAATATAAAGGCTAGGAGCATTACAGTTTTGTTTGTCATCTAGGGAGACAAGCAAAGCAGGGATTGATATGCCAGAAGTGGTAATGTCCTCTCCCTTTTGGTGGAAGAGCCTTGAGTATGATTGTCCGGCAAGTGAGATATAACTTTCTCTTAATTCCTAGTCAGAATCATCTGAGTATTTTCTACCACTGGGTCTAGTGATAACAGGGTAAAATAAACAAGGCACCAGGAAACAGCAGGCACTATATGGGTATTGTTGGTAAGCCAAAACTTCCTTTAGGAGTTTTTTTTTCCCCCTAATAATTGTCTTTTCTCATGGTACAGAAAGCCATCTCTGGTCATATGAAGAATGTTTGAGAAGCCAAGTCAAAGAAAATCAGAGCCAGGGTTTTACAATGAAATTTATTGTCAACTGCGAACACTTAAGAGAAAAAAGAGTCTCACAAGAAATGTATTTTTAAAAAGTACTTTTTAAAAAAATAAATGGTTTTATTTTCAGTTAGCAAGTCTTCTGAGAAACTGTTTCTTTGCATAAGACCTTATAGTGTAGAAGGCTTAGGTACATGACATACTCTTTGATTATGTAGTATTGCCCACAGTACAATTGTTCATTAATATGGTTGCATTTTATGTTTTAAGAGTTCATTGTAATCATAGAATCATAGAATCACAGCATATCTGATGTTGGAAGGGACCCATAAGGATCATCGAGTCCAACTCCCTACTACTCACACAGCTACCTAAAGCTAAACCATATGACTAAGAGCATCGTCCAGATGCTCCTGGAACTCTCTAGTACACATTTACCTTGGGGCTTTGGAAGAATGCATGCAAAAGACTAAAAGTGATCAGTTTACAAGGTACACTGAACATTCTTAATTTCCTTCTAGGGAATTTTTGTATCTTAATGATATTAAGATTAGTAAAGTAAACAAACAACACCCCCCCCCCCCAAATTAAAAACACAAACCACAGTTATTTTTCTGTTATAGTTAAATCTATGAACAATTTAGACAAGACCTAGTTTCAGTTAACCTGAAACATCAACATCATAACAGGATCCAGCATTTTTCATCAGGGGGTTGTATACTTTCATAGGCAAGCCTAGTTGGAATATGGTCTTTCACCCCTTCTATGAGAGACACCACACGTGATGGAAGCAGTGCTGTTTAACAGTGGGAATTGCATAGCGCAAAGGATGTAATAGTATTTGAATTTTCTGTTAAAGATCTTAAAAAACTGGCCTTTAGCAATGAGTCTTTACCGCAACCTCAGGATACTCTAGGATATCTCATTTCTCTGACTTTACAGTTGTTGAGGTTGCTACCAACAGCAGATCACAAAATTTGGCTCATTCCCACTCTTTTTGAGTTGACCGTCTCTTCTCAGTCAGCCCCATATTAGACTTCTGTGTGGCAGTACTTAGGGACTGGAAAATCTAGCCTATACACAACACAACTTTGGTTTCCCTAGTAGTGTGAGACAGAGTGAGCAATTATGATCTGTCACTTTCCATAGGGCTTCCTTGGAAATCACAGATCATATTTAGGCAGTCAATGGTGTTCTGCAATGCATTGGGCCATCTTAGATCCAGAACTTATGCGAACCACCTTCCACACTTTATTTTGTCACAATTCAGATAATCTGTAACATTCTTGGACACCCTCTGACACTTGGCAGTGAAACTCATGTGTGACAAGATTTTTCCCCCTCTTCTTTTCTGCTGGAACAGCATTCAGGAAGGCTGTTGTTCTGCCCCAGAACATCTCTAAGGCTTCCTGCCCACTGGTATCAACATTCCTTTCCCTTGGGGCTTACTTTTCTTGGCAAGACTGGTGAGCTACATCAAGTAACCTTTATATCACTATTCAAGGCATATTGTTTGCTGTTTCTGTCTTTTTCTTTGGGGTTTTGAAAACACTATACATAATTCATGCAGCAGGTGCAATTTCTTGTTGTCTATTGTGATACAATATGGTGTGTAGTAGTAATCAGTAAATTAAAACGTTGGAAATGAAGAGGCCATGGTGAGAAGTCAAAATACATGGATATTCTTGGTAGGTAAGCTGGAAATGAAATGCTGCAGTTGTATGCTACTACTGCCAGTCACGGTGTTCTCTCTGCTTTATTTTTCCTGTGTATCATGCTTTGAGGGCCACCTTCATCAGTTAGGAGTTTGAATGGAACCAGAAGGATCACGTAATGGAGTTGCAAGCTTAAGATAGCCACAAATGTAGAGACACATGCATAAAAGTAAAAACAAAAAAGAAGAAAAACATATCACAGCTTAAGATGCTTTCAGTTGCTCAGGAAGGCAAACCAGTTTTACAGTATTAATTAACATTTTAGGGCATGCTATACCTAAATAGCAGGAGACTGTGTGTATGTGTGTGTGTGGGAGGCGTTATTTCACCACAGAAAGATAGAAATAAATTAAAAACCGGTCATTTTCTGAAAAGTAAGATTTTACTTATGTGGTACAATGAAAAGGTGAAAAGTGTGTTTTTACTATCAAACCAAGAATCTGGATATTTTGGCAAATGGCATTAGAAAAGTGCAGTGCTAAAACAGTTGAGGAAGAACATGAGGTGTATGTGCATCTTGCTCTCTCCTTCTGTTGTTAATTGCCTCTCCGTGTCTCTGGCAATCAAGCTGTCCCTCCTCCATTTCATATGCAACGAAGATGCCAAGAAAAGTTGCCTGGTCCTTTCCCCCTCACTCCACAAATACAAGCGCTGAAGCCCACAGTGGGGCTTCTCCTTCGGCACAGTAAGTTTAGGATTCTCAGTGAAGCCTCCCTCATGCAGATCTTTAGCGCCTTGTTCGTTGCCGGTGTTTTTTGCGCGTTGCTCCCTCGCATCCCAAGCACATAGCCATGGATGCCAACCTCAGCCCCTCCACGCTGAGATTCCTCTATCCAGTGCCTCCCCCGACATGTGGCACCTATCTATGGCAGGGTTCGCACAGCTACTCCCCTCTTCCTTGTGTCTTGCTTCATAGCTCTCCTCTAGATGCAATGTCTGTTTTCTGGAAAGGTTGTGGATAGATGAAGTATATCTGTGGTAGAAAAATACCATGAAGTCTTTAAAATACTCAAATACCATTTAATGTACAGTTACCATCTCGCCACATTTGTTTGCATGCATCTTTTCTCTGTGTGTGTGTGTGTGTGTGATTTTGAGCCCTAAACTTGTGTTTCACTATGCCAGGATAGTGATTTACACCATAAAAAAAAAAATTTTCTAGGTGTTCCTAATGGATGAAGTTGATATTTTAGCATCTGGCCACTGTAATAATCCTACTTAGGCCAATAAAAGGAATTTGGTGTGAATTGAAAAAAAGCTGTGACTAAGAAAACTTCAGTAACAATAACAAATTGAAAGCAGTAGATTGTAAACACCAAGAAGGACGTTTGTCTTGCAGGGAAAAAAAAAAAAAAAAAAAAAAAATAATAAAACTAAATGTTGGACAGAGTAAGTACTAAATAAAATGCCTGAAGAGAAATGCTGATATCAGCAGCAATTACACCTTTCAATATGTTATTTATAAGATAATGGAGATGATTAGGACATGTGTCCAATTATATATTCTGTTTATAATTAAGCTTTTATTTGGTATAATTTTTAAAGCAGACTATAACAGAAATTGAAGTACACAGCAGCATTTTTTTGTAGAAGTCTATTCCTTGTGAATCTCTGTGGCCAACTCTGTACTGATGTCTACAGTTATGTTGTTAAAGAAATCATCAATCAGTCATTATGATACAATGCTGGATGTACTTCAGCCTTACATTCTGACTACTGCAGGCCAAAACATTGATATGATTTTTTTTCTAAGGTTATGTGCTATAGAAGTTAACTGTCAATTCAATAACTCAGCAGCTTCCTTGAATATAGCTTCTTTATATTGTCTTGCTCTCAGGAAGCAAAATGGAAGGAGAAAAACCCAGCTGAGATGCACAGTTCCAGGTAGCTTTTCTGCATTTTTCAGGAAATATCCCAGTGAAGCATGTTGTAAAGTTAAATGATAGAAAATCTCATCACATCACACCCTTGGCTCTGCCATTATTTGTGGCAGATTTGGGTATAAAGTGAATTTTCCAGCTTCTTGTGATCCTGGAAAAAAAAAAAAAAAAAAGAAAAAAAAGAAAGAATACTTTTAATGAACTGAAAAGGTACATGTACAGCTATCTATTATATATTCCTGTGTTGGATGGATTATGAGAAAATAAAATTTTCAAGTCAGATTGCATGTTTTGAATTCAGAGATCTGAGCACATTTTAATCCTGAAAAGTATAAGAAATTTTTTTGAGCAAAGATTTTTTAAAGACAAAGCAGGCGATTTAAAGGATATGAACAACTGTTAGAATTATCTTTAACATTTCTGATATGTTGGCCTGACTTTTTAAGACTGATGAAAGCTAAAACTCCCATAAAGCTTTCACAAATGGTGACTTTTTCTTTGAAAGATAAATAATAAGAGGTGGCTATTTAAAAGTAGGTCCAGAGATACATCCCAACAGCATGACTCATGCTCCTAAAACTCATTCTGTGCCTGATACACCAACATTTGCTACCCTACATAAGCCTGTATTTTGCTCTCTATTGAAATAGAGGAAATAATAGGAAATAAAGACTTTTAAAGAGAAAGATAGGAGACCAGAATTTTGCAGAATGTATGGCAAGGCCTCCAACTGGTAGTGTTAGTAATGATTTACTGTGAGTTTAGGAGGACTGCTGCCTGCCTGTTAGCACCACTAAGCACAGTGTGTTTCTTGTCTCAGAGACGACATTGCACAGCCGTGTGTTGGAAGTACCAGCCATCAGTAGTAATCCCAGTTCTGTGCTTACTGTGCTCAGGGATCCACGGAACTGGGGCTTCTTTCTGGATGGAAAAGATAACACGGGGAGGCAGCTGTACTGTGCTGCCAAATATTTGCATGATTCCTGGGATTATATGATTAAAAGAGAAAAGGACGGGGAGTTTCTAACATGTGTTTGGGGGTACGTATTCACACACATATGAATATATAAGCCTTTAAATGCGCTCCTGTGCCAAAACTCTTAAAAATCAGAAAGTAAATAAAGATGCATTCCTTTATATAAAACATAATGAGGTTGTTTGAAACACTCTCATTTTGGAGCTCTGAACATCTCTTTTTGAGGCTGCAGACTGCGGTCATATCCATAAGCACTCCACTGAGTTGCTATTCATATTACTAACTGCCTTTGGTGAGGAATATGTTTCAGTAAATCATAAAAAGGATAAAACAAATGAGTATAGATTCACACCAGGTTTTTTCCATAAGCCGTTTCACGTGTTCCTCCAGCCTTAAATGAAGGTTACCTAATACATACACTATGATTACACACACAAGATTTTAAAGTGTCATTTAGCAATAATTAGTTTTCATGAAACCACTGAAAGCTAGCAGAGTTTTCTCAATAACTCTCTCCAGAGACAATCAACTGCTTCACTAGAGCTCGGTCTTTGCCTTGAGTTCATTTTCCTTTCATCTTTTGCCTCACAGAATGAAACAAAAAATTGAAAACTATATAAAACTGTAATGTGAAAAAGCTAACAGAGTGAAGAACACTTAGCATACAATCACATTATGTGAAAAGGTATTGGCTTTATGTTAAGAATGTCACTGATTTCTAATTATCCAAAACAAACTGTTTTAAGAAAAGGCCATTTTGACTATTTCACTTAAAATTGTTTTGTATGAAGGTTAAACTCAAATCTTGCTGCATTATCAACTTTCTTATATTCTGTATTAATTTTAATATTAATATTAATTCAATATACATGAGTATATAGACAAAGAAAACATTTGTTTCCAATATTTGGGTTGAAATTACAATATAAACCACATAATAAAATAGTAGGAGGTCTGCAAAAGGATCTAAACAACTGTCCTGAAAAAGAAAATTGCTTCTCAGTGATCTGTTAGCCTTTATCACAGAAGAGAGAGAAAGGAAGTTGGATGGCTTTGCTTAATTCAGGCTATGATTGTCTACAGCTCAGCTACTGGTGGCTTCACAGTCAACTGGGAGACTGAGAAGAGCCTGGGGAGAGCATTCAAGCTGTTGCATGTGGTTTGTGCACACTTTCTCTCATGTTTCTTCCTTGAAAGATATGAGAGCTTTGTTTTAAGCGGAATTTTGAAATCTTGGCAATCTTTCAAAAAATGTCTCTTGACTTTTGTTTACTAGCCAGCCCTTATAGGATTTTTCCATTAACAGTAGTAAGATGGTCAAATGGACATCAAAATGCAGGCTTATTGGCAATGTGAATGTGTGGCTAAAAGTGTTAATTAGGAATGTGATTGGGAAGTGTAAAGGTATGTTAACATGTTGTTACATGACTCATAAATACATTTTCACGTGGAGTAACCTGTATAGAACAGGTCCCTTTATCTTAGAGAGGATTCTGTGGGGTTAGAGGGTATTTCAGAAAAGAATGACAACAATGAATAAAGGCATAGGAGACCTCTCCTATGAAGTGGAAAACTTGATTACCTTAGAAATAAGAAGACTCAGAGGTAACATAAAAGTACACAAAGCAGTGAATGGTCACAAACAGGTAGATGAGGAGCCTCTGTATTGCAATGTTGGTAGAATTTATAAATGGGGATGTTTAACATTAAAAAAGAATTACTTTCCACCATGACATCGAAATTCTATGGGGTATTAGCAAAATTCATACACTTGAATCTTAATCATTTTTATGGATAAAGAAAAATATTTCAAGTTTAGAGCTAGGAAAGAGCTTGGGAAGAGTTATTTAATTATTTCTTTTAGTTCACTTCAGAATCAGGTGAAGGATTGTGGTCAGTTCAGATCCACTATGGTGCTACATGTGTGTATGTGTGCACATCTCAGAAATGCCCCTTCCTTTACAGGAAATATAAGTGCAGTAAAACCAAACCAATTTCCACACCCCCAACTCTGGCACACTAGACCCCAAGAGACACCTTATTTTTGTGGGCTTTTACCTAGAGGGACAAGAAGTTCCTCAGCTGAAATTAGTCCTGAAGCTAGGATACAGAATGCTATAGGACTGCAGTTATTTGTTTGCTGTAGGAGAGGCTGGACAAGAAAATCAGTATAACTTACTTCACTCATGATATCCTTTAATCCTCCTGCATTGGTAGATCTTGGGAGTGTGACTGATTGCTTCTACATAACACAGAACTCAGTTTGAATCTTCATAGACCTTCTACAGCACCTCTGTGGCAGAGATGTACCCTTTTACCTTTTTTTTACTGTTGTTTTGTTGTTGTTGTTGTTGTTGTTGTTGTTTTTTGGTTGTTTTTTTGTTGGGTTTTTTTTTAGGTAGAATGGATCATCTGAAATGACTGTAATAACAGGAAGGCGAAGTCACAGCTAACCAGAGAGGTGATTTTATGGCTTGATGCTCTGTGTGTGCATTGCACCCTGGCATGTGTCATGACCAAACAATGAGTCTGTGGGGCACAAGAACAGCTGAGAGAGTTTTGGAGCTTTTCACCACTCAGGTTCAGTGCAGTGCACGTTCATGTTCTCTGTCTGAAGCAGGCACGGGCTTCGACAGGGATCCTATAAAGGGAACCCATAGCTGGGTTCTGTCCTGGACAGAACTAGTTAATTAATTCCAGGATAAAGCCACACTTTCTTCCAGTCCAGCAGAGAAAACTTTCCTGCTTTTAGTGGTAGAAATTGAGTATATTTCCTTCTGTGTCACAGTCCCTTTGTACAGAACACTAAAGAGACAAAAAAGGAGATGAAAGTTCATAGCAGGCTCTTTACAGAAATGAACAGATGGGGGAAAACTTTCTGATGGCAACTGATATCAAATAATAACAACAAACACTTTCAGGAAGGCCTGAAATGCACATGGAAAATGCACCCGTTTGCCTTCTCAGTGAAAACTTATAGTCTGTATTATATCCTCTGAATATTATGACCCTCTTAGAATATGAGAAAGGATAAGGTGAGGCACAAGTAGCTGTTTTTCTGCAGAATTACATGGAAAATTATATAATTTCCCACAAGCTGCAACAACAAAAAAAGTCTTTTTTTTTTTTTTTTTTTTTAATTTTTTTTTTTTTTTTAAATACATAAATTGCATGGACTGTATTTATATTGTATGCATGACATTCCAGTACATTATTGTTCTTTGTTCTCAAATTGGTTTGTTTTCTTAGCAAAGCTTGGATTGTTAACGGTGACTGGTCATTCATCTGAAAGTCCTTTCTAACTTCATGACTGATCTTGTCTGTCTTTGATTAAATTCTATTTTAAAACATACTTTCACTTGGAATTCTGTAATATTTCCAGCTGCCGTTTCTCATGTCACCATCTTGCTGAGGTTATTTCAAATGCTTCTACTGGAAAATAATCCTCTAAAGACATATCACATAGCTAAAAAGCAAAGCAAAAGAGTATCTAATTTACCTGAGAGAATAATCCTATTATTACACCTACTGCCAAGTGTCAAAGAATAGTTTAGTAGTACTCCAGACCAACAAATGAATGTATTCCTCTGTTCCTGGGACTCCTACGTGCAGGACATCACTGGGAGAGCTGGAACCTGATGTTTCCAATTCCATCAGAAATTGGGGTTTGTTTGCAACACAGATAGTTCCTCCATTGCAACAATATTATCACCTTCTATTCCACGTGCCATAAAAGCAGTTGAGTACTGACCTGAAAAAATTAGTTATTGTTCCTCCAAAATAAGCTGCTAAACATTTTACCTCACAGTCCACCTCCATGGACATAGTGTTTTACTGTTATAAGTGAGCAATTGCTTTGGCCTGTAATCTATTGCTTTTCTTTCTTCTGTTTTTCCTCCGGCTCTCAAAGAGGCCAGCAGTAACATCTGTTAGAGTTAAGATACACTGCAACGACTCCTGATACTGAAGCCCTGTAGCATATTGGCTATGCAGAAGCAAGGAGATAGGTTTCTCTGTCTACATGATCTATAACACTATGCTGCTAATTCAAGAAGAGTGAACTATTTTTGGAGGTTACCAAATGACTCAGAAGAAAGAGGCAATTGTATAACAGATGCAAAGACGAACGTTCAGATTATCTGGCTGTTAAAAAACAACCAAATTTCACTTTAGCTGGAGGGAGTAGGGTTTTTTAACAGGACCCCAAGTTAACGTGCGTTCCTGAAGATAGTACCTTTGCTATCAGGAGCTACAGATGCTTTAAAAAACAAACAACCCCTTTCTCCCCCTTCTGATGACAAATATGAATTTTAGTGCAGGAGATTTATGCCAGTTTGATGTTGACTGCATTGCACCTAGAGTTTTAAATCCCATTAGAAACTGCTTATCTTATTAAATGAGGAGTTTAATAGTATGCTTGGATAGTCGGCAGCCAAAACAAGATCAGCAGTGTTTTCATAGAGTAGGAAAAATGATAAAAATTATGATGACTGAGTGTGTACTAGTGTCAGCTCTGTCAGGATCATGGGCTTGAGATTTAAATTTTAATATAATATTTCTCAAACCTTATTGATTGTTGCTACTTAAAATTCACAGGTTCCCCTCATAATGTTTCAGGAACATTGAAAATGTCACTACAAACTCAACACCTGGAAAGTTTTGCATCTGAGTTAAGAAAATAAAAATGACTGCAGTGTTTACTCTTAAAAACTGAAGTAATCTAATAACCTTAATATTTCAGCAGTTTTCTATGGCAGTTTATTAGATGCACTGCATGAGGTTAAGATAGAAGTTTTTCGTTACATAACAGGAAACAAGCAATTTTTAAAACTTAGCCAATGTTGTATAACACTCCTTTAAAGATGGGTGGTAAAAATTAGGCTCAGGTGAACTCAGTGGCAGGAATTCGGCAAGGCTTTGATTTCACCCCAGCTGCCAGAATTTTACTTTCTTTTATTGGATTCTGGCTTTAGCGAAAATACCGGTAATGAAGGGACTCTTACTGTATTGTAAGATAAGGTAACCTAATGTGAGCATGCTAAGGTGGAATCACAGTATGGAGTCAGCAGTGGTTACCTTTGCATATTCACACAGAATGAACTAGAAACACTGGCAGACGGAAGAAGGGCAATACCCTATTTTGTCTGAGATAAGGGCTGACAGCAGATTTGCACTGGTTGAGTAGAGAGGTGGAAATTTTCCTGCTGTGTTGGATTTTTCAGGTTAATATGGTGGAGCTCCTTACTGCTTCTGTGCTAGAGGGTAGGTGTTAGAGAAGCTAAAGCTTGCAGGGGTGTGGGGAAGGAACAGAGCTGTGACAGTTACTAGAGCTGATCTTGGTGTGTGTTTCTTGTATTTGTGATACCTAAGTACAGAGAAAACTCTGCTAGTGAACGGGAAACAAACTCAGTTCCACCGCATTTTTTTCTACTTGGCTTTCCAACTCTAATGAATGAAAATTCATCTGGAGAAACACTAATTGGGTTTGACACCACCAGCACAGCAGTAATGGAAGCAGGTTTCTCAGCTAGGCAATCTGATGATCTAACAAACTGCCTCAGTGAGATTAACTAGTTTAAGGTCTTGTGACATTATTCATTAGTTTTCTAACCCTAATATTTACGGTACACTTCCCAATTTGATGTTTTATCTCCTTCCCTAGCTATAGGCTCTGTTCTTTTATACCCAAGATAATGCTTCTTGTTAATTCATTGACAATCAACAACAAAAAGAATGGCACTCCCTGGCACTTTACCCTTCTCACAATATCTCTGAGGATGTTCATTTCACATCAGTGTCATTTTAGTGTCAGTAGCAAGGTGACCAGATGAGTTGATCAAGAAGGCATCAGTGAGTATTTATAAATGGATATCTGGGAAATTTGTCAATATTTTTTGCTTTATTTGTCAATATTTTGTTGGTTTTTGCAAGACAACTGGTCAAATATTATTGTAATTTCAGGAATGGTCAAACTGCAGGAGTGTAACTCTGTTATTAGCAAGTTCTTTCTTCATGCCAGCACAGGAATTTGAAAAAGGCAAAAGGGTGAGAATGTCTGCAGTTCCACACTTTATACATGAGTGTGTCAAGAATAACAGAAAACTAATGTATGTGTCTGTAAATAATACTGGACATGTTTAGGCATCATTAGGATTGCAAAGCATCATCTACTATTGTCAGGCTTCAAAATCATCTACAATTCTCCTTGTGTTTTCTCTTGTTTCTTTTTGTGATAATTCCTTATCAGTGTGAAAAATTCTTATGTTGCTTTCATATCAATCTAAAATAAAACTTATTTGCTATCATAGAATAACTGCATTTCACTGAAAGGGCAAATATTAACTTCAGTTGCAGGGACACAGGAGTTGCAGAGAGAAAATGTGCCATACAACTCCTTTGCTCATTGCAAAATTACAATGTGGAAGAAAAAGTGTTTCAGATGAATAAATAAAAATCAACAAACAAAATGCATCTAACAGTATTTGTTTGTCTTGGCAGTTTCACACATTTCTTCTTTTATAGTGAATCATAATATGAGTGTAAATATCAATTCCCATCTTTCAAGAATTAAGAAGTTTCAAGCACTATTTTTTGTCATTCACTCTGCAAATGAACACTGAGTATCATAGGAAAAGCTGTTCACAAATGGAGCATTTCTCAGTTTGGAAATACTTTGTCCTATGCTGTTTTATTTAGGCTATACCTATAAATAGAAATCAGCTGCTAAGAAATGAGTTAACTGTGCTAAATCTTACTGATTTATTTTGCTACCCAGCTAATCCTGGTAAGGCTAAAAAGTGGTTAATAGGCAATGTGTAAGATCTAATAAGATGACATTTGGAAATCCTGCAGTCATATTAGTCATTAGCCATCACAATATTCTGCCATAAGGCAATGAGTCAGACAATTGATTAGAGAACCTCATCATGATATACCCTCTGGCATGAATATGGAGACAGGGAAAAGGAGAAAGGGGAGTGCATGGGACAGGGGACAGGAACATGAAGGAGCAGAAGGGCAAAGAGAGTCTGGAAGAGCTTCTTTTTGAGGTGAAGGGTAATTGAGGTAATGGAGAAGAGGCAGAAAGCATAAATCATGAAGCTTGAGGATCTACAAGGTATGCTACCCTCACACTTTGTGAGTGGAGTCCAATATCACTGGAAAATCTGATTTTTCTTGCCCTCTTAGCATGGCATCTTGCTCTAGACATGAGGCAGCTGTCGGCCACCTTCCTTTCAGGTGTTCAATAAAAGTCGTGGAGAAAACTGGAATCGAAACACTGTTTTTAATTCTGCTCATTTTCTCAAATGGATGCATGGATATGTATGGCTTTCCCACCTATCATCATGCTTGCTGAGGAACATCAGCAAAACAACCAAGAGCGCACAGAAGCTGACAAAAGGCCTATAGGGAACACTGAAGAAATAGTCACCCTTGAAAAAATTGCTGGACACTGCAATTAAAAGGAAAGAGCTCTGCTATTTAGGGGGTTGTGATGCTTTTACTGGTGGCTGTGCTATGACTCCCTGCTGCTGTTTTGGAAATAAGCACACCACTTTTGGCTGTGATGCTCAGGTATGCAAGGCTGGGTGCCTGCCCCATCCCTGTGGTCAATCTTTAAAGCTGCCAGCTCCTGGTAGGAGGAAGTCAGGACACAGAAAATACAAGTATCGTACAAATAATAAGAATGATAGACACAAGAAGAAATCACTTTTACAGCTAAGATTTTACTGCAGCACTTTTTAAAATTAATTTTTTTTTTTTTTTCTCCAAGATTAATCTCCCTAGTGTGTGTTTTTCTCCATAGCAGGGTACAAGGACTTGAGGATCTTATCTGCAGTATTTCCACATGTCTGGGTCTACCTTGATTTGTCCTGAATCAAATTCATCTGGGTCCCCAAATGATGCAGAGTTCTATCAAAAATTGGTACGCTTTGTAATTTTACTCCTGCAGATTTAGTACCATTTATCCAATACACTTGCATTATAAACAGTGCAAGGCACTTCTGCCTTTAATAAAGGGCTGCTGCTATTAGTGAGAAATTCTCCATGAAGGCACTGTCTTGTATGGGGTTCACTGGCATTCTTGGTCTGCAAGGCCCATCTCTTTTCTTAGGCATTTCAGGAAAGAGGTTCCCAGTTTTGTTTTTGTTGATAGGAAAATGATTACACTTATAATACTGGGAAAAGCTGATCTGTTGGGGCTTTTTTGGCTTATTTTCTTTCTGATTTGTATGGAAATATTCTGCCTGTGATAAACGTTTACTCTAACTACTTTATAAATAAAAATGAATAATTTATTGTTTGTGCTTTTAAATACTGTGTTAATCAATACAAAACATTTCAAAAGAATACATACAGATTACATTATTGGCAAACAAAATTGCTTCTGAGATCGGTGTAAAATTCCCATTGTCTTCAATGAGACTGTTTTCAGACTGAGATGTAGGATGTTACATTTTTACAGACTGCCATTATGTAAACTCATAATGATGAATTCATTACGAGTTTCCTGAGAATTACAATACCCACAAGAAAGACCAGAAGAAACAGGTGTGAAGAATAAACAAAGGCTCCGGGAGATGAGTTGAATTGCTCAAAGTTATCCACTAAATAAAAGGTAGAATCAGGATCAGAGCCCTGATATTTGAAGTCAAGACCTGCTTAATGATGTTGCTTCACATGCAGCTTTCTCAGGTGATGCATGGCTCATCTTTCTTGGGCTGTGGAGATCTCATATAGCGTGTAACAACAAAATGAATTGTAAGAACAAGCTTCAGCAGATTACTCCCTACTGCCACTAATTACTTTTCATAGTGGCATCTCGCCTTTCTCTCTGCCCTATCCCCAGGCTTATGAAACAGTTCCTTTTTCTGTCATCTACTTCTGTGAGCCATGAAGCTCTCCTGACACTGACAGAAAAGGCAAGAGAGGGAGAAGGCTTCATGCCTCACATACTCATATAAGCAGTGGATCACAGGGCCACATAATAGACTTACAGACTTGAAACAAGGCTCCTGTTCACCATGTTTATCTCACTTTCAAGCTGTTTAATAAATCTTTTCTTCTTCAAACAGAATCTTGGAGGACATGTGTCTAACTCCTCTTTGGGGAATGTGATGATATACACACATTTAGTTATCTTAAACAACTAGAATTTCATGACATAAATATTACAATAAACAAAAATATTGTTGAAAGCTATACAGCATAAGCATAATGCTGTGTGTCATGGGTTCTCAATCCTTCCTTCACCATGGACCCCTTTTAAATACCTTTTGTGGCTATGGAGTACCAAGACTTAATTCGAGATTTAAAACACTAGACTGCATCAAATATTTATTTCAATTTTTTCATGAAGGGTCTTCAAATTTGGAGAGAAGGGGAAATAAGTTAATCTGTTAATGCACACTCTCCTATTAAAATATCTTTATTGCAATGATGCCATATGAATTTAAAACAATAGCATCAACACTCTTCTTGCTCAGATGGGCCATCTTATGGTTAACATGTTAATTCCAAATTCGATGCCAAATTTTATATTAAAATTTGATGAAAATTTTTTACAATTCTCCCCACCTCCCCCCTTGTTTGTCTGTGTTCAGTCACCATATATTTTATTTTTTTTTTTATGGGTCCAGGGCCACCACTTGGAGGAAGAGACTTCAGCCCTGTTGTGGCCCTAAAGAGGGCTGTTGGGTCAAGAAAATGTCTTGAAGAGAAAAACTGCCTAGTTAAAGTGGGTCCCACCAACCGTACTAGCACAAATATACTAGCATGTTAGGGCAGGTTTGGGGGGAAGGAGGGAAGGAGAGGCTTGAGTATGAGAGAAGCAGTGAGGGGAGGGGGCTGTGGGAAAAGGAGGCACAGTATTTGCCGCGGGCCAGACCAGATGTTTCCGGGCTGGACTTTCCCCACCCCTGCTTTGAGCCTTCACAGACCCCCTGTGACGACATCACAGCCCCCCCCCCCCATCAGAA
>NW_020799096.1:4243797-4254845 GCF_003259725.1 Athene cunicularia
GGGTTCCGCAGACCACAGGCTGAGAACCACTGCCATATGTCATTAAAATACATTTATCTTTTAATTATCATATTAATCAGTTGATCCTGTGGGGTGTAATGTTATCACAAGTTTGGTCTGCATTAGAAATAGGCCATAAAATTGTAACTGCAAAACTTCATGCCACTTACTAAAGTGTGACTAATTTTACCTATTCTGACATTATTATCAACCTTCTCCAGGTGTTTTAACATCTTTGTATAAAGATTAGCTCGACTGTGTTATTATGTTTGTGTCTTACTCTGTGATGTCTCATTTCTTTTGTGTAAGTGCTATTACTAATAGTCAAGTGCATGAAGAAGTCCAAGGACTACACCATTTTCTTTAAAGTACAATTATGCCTGGGTAACATTGGAAAATGATTAATGTGTCTAAACACAGGAACTATTTTACATGGAAACACTCATCAAGATTAACAGCTACTGTGGTTCATTATTCACTGTATTTTAAAGAAGATTATCTGCAACATAAACCATCAACAAAAAAAAACGAGGTTAGGGTCACGGTCTAATCTTTCAAGAGTGCATAGGATGTCTCTTACGCTGTTCAAAGGACTTTTTGTGTGTGTGCATTCAATTGACTTTCAACAGGAGTGTTCTGAAATGTCTTCATGGACATTTAAATATGACTGAAGAGCATAATCTGGCCCCTTGTGAAAGCCTGACACTCTCTGCCAAAAATATCAGGAGGCTTTGAACCTAAACTTACATATCCTATAGATATCTTAGTCCAGTGCTCTTGACCCTGGAGTCAGCAACAAAAGATGAACTGCAACAGCCACAGAAAGCAGATGAATCTTGAGAAAAACGGATTTCAGGAGCACTCATATCTATTTACACAGAGCAGTTATACAATATCTAAGGGCAAATGGTAAATCCCTGAATCACATGTTGATTAAAGCTGGAATAGCACAGAAGTTGCCAGTTTTTTTGAATGCTGAGCCAAGGAACTTTATTAGAATCAGAAAAGCAATGTTATTCTGAGACCTAGTCTTTTTCTGCATCTGTCTCTCTTTCCTCCATCTCTGCTATTTGTTAAATTTCTGCCAAGAGCCTGCCTGACCTCTAAAGCCTGGCTTCTCCTACAAATTTAAAGAAATTATAGAAGTATTTTATACTTTTTGCTCTATAATGTACTCCTAAAAACTTTTTGTAGGATACACAGCATGCAAAACAACATTAAAGAGAATGGAAGGACTGATTTTCAATTCCTTCAAGTTTGGTTGGGTTTGTTTGTTTTGTTTGGGGTTTTTTGTTTGTTTGTTTGTGGGTTTTTTGTTTGGTTTTGTGGTTTGTTTTTTTTTTTATTACAGAACATTCTGTGATGTTAGGGAGCTTTATAATTCAGATAGCTGAAATGCTGATGAGTAGCAGCCTTAACTGAAGATAGTAGGATGATCATGTAGTTTACTCTGTGGGCCTTGGATCAGGCCCTGAGAAATTTTTTTTTTAAGATGTTTGCTCTGGAGAATCACATAGTTGCCATACTCATCAAGAGGTGTTCAAAAGCAAACCAAAGTATTGTTACCATCTCTCCGAATTTTCACAGAGCTAAAACTACACTGTATCATCATGTTATACTGAACTTCCAGGGAATTATTTAATATGCCTCTGGGGTTTTCTGTGACACTGGAAACTGTTTAGAAATTTAAAGCATATACTATTAAAAAGAAAACAAACTGTATATGAAATAGAACAGGCTTTCTTTACAACAAAGCCAATTTTCTTACCTCTTAGAGCAGCAGATCAGCAGTAGAAGTTAATATAAAGGTAACACATAGGTAAATGGCTTTGGCAAATGAATCTTCATCTTTCTACGTGTCTTGTGCTGGGTTTAAGTGAATATGTCATTCATAGCTGGCTATCCATTGATTCAGTAATGACAGCAAGTGCTTTTGTCCCATTTGGGACTCTATCTCTATTTCAATAATGTATATATTTGCATAGATATTGGCTCCTGCTTTACTAACAGGGGAGAGGCATAAAAGGGAACTTTCCTTGGAATGTCAGGAAATAAATTTTTTAAATGAACATGTTCCCTGTAATCTTAAGGTCAAGTTTACTAGCCAGTAAATGGGGTAAGAGTAGCCACACTTTTTAATTAACCCATTTTTTTTTCCCCATGGCTGTCAGTAAATCTACATTTGGCTGCGGGAATCCAATTTCTGTTGGCAGCACAGGCATTGAGACATGTACAGCTTGTGCAGACTGCAGCCTGTAACAGTGCTTAAATACTGAGCTCTGAATTTCATTGCTAGGTTGTTCAGTGCCCCCATAATGTCTTTCAAAGTCTTCTAGGCTCTGGTTTATTGTATTACCTTTGTCAGTCTGAAGTGCAGTAATTTATATTTGTCACGACTGCCCTTCATCTGGTGTGGCGCAACCTTGGGCTTTTTTGTCTTGTCTTTTTTATCAGTGGAGGAGTCCGGTATTTTGAATAATTAAAACGACATAAATAGTTGATCTTGGTGATACAGAATACAACACTACGATGTCTTATGTAAAAGCCATGTATTTTTACTTCTAGTGTCTCATTTGCTTGAACTAGATTAAAAAATTGTTGTCATGAAAAATTAAAGATGATAATAATAGGCATTATTATCCTGTTTACTACATGCTGCTAATATAGAGAGATTTAGATTTCTCCTGAGGAATGGTTTGATGTATATTTGTTTTCAATTAAATTTGCATGTGCCGCTTTAAAGAGAAAGATACTCTATTTATCTCTCTATTTGCTTTCACTGAGGAGGGAATAAAAGTTCCATACTTCTCTCCCTTTGCTGCATCACTGCAGGAGAGCCCTGTATTGTGCATCATAAAGAGATTGGGAAGCTGGGTAATTAATCATGAGCTTTTGTGTAATAGAAAGTTTAAAATTCATTAGCTTTATATCAGAGTGAGTGTTATGAGGGAGAACATGTTGTGAATGAGAGGGAGAGCCTTATAATTACAGAAGTGTGTAAATAATAATGAAAGTCATTAGTGCCATTCAGTTTATAAGAATGTCATAATGTAATTGGAGCATTAAAGTGAAATTTGCGATGACAAACATTAACGATACAAAAGAGAGAAAATGTGGTTATCTTTAGTTTGACAGATAATGTCAGCTTTCTTGCAAGGCCCAGATGGTGCACAGGAAAATGTTATGAACAGTTTTATTTTAATATTTTTATGATGTGATATTTGGGAATACAATGTCACAAACACACAAGGAGGTTTGCATTTGTGAACCAATAGTGCCTTGCAGAGTACAGAGTCCAACGCTGAGTGACCGAAGCAAGAGATAGGGAATGTCTTGTCACTGATGCAAGATTGTTGCAATAAAGGTGAAGTGCAATGTGGCATGGTATTATAAGGCTGTTAAGTTTTCTGTCTATCTCTCTCTGGATATGCACTTTGAATCTTTCTTTCCTTTTTTTTTTTTTTTTTTTTTTTAAAAAAAAAAAAAAAAAAAGAAGAGAGGGGGAGGGAGAAAAGGAAGAAAGCGATTTAACAATTATGCAGGAAATTATATGATGCTAAAATTGTACCATGTTCTGTTCTTTCAATGAAGGGACTTTCTACAGTATTGCACATTGCAAAGGCTGTAATTTTAGGGCGTGAAAAAATGTAGATTCTAAACAAAGGAAAATTTAAATATGTCTAGGGGATAAGGCAAGGCGAAACAAAAAGAAGGCAGCTGGAGAAAATTTGGGAGAACTGCATTATTTTAAGGGCAATGACTGAGAAATAACTATGCTTAAGACTGCAAGACCTGAAAGGTCCAAGACCTCAAAGTGCTGGAAGCTTAAGTATCTGTCTTTGCGTTCTGTCCATGAAGTACAGAGCTGTGGGATTTCATACTGCCCCCATCACTTTGTGTTGAATGGACCTAATTTTTACAGAAGCAGTCATTCATTCTTTACTGTCTCTTTTCTGCAGCCAACACAGAAGTTGATTCCAAAGTGTTCAAGAGAAACACTGGAGATTGCTAAATTGATGCTGATCAAACTCATATCCTGCTAAGAGTCTTAGGAAATGAACAGTGGTCCCAAATGAGTGAAAGTGGGGAGGTGAGGGTGTGCTGGAAAGCAGTATGCTCTGCTCACAGGTAAGGGGCACGTGCTAAGGTTGTAACAGCAGTCAGATGGGGGAATAAAGAGCCCATTGGGCCAGTGCAACGTAACAATCCCCACGCATCGTCAAATGATTACTGCAGTAGGATTTTAACCCATAGTTCCTTGAAAAACCTCTAAGACTCCCCAGTCGCAAGACAAAGGCCACATTTTTGCTAGTTTTATCACTACTGACAGAATTTGAGAGGAGTTTCAAATGACACATAGCAGGAATTATTCTCGGATTACTGTAGGGCTGCTGCTACTGTTGGGATCTTTGGGTAGGGCGGTCCAAAGTAGAGTCGCACTGACTATGCTAAATTATGGTTATGTCTATGCCTTTTCTTGACATTTTTACTGAGCATAAACAAAACTAATGTGATGATACATAAGCTGTAAAAAGAGGCTGTCAGATACATTGCCTCCAGTAGTTTGTAAAGGGCTGGCTTTGTAAAGCATGATTTAGTGCAGGTTGGGGTCTTTGGTTTGGTCTGTTTTTTTCAGGTTGCTCCTGTTCTTTGGCACATCCACTCACTGTTTTGCACATAAAGCACAATGTGGCCTTAAAGGGGGCAACTACTTCATCTCATGTGGATTGTGAGGGGAACCAATCTACTAGCAAATTATGTTATGCTTTTAACTCCCTCTGTTGTGAAGGGTCTCCTTATCTCCTCCTGAGCAGCATTCATGACTGAGATGTTTGCTGTTTGCTGCTTCTCTGACTGAACAGGTTAATAAATCTGGGGGAAGGAGGCAGATGGTCACTATTGTGCAGAATAAGAACTAGCCTTTCTTCTTTTTACCTTTAGTGCAATTCCAACCTTTATATCAATTTGTGTATAGATTACAGGTTTTGAGAATTAAGTTTGTGATCTGGCAGGTTCATCCCTGTTTAGGTAAGAAGTAATTTTTGGAGACTTCTCTTTAATTATTCCTGGTACAACAGTGTTTAAGATGTGACTATCTACAATACTAGTGGCCACATCTTGAAGTCACTATGCTGTTTTCACCCTTTTTAGACTCAGGCAGTATCTCTGTCAACTCAATTGTGAGCTTAGCAAAGATAAAGCCCAGCCTTCTTCTACAAGTAGACTTTGGATTGGGGATCCTAAAAGGGCAGTAATTTCTAAGCCTCTTCATAGTGGTGTACTGAACTCTGTCACTTCATGTTTATGGTCCTAAGTCAGCAACCCAGCCTTCCAGTTGCATCCAGAGGAGTTCTGAGGTGGGAGCAGCTGCAGAGAAGTCAAGGCCAGTGCCACTCTCTCTGGGAGGTTGCCAGTTGGCTTCCTCTATATTATAGTTCAAACGCAAGTCAGTATTTAGACCCTGTAGTCGGCAGGAAAGCTTGAAGTCCCGGGGTTAATATATGTCTGTGTTCTGCTCATTGGAGGTCAGTGCTGTGGCTTCTAGGCCAGTTTGAGCCTCAGAGCATACTGCAGGGAGGTAGGGTGAGCAGCAGGAAAGCAATGCATCCAACTTACACACATGCCAGGATCCTTTCTAGAGATTTTGATGGGAGAAGTTTAATATTAGTCTTAAAAAATTTTAGAAGAAAACTGAAAAAATGATATCTGGTGGAAGAGTATCAACGTACTAGTGTAGTATAGAGTTATTTGTGATAAATACCTGCAAGGTAGGTCTGGGCTGGATGTCAGTGGGTGCCTTCTCTTAAACAGTTACACTCAAAATATGCATTTCAGAGAAGACTAGATGTTCTGGAAACAAAAGTTAAGAGGGCGACATGTTCAGGGAAATTTCCAAGGGAGAAGTTGGTAGTTGGTGTGTACGCTGGATTACAGGGGCTGATTAGCACAGCAAGTCTTCTTTTCATCACCTCCAAATAATTTCCCAACTTTGTTCTGTAGGTTTTCATATGGTATCCAATCTACACAGCGGCACTGCTTATTTAGCAGACATTGCACTGGGTTGCATCTATGTGCCCTGACCGAAATACAGAACAGAGATGTGCTGCTGAGCATTACCAAGACCCAGATTCCTCACTACATGAAATAAATAGCTGAACTGAAATACCTCACAGTCTGTATGATTGTTCTCTGCCTACTTATATCTGGGATGATGGTCGTCTTTAAAATATACTGCTGGTGGTTTTGAAAGTTAAACCAAGCCTACAACTCCATAAGCATGCTTTACTGCTATTCTTAATATTGTTCTGGCAGGATTTCTAGAAGGCAAATGGGGATTCCTCTTGAGATTGCTTTTTCTTTTTCCCCTCTCTGTCATTTCCTGGGTGCACTTGCTCACCCATGAACTTCCGTAGTCCCCTGGCTTCCCTTCTGTGGGGATACAAGGGCAGAGGTAGGTCTAGTGATGGTTTAGCAGTGAGACAGGCACCGTGAAAGCCAGTATTACCCACATTTTACCGTCGTACCTGAAAATTGTCACCAAAGCTTGTCTGGTGTCTAGGTGTGCTGGGAGGAAAGCTGTGCTTTTATACCTTCCTTTAGACAAAGGGCTGCAATAAAGACTTTCCTTTGGTAACACCTTGATGGGAAACTGGTTTGTGCTAGTGAAGCTCTTTGTGATTCTTATGGCTCCTATGATGAGGACTGTAACTACTCTCCTGCAGATGCTGTGTTTGTCATGTCTCCTTAGAGCCACTCATACTTGTGAGCCAAGCAGTTCCTGGGCTCTTAGGTGACCCCAAACTGCTGGATTATTAAAGCTCATAAATCCTATTGAAAGACTTCAGAATTTCCTCAGCCTGATTTCTTCCCTACAGTACTCTATTATGTGTAGGTAGTGCACATTCTCCACAATGAATCACAGCTCTCAGGATAACCAACTTGCTCCATTCCCTGCCTGGGACTCTCCCTCCTCCTCTTTTTCTCACCATTTCCTCCCTGGCCCATCCTAACACCACAGCTCACAACATTCTTGCTGATTCTTTCTTCTTACTGCTCTTTCTCTTAGTCACCACTGTTTGTTTGGTCTCTTTGCCCTAACATGCACGCCACACGTATATATTATAAAAAATACCACAATGCTAAGATCCTACATCAAAGATGGGCTTCTGTCCAGAGCAACTGAGAGCTGCCTGCTGCCTGAATTTCTCAACCTGTCATAGCTGTTTGAATGTTGTCTGCAACATGACTGAGTCATAAGGATACCAGGCTGAGGCGTCTGTGTGGACACCCTTTCTTGAGCTGCCAGCCACCCTTTTAGCCCATGAAAGAGTTCACTGTCCCTCCAACACTGTGACCTGAAATTTCCCCAGTCCACCTGCCTATAAGCATAAATTAGGGAAAAGGCTACAACAGGAGAGACCATTTGCACCGATGCTAGCTGCCAAAGCTAGGGTTCAAATTCCTGCTCATCTTTTGAGAGTCAGAGCTGAGCAGGAGCTACAGTTTCTGTTCTTAGAGGGGATCAGACAACTTTTTTTTTTTTTCTGTGGGGTGAGGAACTCCACACTGGAATATCTTTTTCAAGATACACAGATATGGCACATCAAACGCTCTGGGATTTCTAAGAGAAACTAAGAGGGGATTTGAAATGTCAAACACAAAGAAATGATGCTTTGCTTTTAGTGGGAAAAAAATACCTTCCTCAGCCCCTCTAGCAACAGATTATATTTTTAAAGCGTTGTTCATTGATCTTCCTCCAAAGAGTGCCTTAGATTTAGGTACCTGATCTTAATCCTAATGAGGTCCACTGCAAAATTCTCACTGACTTCAGTGGGAATAGCATAAAGCTTCATTTTTATATCAAACCTGAGCTACCAGTAGAAGCTGTACACAAATTGCTTGGTTCATTTTCCTTTACTAGTGATGATGTTGCTGGAATAAATATTTCAGCTATTCCTGAGAAGTGTTTGAAACTAGAGCAATTTGGCTATATTTACATATTGTAAAGTGCCATTTTAAATAGAAGCACGGTATTTTTAAGTCCATCTGCAAATTATGCATGATTAATTTGTTTGCAACATGTAGGACATAAAGATGGAAAAAAGTTTAAAAATAAAAAAACCCAACGCAGACTGATGTCTTTTACAGAAGATTATGACAAAATACATCAACAGTTAGTTTATCATACTGTTACGCCTCAATCTCAATCATTCCGTAACTCCAAAACACAATAGACTTTATATGCTAGCTTTGTTTCAGTGAAAAAAAAAAAAAACCAACAAACTAGGGGCAGAAGACATGTCCAACCAGTCATACAAACTTTTATTCATGTAGTAAGTAACACTGCATGCCTTCTATTACAGGAAACTCTTGCGACTGCAGAACTGCACGAAGTTCTGCGTTTGGCCGACATCGCATACTTCCAATACGATGTCGGTTTTTAAGAGCCCACTAACATTTTTTTAATTTCTAAGTGAAATTGAGATAACGTAGAAAGTGTGCTCGCAGTGAACAAGTAATACAATCTGTTGTCATTCTTCAAAAATACCTTGAGCTGAAGCGTTTGGTGTTGCCTGTTGGAATTTTGTGTACGTATAGTGCATGTATGCTTCACTGCTGTAGGGTGGTCCTACTGCGCAAGGGCATTTTGCAAGACCAGAGTCCTAGAAAGCATGTGCCAGAGGTTAATGAAATGCTTTATTCAAGAAAGTATTTGGAAAAGTAGGTCTTGTGTCTTTTTTCTTTTTTTTTTTTTTTTTTCCCCAATTACCCTCAAAGTCTGGTGAAGCAACAAACAGAAAAAGGTGTCGGAGGTCTAAAGATTTTATCAAATTCAGCCTCTGATTAAACACATAGCTTCTGCTGACTTCCATGAGGCTTAAATGGACAGTTATCCCTGTGCATGTCAGCACAGGCAGCGGCAAACCATTGCCATGGTTCCCCACCTCTTGGATTTTATGATTGCAGAATGATTGTGATTTTTCTTTCTGCTAAGAAAAGTCCTAAAGAGGGGATGTAGGATGTACGTTCTGTTAGATTCATATCTGACTCCAAGAAGGTCCGAGGTGAGTTCTCAACAAAGGGAGGCAATGCCATCTCTTTGTACATGCTGTGTTTGATGCTGCTCACCATCCTGATCTGAAATACCAGTTTGTATGATACTGGGGTGGTACTGTTTTGTTTTTTTTTTTTTTTCCTGAGTATTTCCTTTGGTGTTGCTGTAGCTGACATCTTTTGGCATTTGGGAACTTGCCCCAAGCAGAGCCCGACACACAGGAGAGTGGAGTGAACTGTCAGGACTACAGCTTGGATGAATTTTTATCTACTTGCAGATCTGACGTATAGCTTCGGCGCTTCCCACTCCAGTATCCCAACGGTGGGAGACATGCTGTGGACACACGGCTGGTTTACATGTTCACTGTGTCTAGTGACTGCAGTGAGGTTTTTGAAACATTCACTCCCCTCACCCCCTCTCCCCCTTGCAGGTGAGTTGCAGGCGGTCTAGTGAAGGCATGAGTGAGTACTGCTTTAACATCCCGGAGCAGGCTGCATTCTCTCCCCATAGCCTGGTACCCTGCTTGGGAAGGAGGAGGTGGTTTGCAGCAGCCAGGTGAGGTCCATCGCACTTCAGGTGCATGTCCAAAATAGTTTTGATAACCATTTTGGAAAATCAGCTTTGGTTCACAGTGGAGACAGCTGACAGAAACACTTCAGAAGCAAAGAACTGATCCTTCCCCCCTCGCCAGCTGTAGCACACTGGTGACATTTACAGCCTTTCTGCCAGTCTTTTTTGTTTTCAGGTGCGACTTGAGCACACAGTGTGGGGATATGTTAAATAATGAAATTAAAAGTAGATGGAGCCACACGCGACTGTCCTAGGAGTAAGGCCCATCAGGAGGTGCATTAGCAGAAGAGGTTTTGGCGTGCCTGGCTGAATGCCTCTGATCACTCGAGGCGTGCACCACGAGCCTGCTAATGCACACCCTGTTGTGGTTCATTGCTCGCTGTATTCTTCCAGTCTGATTCCAGCCAGCGGTCCCTGGTAAAAGCAGGTGTTTGCTTCTGAGGGGAAAGAGGGATTCCAGGGGTGCTGGCATAATACCTGCTAAAGCACATTCCCCCCCCAAAGCCTTCTGTTTATTTGTCTGTGTTTGACTGGCACACGACTTCTTCTACGTTCGTTAATTGTGGCAAACTGTCTTTTGTAACAAGGACTTTCTGAAAGCGTGTAATGAAAGGAGTGCGTTTTTAACTGTATGTTTGAAAGAAGAATTGTCTGTCTGTGGGAGTTGGGTTACTCGTATTGCTGTAGACAGAAATGATCGCTATATTTCATAGGACCTTGCTGCTTTGTACTTATTGACTGTTTATTTTTCATCTATAGGATTACTAATTGCAGCCAGTACCAGACGCTTCTGTCTCCTTTCAGGTTATTGTAGTGGAGGGCATTGTACCAGATGCATGGTTATTCACAGAGCATGCATTTCCAGCAGCTGAATTGCTGGATCTGCTCTAAATGATCTATGGCAATTACATTTGGCGTTGTACAGCTATAATTTTACTGCATATTAATAGCCACCTAGCAAAGAGCTAAATGCCCTTTTCTCGGCTGGGTGCGGAATGAATGCCTGGATGTATTCAATCGGGTTAAACGAGGCTCGGTTTTGAAACGCAAAGCAGGGGTTTTATGGATTGGCAATGTGCGTCCTGGCGATATGTCTGTTTCCCTCTGCCTTGACGGGGAGCAGCGAGGCTCCTGGAGAAGGACCGTCAAGGCAGATCCTAGACAGAGACACGCTAGGAAAAGGGGAGGGGAGGGGGAAGGGGATCATGCGCCCCATTTTAAGTGGCTCATCCGCGACCACCCAAAATCTGCTGCAGTCTTTTCCCCCCCCCTCCCTTTCAGCAGCTCGCCTGATCAGTGCGGATGCTGTCAGGTTTCACCAGTAAAAATAATAACCGAAACCACCCTCCCCAGGCCTTCACTAAAGCTGTCCTCCGGAGTCAAGGGCCTGTTTTCTTTCTTTTTTTTTTTTTTTTTTTTTTTT
>NW_020799096.1:4254895-4271522 GCF_003259725.1 Athene cunicularia
CGGCGGCCGGTGCCGGGGCCTCCGCCGGGTCGGAACGCGGCGGTGGGGCGGCCGGAGCTGGGTCTGCGGGTACCGGCGGTGCGCTCGCCTCGGAGCCGTGTCCGGAGAGCGGGCTGAGGCTGGGGAGGGGAGCTGCGGGAGGAGGGCGACCTCCTCCCAGCGGTCGTTTTGGCTAAAATGTATCCAACTGTAACAAAAGGAAAAAAAAAAAAAACAAAAAAAAAAAAAAACAACCCCAAACCAACTTTTACTCGCTGATTTGTGAGCCGCATCGAGGGATGCTCTTTAAAACTGCCGTGCTTTGCTGGAGGGAAAGCCTGGGCTGGTGTGACCGGCATTGTTCTGAAGGGTGGCGGCTGGAGGGTAACTGCTCTACTTGGTGCTTCCTCAGCATCTTTTTCTTTTGCATGCAGTGAAGGAGGATCACAGCCCAGGAGTTGCAGTCGTATCGTTAGGTATCCTAGCGGTCTGATTTCATAAAAAACAGTTAATGTTACTCCGCTGAGCGTAATTCTGCCTACTTGTTTGTGCGTTTCAACGATATCGCTTGTAGATCTAACCAAGACGTGCTCATCCAGTGCAGCCATTGCGCAGTCTTGTTTAATTGTTGGGGTTTTTTGGTGTGGGGGTTTTTTTTGTTTGTTTTTTTTTTTTGTTTTGTTTTGTTTTGGGTGGGTTTTTTTGCATTCATTTACCGTTTCAGCCAGCGGGGGGAACACACTCATATTTCGGGTGCATTTTTCCGTGCTAGGTGTGTCTCTGCGCCTCCGCTCTCCCTCCCGTCTTTGCGCTTCCAGGTGTGTGCGGTTTTGCTTAAATTCACCCCGCTGCCGTGTGACATTGCTGTAAATGTGCCGAGAGGGGAAACAAAGGCATTAAAGAGCAGCACAAGTGTTTGTTGATCACCTGTTTGACTTCTCTACCATTGCGCTGAGCTAGATGCATGCCCGGTGTGCATTCTTCTAAATGGCATCTGTAAATTTTAGGCAAGTACAAAGCGATTGAAGCTGAGGGTGATGGGGAGGGGAAAAAAAAAAAAAAACCACAAAAAAAACAAAAACCCAAAAAAACCAACAAACCAAAAAAAGCCCTGTAAACTGACCTGCAACTTTTCAGTCGCATAATTTAACTGCACGCTGATTTTTGTTTTAGCAGTCTTCGTCACGGATGGAGGCAAGTTTGTGTGCACAATTAGGCTTGCAAATTGCTAATCTCGCACTGACTTTGCCTCTCAGTTCCCAGCTGGGCATGGTTACCTTGAGAGCTGTGGTATCAGCACTGTCAGAGCATGCTCCGGTGGGGAGATCGGGTGTGTTCTATTTTTAATACTATTTAATGAAGATGCTTCTCACTCTGCAATATACGAAGCATAATGGAAGAGCAGAGCGGTGATTGGTTATGGATACTGGAAAAGGAAAAATGTAAAGGTAAAAACGGAAATCCCTCAAATATTTCTATTACATTAATGAAAGAAAATGCAGCTGTGCAGAAAGGTGATTGATTAGCTGGTTTTAAGTCGAACTGTTTCGTTGTGTCTAAGAGGTGTTTTGGTTTTTTTTTTAATCTTTAAAAAAGTTGTGTGAAACAAACTGTAGATAGGAAATGATTTTGTGCTGTTGATAAATCTGATTGTATGTGGGTATGGTTAAGTTCAAAAAAATTTAAAATTCTTCATGTTGAAATGTCTTCTAGTGGAGTAGCGCTAAGGACTATCAAAATATTTTTTGGGTTTTTTTTTGGCGCTAACCAGTTTTAATGATGAACTACTTATGTTCTTACTGGTAGCCTCCTGAAGCAGGAGTTTTGAGTTTTTATTCCTTGCAGTTAAAAGTTAATTCAGTTGATATTAAAAATCATTGTTGCCTGTAATGCTCGCAGAATGCAAGCAGCTGTAAACCTCCTGCGATACATGTGTAAAGGAAAATACCCATAGATAACTACAGTGTATGCTATCATGCAAGATGCATGTAGATACTTCTGAAAAACTGCTTTGTTTAGTTCCATGTATCTGCAGTCAGAAATTAGCCATCTGCAACAATCCATGTGCTCAGAATCATATAGAGAAACTTGCCTTGATTAAAGATGTCTTCTATAAAACAACTGTATTTTCTCTTTATTGCCTACAGTTTTATAGGATGGTGGTCTAAGAAATGGCTGAGTACCCCTCCTGCAAAACCTTTTTTCGGGCAGTCGCTTCTTTCTGCTATATGTTAGTCCTTTGGACTGCCCCAGGGCTAAGTGTGCAAGTGAGGGTTGCTCAGACAAGTGTTGCACTGCATCGCACCCATGAAGGAAAAATTACATAATGACGTTAGAGGAAACATAATGAGATTTTTAACGCAGGTGCAATGATAGATCTCAGAGAGCGAACAACAGTCACTTTGAAACTTTATCCTCTTGGAGTAAAACTGTGGGCAAAATCATATTTTCCTGATGGTGCTGCTTTTCCTGTGGGCTTTACTGGGGATATTTGCATGATTACGGTAAACTTGACTTGGCCTGATAAATCAATGTTATTAAGAAGAATTTTGGAGTACATAAAAGAAACCTAAGAAGTTTTGAAGTCCACTGTGCTCTTGGCTTCCTCCCAGGTTATGATTTTAACAACTAACTTTTAAACTTAAAATGAAGGGGGTGGGGGGTGGTGGTGGTGGTGAAGTGCACTAATTCTAGGATGGCTTACTTACAGTCCATCTCTTCCTCCTGTAGGCATCGCTCTCACTACAATCGATGGGAGCTTTAAATTTGGAAGTGTGTCCAGGGTTTGGTTCAATGGTTTTATCAGTGCTCAAGACAGACACAGGGACAAATCTTCAGCAGCTGTAAATTGATGTAGTTCCATTGGTTTTAAGAACAGTATAGATTTACACCAGCTGATGGTACGCACTTCTTGTAACATACAGGATCTGTAACTTGCATTGAGTGGTATTATCAATTTTGATGGTATTAGTTTCAGAGTAGGAAAATGATTTTGGCAGATTGGCAAATCCTTGTTTGTAGAGGCTACTCAGAAATGAGTGGCTTGATCCAGTGAGTGCTCCCAGCTCAATTTATTTGTTCAGTTGTAAAGAGAATTTGTAACTTACGTGATTATTTAAAGGAAATGCTATTTGTGTTAAGTAATCTATTTTCAAAAATATCATTAAAGGTTGGCTAGCTGAGAAGTAATGTAACTACCGTGCAATAAACTTGCGAAATCCGCTTGTCCCCTGCTCATTCATTTATTAGACTTGAAGTTCTGTATTAATGTTCTCAGCAGGCAGTAAGTCAAGCAAATGGGTCACTTTTTCTTCTAGAATATTGAAACATTCATCGAACAAGTAATACATGGCAAAGACTCTGTACGTTCCAGTGGAGAGCACTTGATCCTGAAGACTTAAAAGTGTATGAACATCTTTGTATCTGTATGGTAACGTGCGTTTCTAGGGCGCGTTCTGTTTTGATGACAAACTGCAATCCAGGTAAGTAGAATTTTCCCCATTTTAAGACTGGGTAAATTGAATTACAGATAAATTATGCAAACCATGTGAGGTCACACCTCTAGTTTTCGACAGTCATCAGATGAGACCTATTCCAGTCTTAGCCTTATGCAGTTCACCCCTGGATGATAAGGTTCCCTGATTAATTGCTGGGTTTTGTTTTGTTTTCTAATCTTTCCACTTCATATATAAAATGGTGGCTTTCAGAACGTGTAGATGTAAATAAATTATTTATAATGATTACAAATATTTCATTTTTACATAATTTAATGATAAGCTCTTCTAGGAAGGAAATGTCTTCAGAACAAGTGCAAGGAATGACTCATGTCTGGTCTTTTATTTTTTCTAAAAAAAAAATAATTATTAAACATGCCTCTAAATTCAGCTAGACATACTGGTTACTGTTCATGGACAGGATGTGTTTTTCTTGGGTTCTTGTTTAAGAGATTTAAACCCAAATCAGAGTAACAGCCACTAAGGTTTGCATGAGTATGCCAGTGTGCACAAACACACACAGAGTTTATTAGAGAAATTAAAAAAAAAAAACCCACTATAAAACTACAGTACTTTCTGTTTTATTTAAGACTAATTTTATGATAAATAGCATCTATGATGGGTTCTTGGCAAGTAAGTCCTCATTTGTCAGTGAAGGTCCAAACTGCTTAGTTATAGGACTTAAGAGTTAAACTGCTCACCGTTTTCCTGGATGTTTGAAGTAACTCCAGTTTTAGACTCCACATTATCTCATGTGGTGGTTTGACAGTAGGTAAACTTGATGATGCATTGCCAATGACCCTATGTAAGAGGGCTCCTCATATAGAGGTCTCAAGTTTTTCCTTAGCTTATCTTCATTTTTATAAAGTACATAATCTATATCAATGTGTGGCATGTGCAATCCAAAGTTATGAGTTGCATTAATTCCAGGAGAAGAGTATGGAACTCTGTGTCACCTTTAGGGAAAAAGCCCCGAGCAAACACTTTCATAATGTCCTACTGCAGTTGCCTTCTTTCACCTGTTAATAATGTTGCCAATATTTACTACTGCTTCCTTTTTCACTGTTGGGGTTTCCAGGCTTTCAGGTAATCAATCATCAGTACACTTCTTTATGGTTCCTTGGAAAAAGGAGTTGCGGGAAAGGTCTCCTTTCATTCAAATGTATTGTTTTTTTAATTCTATGATGAGATCTTTGTTAGATCATTCCAGTTTCCTAAATAAGTAATAAGCTGGTATATGAAAAGGTTACATAACTTTTTTTTTTTTTTTCCCCCCTCTCATGCCTAAATTCCCTATTACTGAGAGGAAGTAGCAGACTGAATATGGAGAGGAATACAAAGAATCAATAAATAAAATAACGTATTTTACAGGAGTGAGTTCATAAGACCAATTTAGATGAAGTAATTGCTACTGTGATAAACATGGTGAAAAATACTAAATATGAGATGGCCCACCGGTTTTTCTGTTAATGTTGAAGAAGCTATGAAGTGTGAGAGAGTGATAATGTCATACAGCATGACTTAGCTGAAATGCAGAAGGCGTAGTTAGGCAGTGACAGCTGGGAATTTGAAATTTATGATTTGGATATCCAATGACTTTCTGAAGCAGGGAGTTTAGAGTATTTTCTAGTCACTGGCAATGTATGGAGGCAGTAACTATGTAAGACTGTTCTCAGGGCAGACATGTTCACATAGCATATGTTGAAGTATGTAAGGTGAGAAGTGCATTTTATAAGTAAAAGAAAATGTTGTTCATGGACAAACTGGAACACTTTTATGCTTCTTTCTCCGAATCAGATGCCTGCTCTTGATCTTTTCAGGCCAAAAGTCACAGTTAGCAAGAATACCATGAGAGAGCAAAAAGTCCTATGAAAAGTATGCTTGTAATTTAATGCTTTCTAGGATATGTCTCATTTAGTCTTAGGCAATACTATGGCTTATTTATGAGCTGTTTATACAGTGCCTGTGTTAAAATTATAGAAGCTTAGTAACATCTTCCAACTGATAACATGGTCTTTTTCCTAAATTGGATGCCTTCAAGCTTTTGTGTCAAAGGAAAGCTTGAATGGTCAGCAAGATAGTGTTAAAAAGTAAACAGCAATTAAAGAAACCCAAACAAAACTCTCCCCACCCTTTCCCCCCACTGGTAAACACTGTTTTTTTTATTTCTCAAAGTTTTTGTTTTCTGTTTGCAATCTATACAAAAACATAAAAATCAAATATATATATATATGAATCGACTCCTTTCAGGCTTCTGTTTCATCCCAATTTTTATGGCCACACAGCAGTGATTTTTACTGGAATCATAAAATCATCAGAGCCAGTTTTATGTTCTAGGAATTGAATTCCGTCATCAAAAGTATGCCTGAACACCTAATAATTTTGTCATTAATTAATCCTGTTGCAGTATTTGTATTTTTATTGCTTCAGGAGTTGAAGTCTCCCTGTGCCCTCAATGCAGACAACGTTTTGTTAATTTTCATGATATCTTTAAATATGAGAGTCAGGCTGTGGTGCTTTTCTTCACAGTGAGTACATGCATCTTGATTTTCGTGACTTGCAGAGCTTCTCATGGTATAATGCTTTATTTACTGTGAAGAAAGCTATCACAATTTGTTCCCAAGTAAATAAGGATAGCAAGATTTTTCATCTGAATGAAGCTAGTGCAGATAAATTGCCATGATTAGAAGCATGCTATAAATACAATTAAATTTTTTTGTTAGAGTTAAATGCCCCATGCTAATTAATGTTGAATTCAATGGGAAGTTTTACTGGGGAGCACACTTTTGCTCTCATGTGAAATAAGTACTGCATGATGCACTTCTGGAGGGTATGCCCACTTTGTGCCTATTGGGTGTTTGTGCCATTGAACTTAATTTGAAATTATTTTCCTTTGGTTGCACAAAAGGAAATATTACATTGCAGTGGTTCAAACTAAACTTCGAGGTTTTTCCATTTTCAAGTGACTGTTCCGTTTCTAAATACATTGCCATTGGCATAACATTTAGAATAGTTTGAATGAGCTTGCTTAATGTATTATAAAGTATTTGTCATGGAGTCAGAAATGTTTATGGTGTCATAAAAGCTTTAGGAGAAACACATCAAATAAATCGGTCCACTCTAAAGGCTCACTAATGTAAGCCCGGGAAATGTGTGATAGCTTTATAATTTTTGTACTTTATAAGCCATGAAATCTGAAGTGAGGAGGTCCGACTGTCATGCTTTTGGTTTTTGTTCTGTTAAGAAAAAAATCACAGCTTTCTTCTACCAACCAAAAAAAAAAAAAAGGAAGATTGTGAACACAGATCTAAAAGGAAAGCATAATGGCTAACTTACAGCATCTTAAACTGCCCTATTTCATAACACATACTACAGTGAGGAAAAAGATAATGAAACAGTGTTTGATTTGGGTATGATTTTTGGGGAAGCTTTAATTCATAGAAAACAAGTCTAACGAAATTGGAAAATGCATTGTATTTACCAGCTTTGTGTATTTCAATATGCTTTTCCACTACGGTATAGCAATCTGTTCTGCATCTGAGCAGCAAAATGGAGTGGTCTCTAGTGACAAGAATTGTGGCAAGCAGTATAAGAGTACTGTTAGATACTGAAGACAATGAGTTATTACTGATGGATAATGTAACTTTTGTTTAATTTGTGTACTGATGAAAATGATTGAACTTGAAAGAAGTCCTTGAATGACCTGCTTCTTGAAGTAACAATTTGAAATTCAAGGACTGAGATAAGGAGGTGGTGGGGTAAGGGGAGTAATGGAGGATTAGTGGCAGTAGTACCGCTTGTAATGTGAAATCAGATTATGGGGCATCAGAAGTAGGAGGACAGCAAAGGGAAGAAGGACTTTTAGGAGATATTCCCTGAAGATTAAGTAATTGGGGTTTTGGATCACGCAGAGAAAATATATAGACATGTAGTCTCTTTTCAGTATAATTTCTTTTCTGATTTTAAATAAATAAATAAATCCTTATGAACACGATGTGATCCCTGTCGTTGCATGGAGGATCAGGACAAAGTGACCACTCCTCTGCAATTCCAATCTCCTCAAATCTGAGGTTACAGGAATTGTAAATGACCTACGTCTTCTGAATTTTGCTGTTGCGGAATTGCTCCTCTCTGCCACCTACCTGGCAGAAGAGACGGGAAGAAACAATATTGTTGCCAGGGTCTGAGGGCAGCTACACAGCAGGACACACTAGCATGAGACCTGTTAGCCTGGCTTAACGTCAGGTCACGAAGCCAGTGGGTGAGTCTTGGGGAGGCATGCAAGGTTGTGGGCTCTGTAGTATGTAGCCAGTTCTTCTGTGAGAATAAATTGGTTTCTGTCCTTAGTTCTTGTCTCGGCATGCCGGTAACCTCATAAATTAGGTATTTACTGAAAGAGCGTAACGTGTCCTGTGACTACATAAATTCACACCTTTCTGCAAGGGCTTTATATTAATGGAGAAGGATCGGTAGAAAAGAGCAGATTGAGACACAAATCTTGATGCAGCACTTTGACTGCCTGTGGTTATGCTACCGGTAACCATCTAGCCCTGTCTGTGGGGCTGTGGTTTCTGCAGGCACCCTGTCCACTCATCCTTTCGTCGTGATCATTTCCGCAATGCGGGAGGAAGATGCGGCAAGCACCTACCTCTTTCAAAGCCCACATATTTCTTTGATGTGTTCCTCACTCCTCAGGGTTTTTTTTTTTTTTTCAGGAAGGGGAACAGCGAACATAATTTGTACTCACGAAGGCTAATTATAATTTTTCCTCTACAGATCACTTCTTAGAGAGCTGTATGTTCAAAGAACTGCTGCTAACTCTTTTTTACATTACAGTTATGTTTAGTGTCCAGGCAATGAAAGTCAAAATGTAGCTTCTTTTGGCACCTATTACTGTTTGTGTTTATTTAATAACATACACTGGTGTCATGTCTTTATGTTGTCAGGTACTTCAAAGCCATCTGTAACGTAACTGCATCAGTATAAGAGAGTGTCAGAAAACAAGGCAGTAAAATATCGGCACTTCTTAACAAAACATTTTATTTATTAAACAGCACAATTTTAATGTGTGGAAAAATGAAATCAGTTCTGATTACTTCAGTAGTTTGAGAACAACTGCAGTAATACTCAAGTCTTTGACTTCTCTAAAAAATGACAGCAGACTGAGCAATTCAGTTGTGTATTATGAGATAATTCTATGGCATGGGAATGTGTTTGCTAGATTTACACTGACTCCAGCATAACAAAGGAGGAGCATAAGTGACCCAAGTACTTCTGATGCATAGGTGAATGTTCCCTAGCATTGCATAATTTATTACCTATGCTTGGTATTTGGAATGAGGCTGGCAGATGATGGTGTAACATACCAGTGCTGCTCAGAACCTCAGCTGTGCATGTACAAGCAATTTCAATATCTAGTCACTGATGGACAGATGATTTTAGTAAAAGGAATTCAGAGACTCCATTTCTGACCTCTGATGGTTTATTTTGGGGCCAGTAACTTGAGGCGCTGTTGTGATTAAGCATTGTAAAATTGGAAAATAGAGATAATGTTAAGTATCCTTACAACCTCAGCAGAGAAAATAAAAATTATGGAGGAGAGCTAATGTATTCTTCTGGCAAAAGCAGAGTGTGTAAAGGAAAGCACACTGAAGTTAGAATACTTATTGCATCCTCAGGTGTAACACACAAACAAGGGATCTTCCTTAAAACCAGTCCCTAGCCCAGATTTAAAAGTTGCTGAAAGTTCAGGGAGTTAAATATTAGAGGAATTCACTGCAGTTCCAGTGTAAACTCTTTTCTTGATTTGTTTTTGATGTACATATTTCAAGCAGTGCCTAGCATTTACATCTCTGCCCTTTTGCTGGCTGTTTCCACACATGCATCAATTGTCTGTGTTCTGCTCCTTACATCCTCTGACCATTCTTTGTACAAGGCCTTCGCTTTTGTAAGTTGTGCCCCTTGTGTGAACTTCCTGTTGTTAAACTGCCCCTTCTGATTTTTCTTGGTTTTTCATCATTTGCTCACATTTCCCAGCTTTTTTTTTTTTTTTCTTGCCTCTGTCTGTCAGTTGCATGGCCCTGTTTGAAATGGCTGAAAACTTTGATTTATTCATCCTATAGTGCTGCACTCTTAAAAATTCTGTAGGTATTTGGACAGTCAGTTTATAATAAAACATGTTACATAAAGCATACTATCATTATGCAAAATATGCCAGTTCCCAGATCTCTTGGACTTTGTTTTGGTATCTCTTAAGGAGGGAGTACCAAAACAGCTCCAGTTGCATCTGTGGTGAAATCTAGAAGACCTTGTGCTTTTGAACTTCATGTATGCAGCTAATATCAGTGTACCTGGGTCCCTTAGGGGCCTCCATTCAAATGCAGTAGCTCCACAGAATTGTATGGTTTTTTGATACTCCTGGAAAACATTGTGTCCTGAACTCTTGTCTATTTATGTGGATTTCTTTTTTTTCTTGGATTAGTAATATTTTCAATAAATTTCATGTTTGTCAGTTACTTAGAAGATAAAATGTGATGGAAATGACACACAATTAAATACCTTTGACGGTGTGGTGTTGTCAAAGACTCTTTACATGTTGGCTCTCTGACCTTTCGGATGGCTGTCTGGTGTGAGCAGAAGATCCTAACGGATAGTGTAGCACCTAATGCATTACACTGGATGCAGTTTACTGCATTACTGAGTTGTACAATGAAAAGAGGGAAAGATAGATGGAGTTCTTATATGGATAATTATTTCATATTACATGTCTGTACACTTGTTAAATAGGCTTGGAAACTGCACCAAAAACTGAAGGTTACATATTCTTATAACTTTGATTATGATTGTGTCGCCACAGATCCTGGTCAAAAGTGGAGGAGACCGATTGTAAAGCTAGTTACTAAGATATTTAGCTGTCTACATTTGAGGACCTAACTAAATACACAATCCATTTTTGTGAAATGCGTATACAGAAGCTCCTTGTAAAGACAGGGAAGTAAAGGAACTGTTGGTTGAAATTTCTTACTGAAGTGGAAGACTGATGTGTTTGAAGGAACATGGTTTGCTGCCATCATCTGAAAGTTAAAATTTATTTTTTCCTGGAAATCTAATCTTTTTCTACATTTTATTTCTTTGGGTTGTTTTTGGGTTTGGGTTTTTTGGTTTTTTTTTTTTTTTTTTTTTGGTTGCTGAGATATTGCAGAAGTGCCTGTATTCAGCTACCAGTTACAAATTAAATTCAGTTATTTGTTTTTTTCAGTAATCTGATTGCCATTAGTGCCTAGTTCACTAATTGCCTGCTGTACTATGTCAGTTTATTATGAAAGTTACATTCTGAGTATTCCAAAACCTAATAAAGAAATGATGGCGGCAGTCTGAACAGATGATGTATAGTAGTTATGAACTGATTTATGGTTTGTTTTTCTTATGGGTTAATCTGCAGACTGGTGGACAGTCAGCTCATTTGTCTCTCGATCATCATTGAATTGAAGAAATCTCTCACCAGTTAAAGACAAAAATCTGTGTTGTGTGGACTCATTCCATGTTTTAGAGGGATGTCATACTAACAAGTTGTTTATTCCACAAATAAAATAATGGTGCCAATACTCTCATCAATGCACTCGGTGATAATTGAATTCTTGAGTTCAGTTGTTGGCTAAGGAGACGGTTTGTGATTTTTTTAAAAGCATGTGTATACACGTCTGTAGCTGCACAGACTTGGAATACAGTGAGACAGGCTATGTGGAAAAAAAAAACAAGCTCAGGTGTAAGTTGACTGAAGGAAAGCTCTTGCTTTTATTAACTTAATTCTCTAGTTTTAATCCTTGCAAATAAAGGCATGAAGATGTTAGTTCATATATCCCTGTTCCTGCAACTTGGAGAAATATGCAACTGGATCTGTTTCTGTAACAGGGAAGCTGGTATGGCTAGGAGATCCTTCCAAAACGTGCATCCACATAGTTTGTGGTCTCTTAAGTTTAAGATACAACATCAATATTTCTGAGTAAAACTAAGTTGGGACGTTTCCTAAATGACTGTATTACTGATCTGCCTTTTCAGTTCAGTGGATAGGAGAACAACTAGGTTGCACTTGGAAGACAGACAGGCAAACCTTGTTTTCAGCTTTCTGCTAAATTCAGACATTAGAATGGTTGAGCTCATATTATGTGGTAAGGGAAGCTGCTGTAGAAGTAATGTTGCTTTGTGTTCTTCAGCCCACCAGAATGACTCTAGATGCAAAATGAAGTCTTGACAATCCCCACTCTTGCACTCACAAGTGTCAGCTAAATGAAAACAAGTTTTCAACAATAGTTTCTTTTTTGCTGTCATTCCAGTAAAAACTAGGTGTGGGAAATGCAAACAAGTTAGAAAACCCCCAAGCTTAAGATGAAGAGAATGACACTGGGCTAATACTATTACTATGAATAAGAGTAGCTGGCTCTGTAGGAGCGCTTCCTTCACTGTCGCCCTGCTGGGAAGTGTGTGTATGGGGGAAAAAGTCCAGCAGTGGCAGTGAGCCAGTGGAGACCTGTTCCTCTCTGCCCCGCACAGGCTACAGGCGATGAGTGCGATAGCCATAAGATGCCTGTTTACTTCAAGAAATGAAAGGACACCCTTTTATAAATTGGCTGACTAGTCTGCCAAGAGACAGGATGCGTTCGCTGACTCACTATCGGAAAAACAGGGCTGCTGCCTTTCAAAGTATTTTCTGATACAGATAGTGAAATACCGTTACTTATTTTTTCAGGAAGCGGACAGATTTTAAGTACTTCCAAATGCCCGTCTGAGGTTATTTGATAATTTTGGGGGTTTATTTTCCAGTGAAGACTTCTACAAATATTTATGTCTTAAAAAGGGGCCTTTCTGACAAATTCAGACGCTACTGATACATCAGTTGGTGATCTGTGTGCTGTACCAATATCCTCACAAAAACCAGCTTTCCCAGCAAATGCATTCTCCAAAAAGCAAAGACAGATAAATGGGCATGTTGTGAGCGAGTAACATAAAACACTTCCAAGAGGGGGAATGGTCTATCATAAGACAGTAACTCAGGGAAAGGTATTAAAGAAATAGGAATCCCTGTTGTTCAATTATTTTTTTTTTTTTTCTTCCTAACATTCTCTAGCACTGAATTTCCCTTCCTCACACTTAGCTTTAAGAACCATGGTTGTCCCTCGGGAAGGAGAATAGGCAGCCAGCCATCTTCCATCTGTGTGAAACTTTTTTAACAAAGATTCATTTGGGGGGTGAATAGAAGAAAACAAAACAAAAGGAATTGTTTTTAAACAAAAAATACACTTTCGGCATCATTTGCACTCCCCAATGAAAAGTAAGCTGTTCAACCACTAACTGTGGTGATCCAAAGAATGCCTGTGCAATATGTTGGCAGTTGTGCTGTGTGGTAGACAGTGAGGATAAAACCCGTGGTATAAATGAATATTCTCAGCAAGGCTTTGAAAAGTGCTGGGAGCAAATTTGAACTCGGGTAATGAAAGCAGACTTGAAGTGAAATTGAGCTGATTGTCCTTACTGATTGCCTTGTTCTGTTTGCATTGATACTCTATAGCATACTGTGATGGGCGTACAGCTGATGTACTCAGGCCTCAAGATACCGCAGAGGAATACTCCTCCTGTGTAAGTGAAGTATGAAAAGACAGTCTGAGAAGTGTAGACACTGCTAATTGGGCTAGTAGAAGAAATATGAAGAACAGCAGTCCACTTTCAATACTGCATTTGTCATAAATAACTAAAATGCCATCACTTTAGTATTGAGATGCTGACATGACTGCCTGCTTTTCCCCATGTTTATTGTCAGTGTTATTATGCAGGCTTGCACACTGCTTAATTCTTAGTTAATTTCTCTTAGGAAATGAATCTGAGCCATTATTATAAATTACTTGTAAGTGCTATTTCAGTCTAATTAGATTTATAACAGAATGGATCCTGTAGACAGAATTTTGCATAAGCATTTCTCTTGCTCTTTCACTTTCCTACCTACTATCCTGTAGCAGTAGTTTCTATAACAATTTGATACAGAGGCTACAATGAATTGTAATGTGCTTCAGAAGCTCATACAAAAGAGGCATGGAAGGTTTTTCCTGATTATTATTACTATTGTTAAAAATGCTGAACTTCTAGGTTTCTTGTTACATGCCCTGTATAGACAAAACATTTTAAAATATGCTTATGGTTTTGTTAGCGGCTCCTTTTCATACACGTGTTCACTACCTGCCACAGAAGTGTCTGGGTTTAAAGGGGGCACTGGAGAATAGAAGATGCTGGAGAAAACTGGTTGTGTACCTGGGAAATGGGGTGCTAGTTACCCTTCTAGCTCTTGTTTTGACCAACTTCATTAATAATTTAAGATCTGTATCCCTCAGTGTCCCTATCTGGAAGGAAATACTTTTGTACTTACATTCCCTGAATGTGTTGTTTTCTTCTTAACTGGAGATGATGACATCTTAGTTTTTTATAATAAAGAGGCACTATAGGAGTATTTGCTCTGCTGTGCTAATATTGGCAGATACAATCCAGTTATGGTACCTTTACAAGTTAGCTGTCACAGTTATTTGTGTGCACTCCTTCAATCCACAGCAAATATGAAGACACTCACTTTCCTGTTGCTGCTGTTAGTCTCTGCTGTCAGCATTGGGTATTACTGCCTTTATTTAGTGGTTCTTTTCCAGACAAATCATGTGATAGCATGTTTCTGGTAGTTTTAGCAGATGATAACGTTGAAGAATCTGAACAGGTACAAGATAAACATAAGTTGGAAAATAAAGTCACCATATGTTATCAAAAAGAAAAAAGTCACAACCATTTTAAAATTTAGTACCTGAGGCGAAGATTGAAAGAATTGATATGTTTCTTTCAGCTGATTTATTTTATATTCTAGTCTAGAAATATGTGCTTATTTATGTACATCACATATTCAGGGTTAGACCTTGCCAGGATAGTTTTTCAAACGATTTTTTAAAAAAACCCGATATGTACAAATAAAAAGAATGCATCCACAAATGTCAGATTTAAGTGTTGCAAACAGCTTTTACTTAAGTAGGTAGATTTTTATTTTGCAGGTCAAAGTTTAATAGACAAAACCTTTTGAGGGAGAGGCTTTTGAAAATGTTACAAAGTAGACATGACCTGTTTTGTTACAGGCATGTGAATTCTCCTCTTGTGCCTTTTTCTTCACTTTGTATAGAGTGTTTACAAAAGGTCATCCCCCCTTAATGAACTACAATTATTTATAATTCTTTATACTAAGCTCCATTCAGTGTTTCAAATATTCAAAAATAGCTGCAATTCTAAAATAATTATTTTGAATGAACCCTTTATTTATGTGGTTTGTTGCTAGAATGCTATTATCTCTCTAAACAGCTTTTTAAGTGTATCATGCAAATGTATGGTATTGTAATGATTGTGTAGCTATACATAAGAATTTAATCACATCCTACATCTCTGTTTGGACTTTAACTTTTACCTTGAGACTCTTACTTTGTGTTAGAATGTTATTTCTCACTTGACAGGGTTTCTTTGGAAGCTGGCTTACAGAAGTGACTTCAGACACTGGTTTGCTGGGCTCTGTATGCGTGAGAGGTCCTGGCTTTTACCTTTAAAGCTTCCACTTGCTTCTGTGGCACAGTTTCACTCTTGGATGTGGCCTGGACATCACTGAAGTTTGTGTATTGAGATAACCAGTGCTCCGTGTCACTGGATTGTACGCGTAGGTGCTGCTTAAATCAGAGGCTTTTGGATAAAAGCATAGTTTTCATAGTTTTGATTTCTTCTTATTAAAGCACGCACTAGTTCTCATATAACTGCTCCATGCTATTAGTTTTAGGCTTCACTATACTCTTTCTCAGCGCTGCTGTAGGTTCATTCTGAGGACTAGTTTGACTGCTGTGCAGCAGGTACCCTCCATTGTGCCAGAGTTTGCATCCCGTTTCCGTGCTTATCCAAGGAGGTACCAGACATGAATGAGTGGCTGGGACAAGTGTGTTAATTGCTTTTTCAATTTTTTTGTTCAACATAAAAGAAGTTTAATTTAAAACAGGAGTTGTCCTTTTCCAGCTGCCCTGAAGCACTGTGCATTTCCTGGTCTCCAAGTTTTTCTTTTACTAGCTCCAGCCAGTCCTTTTCTTTTTTTTTCTTTTTTTTTTTTTTTTTTTTTTTTTTGTAACACACTGCTTTTCTGCCCTTGAGTTCTTTTCAATTTTCTAATATTTCTGATGATTACCCATTTCCCACGCCTCTGTGAGCCAGAGAACACCCCTACACCTATTCTGTCTTCCTTGTCTGTGCAAGAACAGCTTCCCTGTTGTACAGAGTTCTTTGTTCACTTCTTTAATAGTTTCTTATGTTGTCGAAAATCTGTAATGCTTTTTAAATTTTACAAAAAACAGATGGCTAGAGGCATAAAGTCCAAAGCCAGATTTGGTAATAAAATAAGCCCGTGGCAGCAGTGAAACACTAATGTATTTAGCATTAATTTGCTCTTTGAAAGGTAAGATTGCCTCATAAAACCTTTCCTATCAGCCAGTAGAGCCAAAAGACAATGTTTATGGTGAAGTGTAGATTGAGTTACAGACTGCTGTTTGTTTTCTGATTGTCTGATGAGAATGTATATCCATTGTCTAAGCAATTAAAAGTACAGTTGCATTCAGTAAATTTATACATAGAGAGTGTTAGAAGCGTAAGTGGTCTTCCATGTGTGTCACTATTTATTCTGCATACATGTTTCTTTAGGACTCAATAGTGCAGAAACCTTAGGTCCGATCTGCTAAAGCAGTTATAAATGTTTCAGTGTTAAATTACATGTATGTGTTGGTGGTTACAGCACATCACTACCCATTTGTCCCCAATAGAATACTACTCTGCTGACATGAGCTTCCACAGAACCATGTGAGAATAGATACGACTGCAGTCATTGTTCAGTGACTTGTTTTGCCGTATTTTACTCGTGTTCAGATTTCTTGTGTATATACAATGCTCAACTGTATCTCACTACAACTAAATTTTTGCATTCACTGTGGTCATAAGCAGTAAAATAATTAAACTAATGACATTTCTGATTCTTAAAAAGCACATGTACACACCAGTTACATACATGTGTAATATGGTGTTTGCAAAAAAAAAAAAAAAAAAAAAAAAAAAAA
>NW_020799096.1:4271572-4348295 GCF_003259725.1 Athene cunicularia
CCCCCCCCCCCCCCCCAAATTGCCAGAGAATGAAAAAATCATTCTTATTTGATACTGGTTCACGTACTGGGATTCATAGAAGTATTTGGCATATTAAGTCAACAAGCCTTTTTCATAAGAGATTACAAAAACTGAAGAAGTGGATGTAAAAGAAAATTGTGCAGACATTTTTAATTTCAGAGAATTTGAAGAAGTTGTTTAATTGCTTTGTCATATTTTGATTTGTTTTGTAAGGTCACTCATGCCAACTTTAATGTTTAGATTTAAATGAGAAGAGCTTTGATTTCAGTAGAGGAAAACAGAGTATTTTAAGTATAGAAGAAGGTAAAACTGATCTGGAGGCCCCTAATAGGAAGTATAATACATGGGTGGAATTACAGCCAGCAGCCACACAGAACTGTGATGTGGGAGGATTGGAACAGTAGCTTTGCCAATCACAACTTCAGCTGAAATACTGCTAATTCTGCTGTGGCAAGGAATCAGTGCAGTCTGATATTTGAATCAATTGTTACAAGATACTAAATGTTTGCATATTGAGAAAATTACTTCCACTGAAATTGAAACAGGTTTCTCCTGTTGCAGTTGAATCTTTGGTAACCCCTAAAAAAAGTAGCTATCCAGAAGTTAAACACTTGAGAGGTCTTTCTTACAGTATAGAGGATAATAGTAAGGCATCTGATAATGAAGGGAAGGGAAAGAATATCCTCTAGAGGAGGTCTTCTAGTAGCGTGTGCAAGCCTCTTACAATGTGCTATGGATGATGCTTGGACAGCCAAGTGTTTTGTCCTCCTCCAGGGAGTAGCCTATTAGTTGTTACAATGCCAGTGGTGGTACCCACCAAAAAGATGAGAACTGTCTGTCTTAATTATCCCTGCTCTGTCCGAGACTCCATGCTTCAGAAGTTTTGTATTGAGAAGCCCTTTGAGGAGGAGAAAAGTCTTACAAATTGTTTTAGAAGACTGATTCTAGCTTTCCTAATTGAATATCTGTGAGAGTTATATTTTGCAGTTGTGCCTAGAGTTTACAGTCAAGATCAAAGGCTTATTAAACTCTTCCCTTTTTAGTCCCACACATTGAAAAAAGGATCCTTTACATTGAACAGGCATAAGTAGGAGGCAGATGGAAAAACAGAGATCCACATTCATACAGCCAAACAAAGCAGAGGAGGCAGATGCATTTGTAGCATCAGTGGGTTTTTTTCATTAAGGTAAATCACATTCTCCCTAACAGTGAGTGAGAATTCCCAATGAATGTTTTCAGACTGATACCTTTATTATTATACTGATGAACCTAAGCTTAGTTAATTGATTTATGGAAAGTTACAGGAGTAAGAATACTTTTGAAACTCTTGTTTTACTTTGTGTTTTCTTTCCTGTTTTTTTTGTTTTGTTTTGTTTTTTGTTTGTTTGTGTTTGTTTTTTAATACTGCCCAGTATTCTTGTCAATATTCTTAGTTCTGTGTATCATAAGATGACAAGAATATTTTTAAGCAGCCATGTAAATTGCAAACTAAGGTGTCTCTCTTATGAGTGTGCAATGTACTGGAATATTAGATACTTTGTTCCTTATGCTGTTCTAAGTATGAAAATGACAAAACACCAGAGCCTCCAGAACAATAATCTTATCATGCTCTGATTGTAGACAGATGCAAGATTTTGGGGTCGAAGACAAGATAGCTAAGAATTGGGCCAGTCCCACTAAGTGTGAAAACTTCTCATTATGGCACTCTCGTCTCACCAGCTTCAAGCAGCGTGGATCAGAATTGCACATAGTAGACAGAATGTTTGCAAGTGCTGGGCTTCTCCTTCACTGTTGGTTTTAAAACCATCATTGCCTTTCTTCTGCCATGGCTATCCTTTCTTTAATTTTATTAAATTGGTGACAAGCCCCTCACAGTGAAAGAAGCTTGATTCTGTAAATGTTTTGGATATGTAGGTAACTATTTTGGGACATGTTGGTTTTCTAGAGGTAGAAGGTTTTTTGGTCAAAGTAAAGCAAGTATGTTTGAGAGAGATGTTGGTTTTGGTAGACTAGTATGACTAGAAAAGGTTTCATTCAGTTGGTGCTCCGAGTCCTGCCTTCTTGTTTCATTCAAGCAACCAGTATGCATGCTGGAGGCTGGTTAGTCTGTCTTGGTGTTTTTCTACTCTGTCAGTGCCTTGGTATTCTGATTTCATAAAATCAAATTGTTTCCTAAAACAAAGGTTTCCAAGAAAGGAGAAAGACCCTTTGTTGAACCTGACAATTGAAATTTGGGCAGTTCTATCAGATAATATCTTTTAGGAGAGACCATTAATCTTTCAAATTCTAACCTTTGGTGTGTAACAAAAAATGCAACATTAGGCATAAAGTAACATGCCAGCAGTTAGATCTGGCAGCCTTTTCACCTGTCTTTGGCCACAGTCATATGCAAAGATGAAGAGCCTTTTATTCTTAGATCTCCAGTTGGATTAGAGGCAGGCTAAAACTTGTCTGGATTTAAGATGGTAATGATGCAGATAAGGATTGGAAAGAGTCAGATGAAGGGAAAAAAAAAATGAAAGGAACAGTAAACTCCCTCTCTATTCCTTGTTCTTCAAAGACACTTCTTAAAGAAAATTAGGTCTTTCTTAGCCTTTTGTGGATTTGAAATTTAAAGTTCCAGCAGGCAATAGTGTGTTTGGATATTTTTGTAGGAGAAAACAGACAAGGGAAAACTCTTACAGTGGCTAGAATTTTCTGCTCTTTAATCATTGCTGTGTGTGTAAATGGGTGGGAAACTTGGTGTTGGGGGGGAAACTACAAAACTTATATATAAACACAAAGGTCTTCAAGCAAGAGATGGTGGTGTCTTAGGGGGGTTTGTGTGTGGTTTTTGGTGTTGTAGTTGAGGGTTTTATTGATGATGGCTTTTTAGGGTGACCTCCAAAGCTAGAAATTATAACAATTAGTATTCTGATTTGTTGTAGAAGTACTTAAAGGGTCCCACTGATTTAACTATTGTGCAGTCTCACAGGTTTTGTCTATACTGAGAAGGTGAAAAGGGGATAGGAAAGTAATAAACATGTAAACTGAATAAACAACATGTAGCAGCAAATGTTGTGAGAGTTACATGATACTGTGTTTTCAGATGGCTTATGAACATAGATTAGACCATAAACCTCATCTCTCTCCTGGGGATAAGGTAAGAGGAAATATTGCTTCCCTTTAGATTGAATTTGTCTGTCTTCAGAACTCATTGTCACTGAGTATTTTTGGTATCAGATTATTGTAGACCAAAGAATTTCCCTTAACCAGAGAAGATCTTACTATGACCTGTTAATGGACAACGTAAGGTCTTTTAAGTTGACTGAGAAACATAGGTCTTGGCTGGCTGCATCGTTACTGGGAACATGATAAAGGGGATCTAGCTCTGTCAGTGTTACTGCACTTTGGACTTGCTCTAGCGAAGTAATATATACAGGGGATAGTGGATTTGCCTTAGTAGTGTATTAGTGCAAGTACTGGTTTTCCTAATACTTGACGCCCTTGCTCTTTTTAAATACCAAATTTACCATGGACTTAAATAGTTAGAACATGTAGAAATTATATCCCTCCTCCTTTTTCTTGCCCTATTTCCCTGTATCTTTTCCTTGCTCATTTTTGAAACAAACAAGGAGATTAAGTACCAAAACTCCATTAGTACAACATTGAAGTTGAGAATGAAATTGTCAGGTTGGCTGCTTATGGTTCCCACAACAATCATAACTAGGCTAAATTGCACGTATGTATTAAGACATAAAACATAGAATATAGCAATACGGGATATTCCTTATAACACATTATGCATGCTGTGGGAGCCATCACTTTGAAAATCTTGACTTCTGCGTTTTTAAAATCTCATTTGAAATGTAACATTAATGTATTTTTTCCTTTTGCATGTAAATTTTTTTTCTGTGCCCACTGGTGATAAAAATCAGGTCATGAATGCCATGTTGGTATTCCTGTGAACTCTGCATAGCAACCAGTCCTTCATTTAACGTTTTTGCAATGAAAACTGATACAAGAAGAAATGAATAACAGCACGCAGTGAAATGAAAAGTGTAAAACAGTGAGATCCCATTATGGCCACATTACATCTGAGTAAGTTCCAAATGATCTCTGATAAATGTTTTTAGAAAAACAGATTGAAATATTACTTTCTTGGCTTACAGACACACATAAACGGATACGTAAATTACATTTCTGTTCTCCGACTGGTAAGTGTCGTACCATTTTGCAATCTAGACAGCCTTTAGTTGTTGTGCTGCTGTACAATTAACAGTTCCCGTGCCAAGGCTACACCATGTAGATGTCAAGGGGTTACTAAAACACTGAGCTGGGCAGAATGAAACTCACAGTGATTGCTGAAGCTAACATCACCAAGCTGCTGTGGCAGCATAGCAAGCCTGGCTCTGTTCACTAGTCCGGTGGTGGGATTCCTGGGCTGTCATCATCTCTTTTAGCCTGCTTCCAGTCTCATCCTTCCTTTATCCTGTTCCTGTTTGGTTCTGGTGTTTGAATGTTTTGCCTGTCAGCAAAATGAAGACTTTCACATGTAACTTACAGGGCCAGGAAAATTGACCTGAAACTGGTCATGCAAGGGTTTGATTACTTCTGCTCAGTTGAATAAGATGACTCTGTTTTCAGTGTCAGCATTGCTGTCGTGCTTCAGGCTTTCTACCATCATCCTCTTCTTATGACTCCCATTGAAATCAAGAGGAGTTTTTATGGAGCAGCAGGATAGTTTGTAATCAACAGCAGAATATTGCATTTACAATGATTTTGTTTAATTTGCTATAATTGGAATTGAAGTGCAGAAATCCTCTTTAGTTGTATCTTATTATGGTAAGCTGGAATTTTCATAAGGGTCTGTGATATTTTGGTTTCCAACTTTCCTTGGAGGTTAATGAATGCTTAAGAGCCTTTATTGTCCTACATTTTGAGCAACTGCAGTTTAACATTGATTAAGAGAACGCTGACAGGACTTAGAGTTTTAATAGAGGTTTGGTTTTGTCCCTAAACATACATACCACATTCTTGTCTTGTTTTGGCTGGTGGACTTGTTTCCTATATTATGGTAGCTCCAAGCAGCTCCTGTCAAAATGTGGATGATGCTAGATAAACACAGATTAAAAAGTATTTCCCTCATCAAATAGGATTCAGTCTATTTCATTTTGTAATTCTAGTTAAAATGACAAATTATACTTCAAAAGCATAGTGTTATCTGAAATATTTGAAAAGCAGCTACAGCTTTTCATGGCTTCACAGGTGTTATCTTTGGAGCTGCTGATAGTCTTATATTGGTGTTGGAAGATGTACTGTGAGACAGTAGCTCTGAAAGCTGCAATTTTGACTCCTTACTTTATAGGTCAAGATGAGGTTGAATTAATAAACCCAAGTATTTTTATGGTCATATACTAGCAGGGAGTCCTAATTTATATGTTCATTTTCCATTAGCTGGCTGTCTAACTCAACAGCTCTCTTCAGGAGAACCAAGATTCAGAAGAGGGATAGAAAGAAGAGAGAAATATTACTGCTCTTTGGGGGGTTATCAATTTAGTTGTTCTCTGATACGAGTATCCCTTCGATGTAACACCTAAGCATGATGTGGGTTCACATCTCCATGCATGCAGGAGTTCCTGGGGATCAGGGATTTTCTGGCACAATTCTCAACTTGAAACAAACCTAGTTTTGCTGGTGGTGTTTAGTTGAGCCTTTAATATATTGGACTGCATGGTGCAGTTATATGAGTTGCTGGTGAGCCTGTTCCTGGTCCTTCCTAAATTTTGGAACTTTCCTAAGAGTAAGTTTCTTAGATATTTAGAGGACAACCTATACTGTCCCCACAAGTTTTCTGATTCATGACAGCTATAGACCTACTTAAAAGTAAATTACAGTACTGAACTTAACTGCTAGTTACTTTAGGTTTTGAGGTATTACAACAGTTTTATTAACTTTCTTTTCTGTTGCACTTTTAGGGGAAGAAAATGAAACATGTCAGGTTACTCTGTGTATATATATATGTTGTGCATGAATATAAAAGCCAGTGCTCATCTGTAAGAGCTATGAAAAATTGCCTATGCAACATAGAAGCCTAGGCGATAGTTAATCTTGTTCAGTAAAAAGAAATCCAGCTGACATTTCAAGGAGAAAGAAGATAGAGAATGTTGCTCAGAGATACAGCTATTTCAATTGCAGTATTTTGGAAAATAAGTGAACTTTCTAAGGCAGCTGAAACTAATTTCAAATATATTTTTCTAAGTCCTCCCTTAAGTTTGTTTTAAGATATCGCCATAACTTTTATACTGTCAGGTGATTACCCATTTAGTCACGAGGAGAATTTTCTTATGGTAAGAAAAGTTTTGATATTTTAGACTGGTTTGTTTGGTGGTGGGTTTTTTGTTTTTGGTTGTTTGGGGTTTTTTTGTTTGTTTTTTGGTTTGGTTGTTTGTTTTTTTTTTTTTCATTAATATAATAGGGTGAAAGATTTCAATCAGTCATATATATTTGTTTGGAAGTCATGGATTGTTGAAGTGATCCAGTGATTCTCCAGCAGAGTTGCTAGTGTGTGATTATTTACACTTGCTCCTGCTGGTATCTGCTAAAACTTGGATTATCTGTAAGCTTGTGTATAGTTAGCACCTATATATAACAAGTCCCTGAGTGTTTTAGCTACATTTTGAAATGGAGTGTATTTACTAGGGATTTTGTGGGTGGGTTTTTTTGGTTGGTTTTGTGGTTGTTGGGTTTTTTAATTAATACTTATAAACCAAATTTCATAATTGTTTTGTGTGATTTCTGGATATTGTAGCACTTACTGTCTGTGAAATAGCTCCTTTAGCTTTATTCTTCTGTATGAAACTGCGATTCTTCCCTTTCCCTCTTCTCAGTGTTTCAAATTGTGCAGTAGATACAGGTTTTTAATCAATATTCGATCAGAAGATATGCTTCGCTATAGAGAGTGTCATAAATTAAGCAAAACATACAGTAAGCTAGTTTTTCTGAAAAATACAATAAAGTAAGTTCTCAGGCAGATAACTTAAAATCTCATGAGAAAAGACAAGGGCATAAATTCTTGCCGTTGCACTTTGACATGTTAAAATAGAACATGCACAGGGTAAGGTCTTTTTTATTAGGAAGGGTGATTTGCAAGAAGGATTGCAGTTCCTCAGAACTGGACATAGACTGACAGGAGTGGTTATTGACTTGCCCTTTTTCGTAGTTGTGTCATGTTTCATCAGCCTTTTTTAAATCTTGAAGGTATCAAAATAAATCCTGAGGTTCAAATACCATAGCATTACATATTAAGTAGTATTGACCAAACAGACTTTGTATTTTACAAAAAATAATGGTTTGAGTTCCTGGAAGGGGAAGGTCATCCTAGACTCAAAATATGATTAAATAGGTGAAAAATAGTTCATTCATGGGTGGACTTTTAAAAACGTTTAGAAGGGAAAAAAAGTCACCAGATTACGTGGTTGAATGCCACTAAAATATAACCAGCCAGTATGAAACTTTAGTTAAAGAATTTAGGATAACTGAAGTTCCAAAGTACTCATTAAGTTCTGAAATCTTAGAGGTACCTTCCTGAATGTTTCTGAAAGCCATTTGTTTTTCCAAAGACTATTAAATGTACGTCCAATTTACCAGTCTTATTTAAGGTCCAGACTGGGACCCAAGCCTGGAAATACATCTTTACCATAAAGAGTCTGTAGCATAAGCTGTCTCTGATATATATCAACTTGTCATAGTCAGTAAAGTCCCAGCACCTCAATTTTTCTTCAAATTTCATAAAATATATTCTCCTCTACCATTTCAGTGTTGTGCTTTATAATCATATTTTTGTTTACTCTCTGATACTGAGCACGCCAATAAAAAAAAAAAAAAGTGATGATATGGCCATTCTGCAATGGAAAATGAATATATTACAGCTACAGAACTTCAGTCCCTTACTTCTCTCCTGTAATTTAAATCTCAGTATTTTTAGATGATTGATGTAGTTAGTGTTCCTAGTGCCAAATAAGACAGATTGTTTCACGGCAGGTAAACACAATTTTGGATATTACAGAAGTTTTCTTAAAATCATATTTGAACTTGTGGAGACTTAAATCCATATAATAAGATTTAAAGTATTCAAAAAAACCTGCACTGCTTTTCTGATTGTTTTTTGAATTTCCTTTTTGATTCAATATATATTTTTTTCTAGTTTAAATTTAATAGGACATATTCCTTTGAGACATTGGCTTGAATATTTGATTTCTGCTGTGTATTCATTGCTCTCTTCTAGTTCATGTGCCATGAAGCTTTCTGGCTAGGCATATGTGGAGTGGCCAATTACATTTTTAACAAAACTGGTTAGCTCTCTTTCATACGTATATCATCATTTCTTCCCTGAAAAACACAAACAGATATTGAAACGCTTTTTTGCCTTTTCTTTTTTTCACAGTATCACGTGGAGCCTGGAATTACCCACTGGAAAAGGCAAACATAATGCAGAAACCACAGGGTTTCTGGAAAGATATTTTCAGAACCCAAAGCTGCAAATCTATGAACTGGCACTGCCAGTTCTGCAAACCTGGGCCTTTTCTCTCTTGACTCTTGTTACTGCTTTTGAAGAGGATTTCTTCCTCTTGATGGCCATTAGAATGACTGTATAAAACACTTGATTGGTATTTTATAGTTAGATTTTGTTTCTTCAGGAATTGATTGCAATGTGTAGTATATTATAGTGATGCTGCTAATGAGGAAATGTGATATATATATTAGTACATATCTTCAGATGGGCTTTAACATGGGGGGAGATCTCTGTTTTCAGAGATGGCAAGGGAATTGACAAAAGACATAAATTCTGATTTAGTTATTTCTACAAGTGAGCATAAACTGAGGATGTTTGCCACTTAAGTGCTTAAAGCATTACATAGAAATATGTTTAAAAATGTGTCAAAGTTAAAAACAGGGGGCATCTCCAAATTTGATTGAAAATTGCCAAAATCTTGTCTATACCTCTTGCAAGATCTTAGACAGAATTGTGGTATCTAGCAAAATAAGCTTACTTGATGAGATTTTGTCCACATAAACTGTTCTCACTGGACACTGCTCTCCTAAGTCTACTAATATCCAAAAGAAGCCATCAACTAAGAATTTGTATTCCAAGAGAAACATAATCAGGAAGAAATTTTAAGAATGTTCCTATGTTGATAAAGATACAATTAATAAAATAATGTATTAAAAACCATACACTAATCTTTTACTGGGAACTCTCAAAGGGTCTAACCTTTGTTGCCTTTGACAGAGGAGACTTGAATTATAATTATACAGATTGGTAGAATATGAGCTTGAAAAAATTTATTCTGCATTAAAGCAAGCTTGATACACAATTGCCTTTGAATACAGAGTGTATAATTGCACAGCTTCTGAGCAGTAAAGTTAAATGGAAGGGAGTATCATATTGTGTACAATGGGTTTTTGTTGTGGATTATTTTTTTAACCCTTATATATATTCAAAGGTGGTTTTGTTTTATTATGTTTTGTTTTTTGGGGGGATGTTGGTTTTTTTTTTTTTGGGGGGGGGAATAATAATTTTTCTTTAGCTGCAGGCTGGTTTTGTTTCAGAAAATGGTGTTAGGACAAACAGGAATAGCTACTATGTTTAATTCCAGTAATCAGAGGAGACTTTTGGAGGGAAATAATGTAAATTCTTTTCCTTTCAGTTCTTATGTGAAAGCTTTTTGCTGTTTTGCAGTCAGTGTTTGTCTGCTAAGGCAATTCTAGTTGTTAAACGCAGGTCTGTTTCATCAGCATAATGCTGCTTTGCTGTTAGCAATTATATTCTTTCAGGGTTTGCCAATTAAGCTAGTGCTAGTGAAAGTGCACCTAATTTGTCAAGAAATGGCAGGATGAAATATAGGGGCCATTACATAAATTGGGAAAGAAAAAAATCAGGAAGAGCATATGTGAGTCTCAGTGATACAGTCTTAGTCTATTCCTGTGGCATTTTTGTTCTGTTTATGCCTCCATCCACTGGTGATGTTGGAAGAAGTGTAAAGCAATTGATGGTAAGTTATAGGCCATCCATGTCCTGAGTATGATATATTTTAAAATTTTGCTTTGGGAGAAGCTGCCCAGAAAGTTGTGTGCAAAGACGGTGTTAGTAGTGTACAATTGTTTTCTTTGTTTTGTTCAGGGTGGTGGTTTTGTTGTTGTGTTGGGTTTTTTTTTTTCCCTCCTTGGACTCAACTGCTTTGTGTTTGGCACAATTGGTTATTAGTGAATGAGGCATGATGGCTTAGCTGGCCGCTTGTTTATTACCTGCAGTCTGCTTAGGCTGAAGTCTTCAAAGGCATGTATGCTCAAAATGCAGCTGCGTGGTGCTTGGGTTTTCTAGTAAAGTCTTTAAGCTTTGGGAGGAACTCAGTAAAGAATTAGTTTAAGTTCTTACAGTTCCTGTGTGTAAAGCAAAATGGACTTACTCCATGGTTACATGAGAGAATAGAAATGTCAAAGGGAAGGCACTGAATGAAGAGAGTAGGGATAGCTTGACTTAGAGAAATGTAAAAGTTCTTGACACATTTTTACATTTTTTTTATTAAACTAAAATATATGCATATATTTTTTTCAAGTTAAAATTAATGGAAGCTATATATTCTTCCAGATTTTGTTTTGTATAACAGCATATCATGGCATACCACAAATGGCTCTAATTTTCTCACCTAGACTGTGCTGGATATCTGTCTTCCCACCACTTCAGTCTGTGGCAGATCCCAGGCTCTGAATGTAGCTCTGATTGCCCTCAGCGCTGCTGAGACCCCTCTGTGGGGAACCCAGGCTCATATATGCCGTGGTGTTGATCAGTGTTTCATACTGAAATGATAGTATTCCTTCTGGGATACCCTTATGATATTCTCTCTCTTTAAACTGGTTTTAGTGTTTGTGAAAACAGAGCTCCTCTAGTGCATTCACCACTGTGCATCAATCGATGGAGGGCAATGTCTGTCTCCACAGAGTACAGTCCTGGTTGAGGAAGAGCGTGAGAGAGACGTAAGGAAATATTGAAGCGGACTGTCAATTGATAAAAATTAGACTAGATGTAGGTAGTAATGGAAATGGTGTATACCTCCTGAAATGGAGATTTCAAGGAATTGGCTTCTTTAAACCTAACAGCGAATAATGAGGCGATATACAGTTATTTCCCACAGGAAGAATGAACTATTGGCACAAGAAGAAAAATGTACAAAGTATTTGATGTATATAGTGGGGTAATGGAGAAGCTGTCCTGGCAAGGCAGTAGGGTTCTTAAACATCCTTACAGTAAGATTACTAGAGCATCCTCCCTAGACCTCCTCTAATCTTAAAATAAAGCTATCGGTCTCTAAAGAGGACTTTATGATACAATTATATTTGATAGCTGAGAAATAGACCTGATTATTTGGGAAGATGAGTTTTCGGTCTCCCTTTCCCTCTGAATTTTGTATTTGCCTATGTTGATTATTGTTTTCATTACAGGATTTGAGGAAAATAACTTTTGTGTATTGCAAGGAGACTTGTGTGCATTGAAAGGATGTCTGGGAACTGCTGTGTCTCCACGTTTGGAGTCGCAGGAGTTGTGCTCTTTTCCATCACCTAACAGTGAGACCAGTTGATTTAATGACTTTGATTTTAGGAAAGTTTGTCAGGTGTATGCCTGAGTATAAGATACAATTTGTCATATGTGTTTTAAATGCATGAGGCAGTGTTGAACACTGGACTAAAGCAAGAATCTCATTCCGAGGGTGCTGATTTGTGCAACTGATTAGCTTGTTAAAAGTTTGGGTGTTACTCAGTTCCTAGTAAACTTGTGTGATTGACATTTATTAGCCAGATCACTCAGAGCCTCTCATCTTTTCATGCTGATCCTGGAAGACTTCAAATGGTCATCGTGACAGATAAAAGAGCATTTTTTTGAGCATTTTCTGAAGTATTAAAACATAACAGGCTCTCCCTATAGTCCATCTATATTTATTTTCCTGAGTAAAGCTTCTAGCTTTGCAGAAATACAGCAAGCTAGAGGGAACATCATCGTCATTACTCGGCTGAAGATGATGACATTGACATGAGGCCTTCTGACAGGGGATTACAGTGGAAAATATTGGTGGCATCTGTTAGGAACATAGGATTCCTTTGAAAAAAGAAATGGGTTGTAAACCACAAAAAACTGCTTTGTTTCTGTTCTTTTCGGTTAGACTGTTCTCATCCCTGCTGTAATTGTAAATACTGGATTTCACATGCAGGCTGGGAGGAAAGCCAGTGCTATTCCAAGATAGTCTTCAGCTGGGATGCTGCTCCTCATATAATCTAGTTGCCTCTTTTAAAAGACAACTGCTAAAATCTGATCCAATATGTTTCAATCCACACTATTTACATCAAATTTGACCACTGTTGCCACTGATGGTTGTTTACTGGCCTGCTTAAGGTGGGTCAGTGGCCTCTGCACTGTTGTTTGTACACAGATGCTCATGTTTCTGTAACTCCTGGAAAAAAAAAATAATGCATCTGCTGGCAGTCTTTGTTAAAGTGCCAGCAGTAAATGAACCTAAATAACCTTTTACCCGCAAAGGTCTGTGGCACGTAGGAGCAGAAAATGTAGGCAATCACTATATCTGTTTTTGTAGTGATGATGGAGAGGGGACGAAGTGAAGACGAGAGAAGGTGGAAAATAAAACAAGTCTTCAAACTTGTATTTTAAAAATACTTTTTGCCCTCGTTTTTTAAGGTTTAGTCTTCAGTCTTTTAACAGCTAGTGAACTTGTAGGAGTCCATGAATTTCACAGCCTTCACATTTATTTTATTTTTAAATTACTTTTTCATACTGAAGCATTTTGGTGTGAGCTGGCATGGCTTATTACCCTGCTATGCTAATATGCAGCAGCAAACTTGGCTTCCAAATGCATGCATTTATTCTGTGGGAAATGTGGGAAAACAGAAGGAGCACACAGTATTGCCTGTCTAATGATGTAGGTCCTGAAGATTAGGACTGAAAACTGAGCAGTAGTGTGTTCGAAGTAAAACTCTAGAAGATATTTTATTTGCCTTTTTTGGGTTTGGTGGTGGGGTTGTTCTGTTTTGGGTTTGGATTTTTTGAACAACAGGTTTTATATCCTGAAGATTTTCTTTGAAGCCACCACAGAGTTGAAGATTTTGTTTTCAGTGAGATTTTCATAGATTTGCTTGATGGTAGGAACTGGAATATTTAAGAAAATGTCAAATAATGGGAAGTTTGTTTTAAGCCATGAGAGTTCAGCAATGTCAATGGCTGTGTGTACTGCTAATCTTAAGATAATGCCACAGTCCATTTCTAGTGGTTTCCAGGAATCTGATGAGTGATTAATAATGAGTAAAAGCTATCTTTACACTTCTGGATGAGGTATATATCGCATAGTGGAAATCATGATAGACATCTCTGCTTCCAGCTCACGCGCTTGTCCCTGCGAGCCACTCATGTGAGTGGAGAATCGCTGTGGGATAAGGTTCCTGACATGTAGGTACTGCCAACATCAGCCAGTTTTCAGTTACAGGAGCTGTTTGGGCTCAAATGATTTTACCTTGACACTTAACCACTTTAGTTGAAGAAAAAAACCTTGGATTTCACTCTGGCATGGTTCAGTCCTGCCTCCTGCTGCTGCTGCCTGCTCTTGGTTAAGAGTATGCTGTTTGGCCTTAAAGCCTGCTCATCATCTCTTCTGAGAGGACGTGTTGTTACTTACTGGGAGCATAACGGTCTCAGAATTCCTGCTTCAGTATGTGATACCTTTTGAGACCATCAAAACGTTTCCCAATCCGTAATACAGAAAGTGCTTACTCTCCTGTGGTACTCTTTAAGGTTTTGTCAGATGTCTCCGTATAATTTCAGTTGTTGGTCATCTATCGTTGAGGAGGTCTTTGTAATGTCTTTGCTCATTTTTTGATAGCTCTTCTGGGTTTTTAAACTCTTGCATTAAATTAAGTGTATTCCTTCCCACAGAGTTTTCTTGGAATCTGCATGGTTTGTGTTCTGCAAATATATGTGACCATACATGCCTTCTTCCATCCCTTTCTCTCTGACCTTTAGCAGTAGCGGCTCAAGCTTGTTAATTCTCTCAGCTCCTAAAGTGAAAATCCTGTTAATAAAAAAAATTAAGGAAAATCTCCAGTATTTCCATCCTATGTATGCTGATCAAAACAGATTATATTTCCATTAAAGTGCTTCTGCAAATGGTTTGGTGGGCCCTTGTATTTTCTGTTGCATTGCAGTGTCCAATACTCAAGTTTTACTCAAGCTTTAAGGAATTAGAGGCTGAAATTTTGCTGCAAGCTCCTGTAGTCCGCTTCTAAGATCCCAACACCCCTATGAAATTTTGCTCGCTTGCAAATAAAGAAGAGGATTTTTTCGCCTAGTAACCAGCTTTGTGGTTTCTACCTGAGGATCAAAGCCACAAGTGCATTTCTTCAGCTTTTTACATCACTTTGCTACTGCAGGTTTTGACAGTCAAATCATTTCTGACACTTCTGTTGATGTACAAGAAAGAGAATAATCCAATATGTTTTTCCATAACAGCACTGTCACTGCAGGACTGACAATAGTAAAAAGTACATTCATTATTGAATAACCAGAAATCCTGGAAACGCGCAAGAAACTGAGATGTGTTTTCGATCAAAATGTCTTGCTCTTAATGGCTATTTTCTGACTGATTACTTTTTGCTATTTATACTCTTCATGAAGTATTTTATAGAAACCCAAATCCTTCAAAAAGCTACCCAAACAACCAGAAGTATATTTTACGTATTGTAGTATGTAAATGATTAGTCATCACTTGTAAATTGCCTAATGGAGGAGGAGGAGGAAATTTATATTGAGGGAAGCTGAAGAGCTAGATTGTGACTACTGTATGTCTCAGTTCTTTCTGCCTTTTTTTTTTTTTCCCCCAGAAGATCATTATGAGAGATTTTAAAAAAAAAAAAAAAAATCATTGCATGTTTGAAAAATGATAGCTGCACACTGTAAGCTCATTTTCCACTTGCTTTTGTTTTCTTGGGGAAATTTATGGGGTGTTTTTTGTTTTAATGTAAGATTATATGGTTGTCTCATACATTGCCAACAAAAAATGATATTGGCATCAGATCTTAAATGTAATAACATGGGGAACTCAGTTTAGGAAGAAATATGTCTTTGGTAAAGCATGATAAGTTTACGTTGAGTGTCTGTGGCACAAGACCAGAGACGCTCTTTATTGGAGTCTTGGCAGATCTGTTCACTTGTTGTATATGATACCCTTTGTTTGTTTGGTTTGTTGTCTGGTTTTTGTTTTGCTCTGTTTTTCTTATGAATAGTTAATTCACAACACATGGTAACACAGAAGAATCCTGAAATAATTTTTTTTTGTGTCCTGATTTTGGTACAGATATCTAGTGCTCAGTTAATTTTGGGAGGGTTTTGACTGCAGCACTCTATCACCTGGCTGTCTGTTTTTGAGGTGAAACTGTAATGCAGCACTGTATTTTCTTAGGTTTTTTGGTTTGTGGTTGGTTTTGGTTGATTTTATTTTTTTCTTTCTCTCTTTTTTGGAAGTATGAGGGAAAGGCTTAATGGAAGATGGTTATGAGGAAAGGTTTTTCAGTCAGTGGTTTATTCACTCTTTTCTCTCTGAGTATTGGCTTCATGAAATACATTTGCATGTGCTTGAGTGCTTAGGCATAATTTTCCATATTGTTTCTCCGCTTCCATTATGTTCCTATAAATATGTTTGTCAATGAGACAAAATTTCTGAAAGTCTTCTTTCAGAAGAAATACCAAAATTTCTTTGGTATTTCATAAGAAATACCAAAAAGTGAGTGGGAAAATTTACTTTTTATTAGTTTGTATAGACATACTTCTATTAGTATAAATTATTAAGTGGTTTGAGAAAAATAATTATTTTTGTGTATATCAATTTGCAGAAGGGCAGTGGTAGTTTATAGAAACTACCTGCTGGTCTCCTCTGTGTGCCTGAGTTCCCAGAGGGAGAAGGACTTGATTTTTGTGAAAGGCTAAATTCCATTTCTGGCGCATGAAATTCAGCTCTTTTAATGTGATGAGTTCCAATGTGCTACCACACACTGTACAGCAATTGCAACCATGCACGATTTAAAATGTGCCTCAGAAACAAGGAGTCTAATATTAGAGCGAGATGATTTTCAGTTTTGTTTCCCCACCCCCAGCATTTCCTCCTATTTGCTGTTTTTGTGTATTTGCGCTAATCACTTCAACTGTGATTCATATGCAAGCTTTGAGAAGAGGTGCCTGTTGTATCAAGACAGCACACGGCCATGGCTTGTAAATCAATTCAACTCATCCCAAAATGCTCTTTTTCTGTCAGATCAGCTATTCAGCAGTCAAACGCAATCCTGATGAATGGCATAAATTGCATTGCTGAGGCAACTCTTTCTTTGGGTTTATTTTCTGAACTGTAACCTGGAGATCTCCTTTTTCTTCCTCACACAATGCCTCAAAAGAAAGTTTTTCTGGTGGCTGTTGTTTGGGGAATAGGATTTTTTCCTTCTCCTGCTCCCATTCTTGATCATTTCAACTTTTATTCAGCTTATTAAATGAACATCTCGATTCACTATGCTAGCAAAGCAGGTCACTTTCTAAAAGCACCCACCTAGCTTCTTTTTCAGTACTGTTTGACTATTGAGATTTTAATTGGTGCAGAAGCTGTAGTTATAAAGCAGACAAGTCCTTTTTCCTCATGCCCTCATTGATTTCTGTTGAAGCAAACAGATGAGCTTATATATAAATATGTATATATGTGTGTTTTTTTAATGAAAAGTGCTGGAATTCACTAAAAAAGGTTAAAATTGAAGTGAGTAATCTTCAGTGCATAATGCAATTGTTAATTTTAGCTCCTTGCGTAGGAGCTGTTATGACTTGAACAGCCGGCTCTAGCCTTCATTAGAGAAGAAGCAGGCAGTTTTGAGACAGGTGGAGCTGGATCAAGCTGTGAAAGTGATTTGCCTGAAGCTGGTCATTAGTGTTAGAAATCTGGTCCTATCTATTGCATCCTTACCTTGTACCATGATCATTACCGTTATTATTTACTTTTCATCTTTTTCCAGGTTGACTATGATCCGTCAAACTCTCTGAAGGACCAGCATGGAGATTGGCACTCTGAACTGTTAATGGGGACATGGGACTCACGTTGTCATTGATCATTTGTGTGGACTTAACCAGCGAAGAGCAACAGAAGACACTAGAAAGACAGTGGGAATTATAGCAGTTTTTCAGGTAAATGGCTTCTTTGGTGCACCTGGTAAACTGTGAGTGTAATTGTTTTTTGCAAACTGTGTAAGCCTTTAGATGAGCTGCGGGGTAATATGCCCATGAAGGACTTGTGCACGCGTGTGCATTTCTTAAGGAAAATGCTTAGCAAATTAAAGGCCATTTAACAGACCAGTTTCAGGTCTTGCCATTCGTTGTGTTTTGAATTTTTAGTAAAGTGGTTCAAGTTTCAGTTGTAACTGCAGAGTAGCCGATACCATGGGACTTCCTGGAGAGGGCAGAGGGTGGAAGGAGAACAACTCAAAGCTTGACTTGGCTTACTGTGAGCTAATTTGCAAGCTTCATATTCCAGTCGGTTTATTTATGAACCATGTAGCTTTGTTTCTTGTGAAATCCACGGTCCTCAAATGGGAAAGTTATGTAGGAAAGGTTTTGTTATTTGCTTACAGTGTCAAAACAAAAGCAAATATTAGAAGTAGTTTTTAAAACTCTATATGTCTTATTTTTTTTATAAACCTATCTTAAAAGTAATGAAGGTAAGTGATATCAGATCTGTTGAATGTTAATTACAACTTATAAAATGAAATATGGCAAAGTGTTGTTTTGCATAATAGCCACTGTTTCATTGTTGAGAAGTGTCAAGGTATTGCCAAAGACCCTTTCTGAAATAACTCCCTTTCTCAACTGCAGTTGTTTTTCCTGAAGATACTTCTTAAGCCAAATGGATAGGGGGAAAAAAAAAAAAGTTAAATTATTCATGAGTCTCATTTGACAATTGATCCGTGGGGGAGGCTTCAGGAGGGAGCTGGGAGGAGAGAGAAAGAAAGAGAAAATAATAATAGGCTTTAACTTTGAAAAGCCTTTAAAGCTTCTGTACAACAAGCCGTTGTGAGCTGAGAGTAAATGCAGTTCTGTTAAGATACCTTCATTAGAAATACCTTCCAAGGGCTTCCTGTAGGATTTCCGTAGTGCTGGAGAGTGACATGGGGTTTGGGAAGAGGCTTAGGATTTTAATAATGGACCTGTCAGTTTGATGCTTGAAAACACTGACCCTGAGAGCTTTATTACCGAATTTAGATTTCATATTTATATTGAATGATTACCCCTCCAAATATTTTTTTTTTTAAACTGGTAGTGAGCACTGTGGGCTTCTGCTATGGACAAAACCATAGCTGACTGCTAAAAACAGTGTTGTTGCTCCTGCTTGGTTTTTATTTCTGTTTGTGGTGTTTGTTTGGCTATTCTTTTTTTATTAAAAAAAAAACCAAAAAAACAAACCAAAACAAAAACCCCAAACAAACAAACAAAAAAACTCACAACAGCCTAGGGGAGGGGAGCACTGAGGTGACAGACCTGGAAGTCTGAATGGGTCCTTCCTGCTTAGTGCCACTGAGATCTGTAGTGGAGGGTCCCTCGTGGTGCTTGTCTGCATCTTGGCAGTCCTGGGGCTGGGCTGGGCGCAACAGAGCTGGGGCATCACAGCACCTTCAATCTGCTCCCCACCAAGATTGTTTAGGTTGGACCTCTGCTTGTTTAACCTGCCACAATTCTGCTCTAATTCAACATAGTCAATGCAGTACATCTCTTCAGGTGGAACATATGTAGCTTTCCTCTTCTGAACGCATGTTTTGTTTTGTTTACCAAAGGAAATGAAATTACTTGGGAGTTAAAAATAAATAAATAAAGGAATTCACCCCCAGTGTTTTTTTTTGTGTGTGTTTGTGTTGTGATATCTTGACCTTTCAGATCACCAAATCTTGTTATTTTAATTTCTGTCTGGAAGAATGTCTGAGCAAGGTAAATTGAACCAGGAGACAGCAGAGGAGGCTGTGAAAGAGCAGGAGACCACCATCTCTGAAGGGAACCCGGACAACTGTATCCTTAAGAAATCTGAAAGCTCGGAAGTAGAGGAGAAGGAGGAGAAGCTGAGCGATGCCAAGACAGAGCTGCAGGTAAGACCAGAATAGTGAATGAATGCATTAAATATCAGTGTGGTACCATTGCTTTTCCATTTCTATGATCTTTCATTGCCTACGCTTCCCCTATTATTTCTCTTGCAATTTTGAGATGACTTCTTTTAAAATTCATTTTAGGTCCTTTTATCCCCTTATAAAATAAATCATGTTATTTATTATACCTCTCAAGCTCTTTAGGCTGCTGTTCATGTTACTAATTTTTCTGAGAAGTTAATTTCTAGACATCTGTGTTTAAAGCTTGATGAAATATTTGACTGTTTTCCCTCTTTGGGGATTTAGAAAACTACCCTGATGTCATGAATTTACAGGTAATACTAATGAATAACTACTTAATGTGTGGTTTGGTTTGTAGGTGTTACTGCCAATAAAAAGTTGTTATGCAAAGCCTAAGAAGGTAATTTGATAAGAGGACTTTATCGGATGAGGGGGTTTTAATCCTTTGTGCTCATTCGAATATAAAAATAAAGGGGGGGACTACAAATGAAGAGAAATTTGGAGAGGGGGAGCATTTACTTAAGTATGCTTTTTCTTCCATTTTTATTATGCAAAATTACAGAACACTGTGCAGTGTGTTTTTGTCATTTATACCTGTTCTTAGAATGAACAGAGTGAGCAGAGATGATTCTTGGTTTTCCCAGCTTTACAACCTGGGTTTGGAGAAGTTGTTTTTTCAGTCAGCAACTGATTAAAATATCATTTAGGAGTGATTTAGTCTCTTTATTGGCAATGGTCTTGTCACGCACATTTTCCACTGAATTAATAACTGCTTTTCTTTTATGCTATACCCAGAAACGAGGTGCAAATCAGAACCAGCAGAAAAAGAGATCCAAGGTAAGGGTCCATCTCAGTTTGGAATTGCATGCCATGGTAGGATAAAGAATTTCAATCAAATGTCTGTCTGCAATTGTAATTATGACCTTTCATCATTTGTGTGGTGGCTAGTATTTTTTTGTTTATTTTTCTTCTCCTTACCCCATAATTTTGTTGCACAAAGGCAGAGGACTTCCTCTAGATAAAATGTGTCAGGCTCCCCTTTATTTATCCATCTTACTTTTATGCTGCTGGGCTCGCTGTGAGCTTATGTTAGACAGCATGTATGCTTCTGTGCACCACCGAGGAAGGAAAAAGCTCATTCCTTTTGCTTTAGTAATTAATGTTTTTGTTTGAATTTTATTTTAATGGAGTAATCTTGACATAAAGAAGCAGAAACTGCCTAGCTCCCTAAGAGGGGAGAAAAAAAGGAGCTTCTAGGAACAAAAAACCCAAACCCTAAAAACCTTTTAATCTTCCGGTTGCAGGTCCATGAAACTTGCACAATTTATTGCCTCTTTTCCTTGGATATAATACTACTGGAATAATTGGGGGGGGAACAAACAAACAAACCCCAAAACCAAATGACAGGAGGAACTGTTGAGTTAATGTTGAATAACCTTTAGCATTGGATTATCTGTTCTTTGCTGTTACAAGTTTTGGCGGAAGTCCGTGAACTGTAGCAGAAGTGGTTAAAAGCAAAAAAAAACCTGCCACCTCCTCTGTGTGGCAAATGGCTTACTGCTTACAATCTTTTTCTATCTGCATTGAAGGCAGATACAATTTTGCTCCTGGGTGGGTAGTAGTTATTTGGGAACAGCTGATGTGTGCAGCTTATGTGACTTGGGTCAGTAGTAGTGTTCTCTGTTTTGTTTTCTCTCTCTCTTATTCAGTCAGGAGCTAAAGGAAAACTCGTCCGGAGTCTTGCTGTGTGTGAAGAGTCATCCCCTCGCCCGGGAGCAGAAAATCTTCATGATAATCAGGTACATTTGCAATCGTTGCTGTTAGCTGCATGGTTGACCTCCATGTTCAGTTGCATGATTATGTTATTTAATTGGGCATTTAACAATGTTTGTCTTGGGGGAAAAATTACATCTGAAAATGAACACATTTTTATGAAGTTATCTGGTTTAGCGTGAACTTTATTTTGAAATATTAGTTTTATACTATATCACAGGGTGTTGTTTGCTTTTTTTTCCAGACCCCCTGAAAATTTCAGCAAATGGAAAAGAATTCAAAAGTATTCAGATTTTAAAATTAAAAAAAAAATAGTAACAATCAAAAAGAATATTAATATGTTATTTTCTCTAAGGCTATCTCTTTCAAGGCTGCACCAGATACAGTTATGAATATGCTCTGGTTTCTGGTTCCTCTGAGACTCCAGTTCATATCAGTGTCCCCTTCACATAAAATTCACAGGTCCTTCGGTCTCTAAAATACCTTGGTAGAGCCAAGGATGCCTCCTACTGAGTGGCATTCAGTTTCTAAACTTGGTGTAGATTTTCCAGTATCAAAAAGCATGTATCTGAATTTATCTGTACTGGTAGTGTTGTATTCCCAGCAGCTGGTAGAGTTCTGTCCCCTGCACCTCTCACCTCGGACCATAACACTGGTGGCAGTCTTTGTAGACTAACTTCAAAAAAACACCCCAAAAACCAAAAGTAAAAAACTGAAATATCCTTCTTTGCTTGCCTGGTAAGAGCAAGGCTTAAAAAAATCCAAACCCAAACCATCATGAACACTGCCTATAATTTATGAGATGTTTATGTACAAATGAGATCAGCCACTGAGAGAGCTTGAGCAAGTGACTTCTTGTGAGCTTAGCACAGAAACAAAGAAACACATTTAAGTGTACTTTCTCACTGTTTCCTCTATTGACTTGAAATGAAACAAATCCAGCTCTCCTCTTAGCTCATAAGTATGGAGAGGCTTTTCTATTTTTTTAATGCTTTTTTGAAAGACCAAAAACCAGGTTGTTTAGCAGGGGGACATCTACATGTTCTACTGCTCTACAATGATGCTTATGCATTATATGGGCAGGTTATTTTATCAGTTGTTCTGTTGTAGGTATATGCTTTCAGCTTAACTTGCGTTATTCGAGATGCGTGGCTTTTGTTCTGCTTTCATTTGTATTTTTTATTGTTTAATGGAGAATGATAAGGAGAATAATATAAAGAGATTGTATTAAGCACCGCATGGTAGTTTATAATGTACTGCACAGGACCTGTATTATATGTCAAAGAGACTTACAGGTTTTGAGGCAAAATCCCTGTCTGGATTGCACCCCGATGCCAGGCAGAGGAGGGGTTCCTGTTGCACACAGCCTCTGGTCTTACCTAACTCTGACCAGCTGCAGCAAAGATTTCTTTGACCATATCGAAACATTTAGAGGAGATAAAATGCCTCCCCGGACCCCAACATCCATTTCCTAAAGATATAATTGGCTTGCTATAATTAATTAGATAGGAATTGCACTTTCGCTCTTGCTGACCTTTTACTAATGAACGTGGCTCAGCTTTGCTGTGGAAAGCTGGGCAGGCTCCTCCTTGGACTGGCTGAAGGATGCGGGAAGTTTTGTGCCAACCGAATTGCTTTGCTTTCACTTTAGAGGAGAAAAAGCTTATTTTTGGTTTGGATTTTTTTTTTTTAATATTATTTTATCTTAATGGTTTACAAAGCACAGGGAATTACCAGAGAATGTATGGTACATTGCCAGAACTGCTGAGTATGATTGTACTGCAGACTTTATGCTTGTATTTATATTTGAATACTTGCCTTCATTTTCCTGTATAGGGAAAAAACTTGTTTACCTGTATTACTTGATCTTGAACGCTTACCTGATGGTTCACTATGTCCTTACTTAAAAGGAATGTTGCCTTTAATGTTATACTATTGACCAAGAAGTGTATTATTGCAATTTAAACATTTATTTTGTTGTTCACTATACTTACCTTGTATCAATGTATTTATTAACATTGTATTTTATTATTGAGAAAAATCAATAAAAATCTAAGAAAATATACAGTAGCTTCCTTTCACGACTCTACAGCCCTTTTGTGTGTTTCTTCTAGTACAACTATATATTATGTTTCATGTAAGACAGTATCTACTGTATGTTCATATGTGTGCTTATGTGTAGAGTCTGTCGTTTTTCTTTCCATAAGTGCATTTTAACAACCACTGTGAAGGTTAGGATTAATATCCTGGGAACAGCATGGCCAGTTACATTTTTCTCCTGTTTTGAAAACCTAGCAGCACAGCCACTCTGCTCCGGGCAGTGCAGGGAATCAATTATCCTTTGGGGTCTTTTGGCAGTGGTTGATCCGGAGCTTGTTGTTTGAATGAGATATCAAACTACCATTTGAAGTGAAAGACAGCAAGCATAACATTAGTCCTCTGAGTGTAGCTGAGCAGGTTAGCAAACATTTTTCTGTGTATCCTTACCTCAAATGACAAGGAGTTCCTACTCTTTCTGTCTGTACGTTAAGTTTTTGGCTAATGCTGTCAGCCGAAACTAACGGAAGTAGGGGTTAAGGATGGTAGGTCAGGCTAAATCTTGGCTCTAGGGCTTTGTTTCTCTTTTACAGTGCTTTTCATCTCAAGTCTTTTGTGCCACATTCGAACTTCACAAAAAAGTCAATAATGATTAAGCGGAGAAATTACCAATTTCTGTCTTGCTGTGGCATGTTTATGCTGATATCTTGTTCTGTTAGGATCTTGTCTTACATGTGTTGTGGTGGCTGATTTGTAGTTCTTTAAAAAAAAAAATTCAGAAACCTAAAATTTGTAATAATTATAGAAAGCATCTTTAGAATTCCTAATGATCTGGTTGCTTAAAAAACCCCACCGCTTACTTCAAAATTTTGTATTGATCTTCTGGTATGCTAATATTCTTTGAAAATTTGTGAAGGAAGGGAATTTACTAGTATTCCAGAAACTCTTAATTTTCTCCAGTATTGATGAATTTGGTTTTCATTAATAGGATGACAAAAAATTATCAGGCATACAGGACTCTCTTCTATTAAAGAAAACTGCATTACCAGGGAGTTTTGTGACAGCTTAATTCAGATGTGCATTTTTACACTACTTAAGCGTGTGGTATTATTTTGGCCATTTTTTTTCTCCAAAAGAATATGAACACAGGAGTAGGCTTCCTTCAGTTTTGTTCAACCAGATTGATATTTATTGAAATATATAAATTATACCATGGTAACTTCAAAAGAAAACAATTAAAGCCAATATAAAGTAATGTTTTAAGTGGAAAATAACAGGTCCTTCTTTAAAAAAAAATCAGAAAATGCAAACCAGCTTGAATTCTCAGGTTTAAGTAACTTTTTAAAGCTGAAACATGCTTTCAAAGAGACTCATAGTCTCAGAGATACTGAATTTTTGAGGATAAAAGTTGTGATGCCTTGGAGGAGTTCACTTACCACAACTTGTTTGAAAATTGCAGTGCACGGTTCACCCCTTTTGCTAAAGGCGTGTATGCATATGTTTTTAAATATAAAGTACCTGATAAGTTAGGAAGTTCTCTTGTATACAACTGAGTTTATAATTTCCTGACACTCTCCTACTATAAGAGCCTGAAAGCTCAGTCTAGCTGATACTGCTATTACATCTGAAAAACAGTTCACATGAACCTGCAGGTGTTCTAGTAAGAGGGGAAAAAAGTTCTATTTTAGACATCTATCCATTGATCATCATTTAACATGTGGAGTATTCATTAAATTATAGAATTACTTAAAGCCCATATAAAATGTATTTCATGGTTCTAATAATTCTTAAGTGAGAATTACTAAAGTGTAAAATAATATAGTGCCTTTAATATACATAGACTAAAAGTTTAGAATGTTCAAATATTAGGGAAGGAATACACTTACCAATAGAATTTGGCCTTTAAGATGACATTATTCTCCTGGGAAAAAAAAAAAAAAAAAGGTCATTTTTCAAATAGGAAAGAAATGTATCTGGCTTCAGTTTTTCTAGCTACACATAGTTAATTGTAAATCTCTGCAGGTTGGAAGCCATGGGACGATTATTGAATCTGGCCCTAAATTTATCTCTTTTTTTTTTTTTTTTTTTTTTCCCCCAACAGGAATCAATCCAACTACAGCTTTCAAGTTTTCCTAGCTTGCAAGAAGAAGATAAATCTAGTAAAGATGACTCCGAGAAAGAAAAAGAGAAGGATAAAAATAAAGATAAAAACAGTGAAAAAAACAAGATCAGAATGTTATCAAAAGGTGAACTTAAAAATATTTAAATTGCTGTAATTACTGTTATTAAAAGAATTGTATGATTTTATAACCATGCATCTCTATATTTGTGTATAAATACACAGTAAAGTTGTTTTCATACATAGGGAAAATTCAGAACCTGAAAGGTGTATGTATGAGAGTGTGTTTTTCATACAAACATTGGGTTTTGAAAGTGAAGAAACCTTCCAAACTAAGGTTTGATATTGGAAACTATTAATTTTCTTTAATATTAAATATTCTGAATACTTATCCATGTTGGTATAAAGACATATATATGATTATATAAGATAAGACTCTAATACACTTTTTTTCCCTGTTAATGTATTGGCATGTCACTTGTGCAGTGTAGGCAGTAGAGAGTAATCTTCATTATTGCTCCTCTCTCATGGAGAATTTCTCTTAAATGCTCTAAGGAAATCCATCCATGACCTTTAACCTGCATTGCAATCTACTATTGTGACCTACTAAGGCTTCTTCATCAAAGACCTTCTATCTAAATTTGATATTTTTAAAAACACCTTTTTATTAATCCATGGTATAAAGTTACAGTATAATCTCTCAAAAATAATCATTGCCTACCTGGTTGTGGATCCGCAGCTGGTGTGAATTGTCAGTTGGCTTCAATGGAGCTCTCACAGTTCACGCCAGCTTGAGGATCTGTGTGTACTTTTGAGTCAGGCGATACATCAATGCTGAAAAATTAATCCTGACTACTGTCACGCATCCCTATTACCTGCCCACTCTCGGGCGTCACTGGATTTCAGTCTGTTAATGCAAATAGAATTTCCACTGGCACGATGCTTCATTTGCCGTGTATGCCGCATTTATTAAGTGATGCAAAGAGACACTGATGAATAACACTTCTTATTTTAATTTTTGAAATTTTATTTAGTAGTTTAAAGGAAGAGCTTGGCAGGGTCTTGAGTGGCACTGAAGGTATCTCATGATCTTCAAATAACCAGCAGTTTCTGTCGGTGTTTAGTTTTGGTGCTGTGTTCTCAGTAGAATGGTTCAGAGGATCAGCAAATGTCCACCTGATGCTTCCAAACATAGATCTTTCTTGGCTGAACTCCAAATGAGCATTTTATTTCAAAGCATATGCTTTCAGATTGTTGCTGGAAATGGATTTTGATGTATGACATAGCTTAATTGTAACTGTTGAAATGTAATAAATGAGGGGGGGGTGGTGTGTCTTTGTTTTTATTTTTCAGATTGCAGTCAAGAGTATACAGACTCAACAGGCATAGATTTGCATGAGTTTCTCATTAACACATTAAAGAATAACCCCAGGTAGGTATTTTCTGCATTAGAGCTAGCACTGATGAAATTACAGCTGTCGGTCTTAGAGTTCCCGTAACTGTACACTGTTTTTTTATTAGTTCGGGATATGGTTATGAGGGAAAATGTATAGAAAGTAGGCTGTTAACAGAACAAAAAGCTACAAAAAATCATCAACGTCTACTCCTCTGTCCAGTCACCCATTGCTTAATTTCACTTTCGGTGACACCTGCTCTTCGTTCTTACCTTCTTGAATATAGCTCTACATGATGTTAGCAGTAATATATTATAACCATTGCAGTTGGAGAATTGTATATGAATATAAAGTAGCTTTCTTTTAGCAATGCTGTACACAATTAAAACCTTGTGCACAGCGCCAAATTCGGCTCTCAGTATTTCCCTAGTTTTCATCTGGAGCAAGAAGCTTGTCTCACTGTTAAATTTACCTCTAAATAAATAAGGAAGGATCTGTAACATTTTTATACATTGTGATTTTCAACGTTCATTTTGACTGAATCTGTTAAATAGTTACCATATAATTCTGCAATTATAGGAGAACTATGAATAATATGGTACCTAGCAGCTTGCATGACCTTTTGTATAGATGATGAAAAGTCAGATTGGTTTATCTGCATAAAATAGTAAGTTTCAAAAGAAGGAGAGATGCACTCTGTCAAGCTTAGAAAAAAATACATGTGTGGAAATATGCTGGGGAAATTTTTGAATGTTTTTGGAAAGTGAGGGGGGAAAGAGGAACATCTGAAACCTTCCAGTTGAAAACAGAGCATTTGACTGAGAAATGCTGCGGCATTGCCTCCTGGGAGCCATAGTTCAAAGGTGTTGTTCTCCATTGTGCTCTCTTAACTGGATTGTATGTGCCCAGTCTTCTCCCCTGCAGATCAATGCCTCGTGGAAGAGATGTCTCGGAAAAAATGTGGAAATTTTCTGTGGATAGCAGCTCTTCTCATGAAAGAGCTATATTAGCTGGAAATCTCATTTTCCATCAAAAAACGGGTGGAAAAAGGACCGAAACTATCCATAGCAGTCAGAGTCTTTCTATGCAGTGCATTGATCACAGCCTGGTGTGGCTGGAAGAACTCTCAGACCGTAGCTGAGCTCAAGGAAGAGCTAAATCTGTCATGTATGTCAGTGAAGGTGGAGCAAAGCAGGCTGCAGTCTTCTCCAGATGTGCCAGAGCACAGAACGTTTCATTTTTAATCAAGACAGTTGACAATGCTAGCAAAATTGCCTTACAAACATAGATACATTCATTTTTTCATCTAAAACGTCTGTTGGTAGTTCATGCTACAAACCCTTGCATTTCTTTTTGACAGGGACAGAATGATACTCTTGAAAATGGAACAGGAAATTATTGATTTTATTAGTGACAACAAGTAAGTCGAGTTCCACACTTGGTTATGAATTCATGTGTGCATGTAGCAATGCGAGCTGTGCGAGGGATGCACTCATGGACCACGCTGCTCCTCAGCACTGTTACTGGCATGCTGCAAGATCAGGCTTTTATTTCCTGACACATGGTGGTACTGCTTAAAATACGGTAGATGTAAAATAAAACCTTTTGCTTTTTATTGCATTATAATTGCACTGGCTCTGCTCTTTTAGGTCCAAAAATCTAATTAAAGCTTTCAGTGCAGAGGACGATCAAATATGCTACCTCATGGGTTTCCCTGTGTGCTATGTTGTTCTAATGCATTGGAAAAATAAAACTGAACTTGCATGGAGGGACTTTTGCTACCGTGTGCTCTTTATAATAAAATGTTTATGCAGCTTGAAAAAATAGAGAGTTGGAATAGTACCAGAGGAAGAATTATGCTGACAGTAAATAAGCATTTTGTCAATAAGAGAGAGAAAAGGAATGTTTGCCAAACTAGATCTTTCCAGCATCACCCTGCATCTGACCTTTGGGAGAAAGACAGAGAGCTGTTGGTAGTGTCTCAGCAAATCTGTGGGATTGTTTGTGCAGGGAGTGTGAGTGTGTGTGAGGGGTCGGGGAACGAGTTCTTCCCAATATATAGAATACTCGGTAGATACCATGAAACGTGAACTTTGTTTGTCCCAGTGTAGCATATGGAAACTGTATATTACAAAGTCTAAAAATAATTCTTTTCTTTGCCTTCTTGTAGCAAACACTTATATGTAAATGCACAAAGGAGAAGTTTTCAGTTAGATTTCTGTCCACTGAATTATTGAATGTATTGCTATTTTCATTTAATTATAGCTCAGAGGGAAATGTAATTATCAGTGTGATTTGTTTTCTTTTTTTCCAGTAATCACTATAAAAAGTTCCCTCAGATGTCATCATATCAGAGGATGTTAGTGCACAGAGTGGCAGCTTACTTTGGAATGGATCACAATGTGGATCAGACTGGAAAATCTGTAATTATCAACAAGACCAGCAATACAAGAATGTAAGTAGCAACACTGTTGTGTTTTCCCTTGTTGCCATTCATAAGAGCTGGTTTGTACCATGACTGTGTGGTGTGGTGGTTTTGGTTTTTTTTTTGGTATCAAGAGTGGTTGCTGTTTATAGTTTTTTAGTGCGGGAGGGGAGGACAGGGCTCACATTGTAAGGTAACTTAAGGATCTAAAGATGCATAAGGAGAAATCAACTCAATTTGTCTCTTGCAAGAAACTTAACACGGTATCTAGGAATGTTACTTTCCCTGACTCCTTAGTGCCACCACTTTGCTACAGAAATAAACTCATTGCTTTACTTGTCACCTGATACCATACAGTTATTATTCCTAAGGAACACATATTTGGAAGATTACCTCTTCCCTTCTTCTGGCTCTCCCTGTTTGAAGAGTCATTTTCTGCTCCACCTGGTCACTTAGGATTTGGTTCCCCTCCACCATCTGCCACCATACATTCCATTTTCTTCTTCTTCTTCCCTCCTTGTTCCTCTTTATTTTCTCTTCAAATCTAATTGTTTGACCACAGAGTTTTTATGGGATGTAAATTCCTTCTGATGGTTCAAATGCATTGCAAAATTCCTGGCAGGTTAAACTTATGCTGGCATGCTTTATGCTCTCTTCCGTGAACCTGTATAAAGCTAGCAAAAAGCTTGATATGAAGTTCTCTGGCTAATTTAGCAAAGATACAGTCGTGTGTCCTTGTCTAAGTCAGCATTACTCATTCTGCCGAGTGACACGTGTGTATTAACCACCATGGAACTGTAGCCTTCCTCTCCCTCTTTAAATAAAAACTACATAATGAAGAGGAAGTAATTACAACTGGGTAATGAAGTTTTGGTATCTGGTATTGGTACAGGAAAGCCCCAGCTGAAAATTGTGTACTTCCTGTATTCAATTAGTAGAAGAAATAAAAACATTTATTTCATTTACATATCCAGTAGCTAGGTGATTTACTTAGATGCAGTTGCAGAGAGTACTTTTTTTTTTTTTTTAAATGTTATTAGCTTCCCCTCTAGAAGGCTAGAGGGACTACCTAATTTTGCAAGATCAAAACCTGAGCCAAACACGTTGGTATTTGTTATTTCACTGAGCCCTAAAATCTTCCATGTGTGTGAAGTAAATCTAACATTACGGACAACTTATTTTAGATTGTTTTCATGGGCTATTCCAGAGATACTTGGACATCTGTAAAACAAGACTTAGACATTAATGTTTTTAAAGGTTTGAATAAAGCATGTACTAACAGTCTGATTTTTCAGAAGACAAGAAAATTATACTAACTCAATAAAACTAACACTTGGGCTGTTAAGACTTAGCCTTAGGGTCTGGTAATACCCGCCCCTGCGCAAGGGCTATGTTTGGGTGTGAATAAGAAAAATCTGGGTATGCAGCAAACTGGTGTTCATTTTTGAGCTGTAAATTAGGAAAAAAAAAAAAAAGTTTTATCTTAAAACACAATCGTATCTGAATGCTTTTTAGTCATTCCTCTCTCTTTACAGTTCTCCCTTTTCATTTCACATCTGTGTCACCTCTGTAGTGCACTAACTGCTACGGATCTTTCCTCACAGCATTGCCTTCTCCTGGTTGACCTGATAATGTGATAATATCACATTAATATCTGATAATGCCTTGCTCGGTTGTGTGGCTATGCATCACAGAGATGGGTAACGCTGGAAGCACTGTTGCAAATGCTTGTTCAGTGCTTCCTGAGAGGACACTGAAGTCTTCTTCAACAGTCAAAACTTTTTCAGAGTGTTCTGATGAAGCTGTGGCTTCCTGTGTGGTGGGAATAAGCGAGCAAGGCTGCTTACCATGCGTGAACTGTCATCCTTGTGAGCAAGCTCAGCGGGCAGGACATTGCAGGAGTATAACGGATTGAATGACCCTTTCAGCTGTGGTCTTGCAAGCTGGAGGTGAGGCATGGAGACAGATAAATTGGTTCTGACACTATTCCTGTACAGATCTTCCAGAAATAAACACAGGGCTCTGCCCCTCTGACTGTGAGTACAGCTGTTTTGTAAGCACCACACGAAGAGCAGGTTTTTTCCCTTCTGCAGTGATTTGGTGGTAGGTAACTGGATTATATGAAGTTCATATTGCATCATGGTGCTTCCAGTGTGTTATTTACATTATTTTGATACTGTTGTAAAATAAAGCTTTGTAGAAGTAGCTCTTTCTTTTCATAACTGGAGGAGATGGCATGGTTTTTTTAAATGTCCCTGGCTCTGACAGAAAATAGCTTGTTATTATCCAGCTTGAATAAGGGCTGATGAGATTTTTATTATCTGCAGCAAATATTGTGTAAGTTCCACATCTGAAAGCGTCCAGTGTGATTTCATGTGTTCTGCATTTTAGTACTCTCAGAGGAGACAATTTTGTGTGGTTCAGAATCAACACCAAATGCTGGGATTGTGTTGACTCTATTAATTACTATTTGGATAGTATCCAGAATACCGGAGAATCTGGAGAGCAGCTGAAATGCTGTTCAACGTGGTTATGTGATGCTGTAAGCCTGAGCCTTGATAGTTTTATGCGAATTTATGGAGAGGCCCCATAGACAGATATTTTGAAGTTTTGCATTTTGACAATAAATTATCTCTTTATGGCATATGGTTTCCAAAGTACTTTTAACTGCACACTGTGAAGTGGGAAGAATATTCTTGCATACTCAAGAATTCATAAATTCTGCCCCAGCTGTGACATTTCTGTGCGTGTGTGCCTGTTTGGGAAGAGCATATGACTCAGTAGAGTCACTGTGTGGGCTTCAGTATGCACCTTGTGGTGGTTTATTTCTCTGGCCGAGTGAGGGTTCATGTCACATCTCTGGTTACGCCTGCAGGTGATGAGTTGTTTCCCGGCTCCAGGCAGTGAGGTGCATTTATTCTGTTCAGCAGGGACCTAACATGTTTGCTGCCCACAGGTGCTTGGAGGCACAAGTGCCAGAAGAGTTAATGACTTTGAGATGAACAGGATGGTTGGGAAAATCTGGTAACACCACCACATTAGAGGTGCTGTGGTACAGAGTAGGGTCTGTCAAAAGGGGGACTATGTTACGAATGGAGTGGATGGAGGTTTTAAATTTCTTTTATCAATTGGCCATGTTAGGGCAGTGTATATCCACTTCTATGTACCTGTGCCTATAAAGTATCTTCTTTTTTGGGGGGTTGGAATTTGAAATAGTGCTTCTTGAAGGGGTTGCAGCTGAAAGGAGGGCTGTGGTTTGTCTGGTCATCCGTGATGCTTTATGGAGAGGGAAAAACGTTAGTAAAAAAGTGTTAGGACTTGAATCTCTCTGAAATTCCAATCCTGTAGTTTTCATGAAGCCTCAGTGAAATCTCTCTTTAAAATACTGTCAGGCCATAATGACAGTTTGGCAGTCTGAAGAGTATTTATGATGAGAAGCTTAATCTAAGGTGCCTTTTTTAATATATATATTTTTAATTGGAATGTGAACAATTCATACCGGTTTTGAAGGGTTTTTTATGGAAAAAAAAAAATTTAAACCAGAGTTGACCTCATCTACCCAAATGTTTGTCAACCTTCATAATGTTCTGTCTGTACTCTATCTTTTGTTACAGAATAATGGATTTTAAAAACAAATTATCTTTCCATATGATTTTTTTGAAATTACAACGAGATTAAAAAAGGAGAACAGCTTTGGAAAATAAAAATCACTTTTCATGGTCTCATATCTTACAAAGTCCTGCTTAACTAAATTGTCCAACTTTTGAAATATTATTCTCAGCAGTATACGTGAGAGAATTTGATGAGAAAACAAGGGAGGATTTTGTTGTTGCTGTTTTGTTTTATAGTCAAAGAGCTCAAATACTACCTATAATGCAAAGTCTGCTTTGTTCAATACGGAACTGCTCTTGTGTCACCATTGTAATGTATATTTGTCTGTCATCTGTGTCTGCCTGTCATCGACCTAAAGATATAAAGAAATGTACAGGGAACTTAAGACAGTGAAATATGATATAAACAGAATTTGGAATTGGGGCAATATGTTAGGGCACCCCAGATTGGAGCCAAAAAAAACCATATATGTGCCACCTTTTATTCTGTATATTCCCCATAATTCCTCTCAAACAACTGGAATTGCCTCAGAGCTTTTTGCGGAACTGTTCATATTATCATACGTATCAGTTCAATCAGATTCATTCATTTGATTATCTGTAGATAGGTGGAGAAATGTAGGGGAAGTATGCTTGTTAAATGAAAAGGGTTTTTATCTGGTTGAGATCATCACCCATGTGACAAGTATGTCTGTACCACAGCCTACACATGCATTCATGTACATTTTTATATAAGCGTGAGTGGCAGCGCTTATCAGCATTGAGGAGGTGGAGTGCTTGTGATATATAATGGTTGTATTTAGACATTTTCATACATTCTGAGGGTGTAACATACCTATTACCAACTTTATACCAATACTCTCATCTTCAGTTATGACTAATTTTTTTTTTATTTTATTTTCAAGAGCACCATTGGTTATGATCATTGTAATATTTGGTTTTCTTCCTATTCTTTTAATATGTAAATGTTAATATAATATTGGCCCAGTTGGAAGGTTTCTTTGTGCCTTTGAGATACATCAAAAACTTTGGGCAATACTATGATGTTGTGTGTACTACAGGGGTTACTTAGGGGTTCCTAGGGTTGAACTGTATCAGCACAAGAAAACATAAGGTATAGGATGTACTTTGAATAACCTACAAGACCATCGTAGTTATGACATACAATCTGTGTTATTCTGTCTTCCCCAGTGTAAGGGTGGTTTGAATTGCAAGCAAATAAAAGTTCTCTTTAGGTTTCTATTGTGTATACACTGAATGATCTTGCTGTAGATAACATCTATGCCAGCAGAGGCATGCTGTGCCCATTTCACCATCTTAAGAAGCTGAACTTTGGTACAGGAACCTACAGACGTGTCAGGAAAATGGCATTCACTGAACATTGGCAATTTCAATGAGGAATAGTTTCTAGAAATTTTTTTTTACCCTAGGCTGAAGTGCCAAGACTTCTTCCTTGAGATGCCAAATGTTACAGCCTTTGGATCATGCAGAAAAGTATGCCTTTCTCCTTGACTGAATAAGGTAGTCGGTGTAAATGACTAATTTCTTTAAGCAGTTACTTGCTGATGGAAAAGATGGGACATCTTCCACTCACAATTTGTAATGGATCTTTAGTTAGGTATATGGTAGTAGTTACAATTGTCTACCTGAACACCTGTATCTTTTTTGTAAAATCTCAGTCAAATCAATTAAATGTTTGCCAGAGCGTTTGAAGCCCAGTTTTGATTTATTTTTTCCTCCTGTTGTAACACAGAATAGTTATTTGGCAAATGGTTTGCTGTATGGTATTGCATCGGCATTTAAGCACCTTATGCTATCCTTGATTATCATATATGTACACAGACTAATGATCTCATGAGAGCAGAATCACTTTTATGAGCCACGTGATGCAGGAAAGCATATGTGTACACCGTTATTTCTGGTTTGGGTTTGGTGGTTTTTTTGGCTTTTTTTAATTGGAATCTTGCGTTACTTTTCTTCAAGGGACTGTGGAGTCAGCTGCATTCCCCCGTTTCCTACTGTAGTTACCTCTTTCCCATCTTCACTGCAGATTAGTTGCTCCTTGACTGATGAGAAATAAGCAGAAACTGTGAATATCAATATTTTCCCTCTGGTTTACAGTTGCTGTTGCCCAATCGGCATACCAGTGTCATATGTTACAAACGTGTAGAGGAATATAAGGGTTCATAGTAGATGTATGGACCTAAAAAGGAAAAACTGTGTAACTCCGAAATAGCACTGTAATTGTCTGAGACATTTTGTTCCAGTTTAAGATGAACCGATGCATTATGCAATTAAGAATTTAGTGAGAACATCAGTAAAACAAATAATGTAGAATAATAACTATTATCTTATGTAGCTACATGGTAACATATGTAGCATTTGAGTAACACATGTTGGTTTTCATGGATTTTATTTCTTGATTTTTTCCATACAAAAATAATCTGTTTATTTCAGTCTGGGATTAAATTAAGAATGTGATTAGAAAAAACTTTTTTCAGTGCAATACTAATTGTGTTTAGGATGCAGGAGCCCAGTGTCCCGGTAGTCCTTGCTGTGATGCTTAGATTTTAGCCCTCAGGTCCTTTCTGGCCTTTCCTGCTGGGCAGAGCATCCTCCTTGCATGCTGAGCAGGGGAAGGCTTTCACATCCAAGGTGGAGTAGGGAACTTCCCAAAAAACACTTCAGGAAAGCATTAAGGGGAATTAGACATTTTGTACTGAAGTTCAGGAAATGTCTGCCTCCAGCAACGACCTGAGCCTCCTCATGCACTGCAGTGCCTCAGCTTTTTATTGCGAGACAAAGGCCTGATGTGGAGGAACTGCCTTTCTTTTATCCAGTCACATGGTAATTGGAGAAGTAATTCAGGGCGTAAATATATTAACAACTGCTAGGGATTTTAGCAGTATCTTACTATTATACTACAGTCATTTGTTTCAGATGTGAAGTTGTCACTGTTCTGCTAAATAAGTTATTTGAGGTTGTGCACATTCATCATTTCACTGCTTGATGCTCATTTGGAAGGGATTGAGTTATTTTTTTCCTCCCTGTCATTTTGTTTTGTTTTTGAAAGTGTTTATTTTCTTTATTTTAATGGTACTTGAATTAGAACAGCCTTTTTTTTTTTTTTTTTTTTTTTCCCTGAGCAAGCATTCTCTCATTTTAGCCACATGCCTGTTTTACATGAAAGATTGAAAAGAAAAAAAAAAATACTTGGTACACTTGAAATGGAGCTGGATTTGACCCTTGAATACTGACTTCATTCTTACTTCAATCAGTGTGAGCTATATACTGGACCTGCTTACTCTGTGAATGAGATGTTAGGGTTAATGAACCAGTCCTAATAGCTCCAATATTAAATTTTCATCTAATGTCATTTATCAAAACTAAATTGTTTATAATTAAAGTGGACATGTACTTTATAGCTGTTCTATACTGCAATGAAATATTAATTAAACATTAATCAGAAGAGATCTATGGTATTTTTATATATATATATATTTTTAATCCTTACTATCTCACCACCTAACAGTATAAGTTTTGACAAACCTAGAAGGTTATTGTCACCTGCTCTGTGTGGGGAGATGGGAGGTTACCCAGGAAGAGAGTGCTATGGAATAGCAAGTAGGTAATTCAGTTGAGGGAAGCTCTTCCTTGCATGAGTAATTAATCTATGTCTTTATGTGCTCGTCCAAGCTGTTGCAGGAAAAGTGGTCATTAATCAAGTTGCTGTTTGGTCATTTATACTTTCAAATCACTGGAGGGAGATCTGAAAATCTGAAATGGCCTCTGTGCTTTCCTCAGAGGTAACTGTATGTCAGTAGTAGGTGAAATAACGTCTTTAAATCTGGACACTTCAGAAATGAGGTGCTGATATACGAGCAAGTGAATTTTAGAGGTGGTCCAAATTGATTTTAATGGTTGCCTTTTACACTTCTGTTGCCTCCCTCGTGCTTAATGTAAAAAAATACAACATGATCACTAGAAATAAAAAAAGTATTGTGAGTTTTGAGAAACCTTTGTCTTTATAAGCAAAGTCAGTTGTTTCTGCTCACTGTTTCCAAGGTAGTCTTGTGAGGCTGTCTCTCACAGTTCATTAAAAACAGGTGCTCTTCTCCAGGCCAGTGACTGTTCAGGGGATGACTTCTGATCCACAACTCTTCCTGCTGGAGATGGGGAAAATGTTCATGGCCTGAAGTAGAAGGAAGCACAAGAATCTATTACGGTATTAATTTGTATGTATGGGGCATTTCAAGAGAACTAATAGTTTATTCATTAACCTGTTGGGTTTTGGGGAGCCATCTTGCCTTCATTGGTAGTCTTCAAATCTTGAATTTGTTTCCTTTTTCTCTCTCTTTTCCTTGTTAATTTTTGAACTTCTAAAATAGAAAAATGTAATTTAAAATAGATCACAGCAGTTATGCAACAGTGTAGTTTTCAGCCACTTACATAGTATGCCACAGCCTTAAAATCAAATATTAATGAATTCTGTAATAAAGTATGCTACCACTTATAAGCCTCTACTAGTTGGAAATAAATTGGTGCTGTGCGAGATATTCAGTCTCAATAGACATCCTCAATATCAAAAACTAAATCCAGTCCAGGAGAGTTGGAGCAGGAGTAGAAGGTCCCTCAGGTACAGAAACAATCTTAGTTTGATCACAGGAGGACAGCAGACTATTTTGAAGCTCCTAAAATGGTCCTTGTCTGAGAGAAGATCCTTCATCCTGGTCTAGCAGAAGAGATGGTATTTCAGTGTGGCCTTAGCCTACCAGCTTCTCCCCTGAGTTCAGAGCTAGATTCCCATATTCTGACCCCAAAATACAGGGCCACGTATCAGGCAGACTCTCAGGGAGTCAACACTTTGTGGTCTGCATCCATAGATTAAAAAGGATGACTTTCTGGTGTTAAGCTGGAAGGCTTGTGAGGGTCGTGAGTTGTGTGATGATACCTTAACATTAGATCAGGTTCTTTAAAGACTGTATGCTTGGAAAGCCTTCAGGATCTGGCCTTCTCGGTCCACACACAGAATATCTTAGCATGGAAGAGATTCAGTGTACATCAACTCTATCGTTCAGGCAGCCATGGTTTTCATAATGGGAAATGCCACTGGTGCCAGCCCCGCTGAAATCATGTCGCTGGGGTGCTAGGACTTAGAACGTTGAAGTGTGGGCAAGAGTGACAGAATAAACTTCACACTCACTGAACAGAAACCACAGGAATGTTGCTTCCATGTAACATTACTGGCTCTTCCTTTCAGTCCTGCCAGACTTATCTGCAACCCCAGTTAGAGGGGGAGAATGCCTGTCAAAATAACTTGTGACATCCTTGTTTAGTTATAAATACAGAATATGTTTAGAGTCTGAAAAAAAATGTTAAAGAATATAGTCTTTAACCAGAAAGAATGTAGCATTTGGTATTTCAGGTTGGTTTTTTTTTTTTTCCCCCCTGTGCTACAGAGAAGGCAGCACCTTGAAGGAACTGTCTTGTACAGAGTTTAATTTTTTTTATGGCTTTTAATGTGCTTTTATCATCATAACAGAAGTTCTTAGTGACTCATACTGTAAAAGCAGCAATCTGTTAATGAGGCATTTACCTTCAGATGCTTGAAATGCCATCCTGAGTGGTTTTAAGTATTAAGTTGTGATAATATAACTGCACTGTACTTTAACAATTATCTGTATTTAAATTCCCACTCTGACTTTTTGAAACTGTGTTTTAATCATCCATCAGCCTCTAAATACTTGAAACCTATTTGAAGACTGTAATTCTGGCCCCTCATTCTTGAAAAATGTCTGAGAGAATTTAAAGAAATAATTTAACCTGTAGGGCTGGAATTCTGCCTTTTATCATTGTTTGGGCCTTTTGACAATGAGATTTGCTTCCAAGTTCTGTAAATTCTCAGTCTCCCAAAATACCATGCTTCCGTGATCAAAACAGTCATTTGTACTGCAGATAATAGTTTTGGCCTGCAAGATAAAGAAACAGTAATACTTATGTAGTTTTACTGTGGCAGTAATGCAGAGCCCTAGGAGAGCCTCCGGCATAAAATCAAAAAAAGCACAGTAGGCAGATGTAGTAGATACTCCCAAACTAGCAAAGCAAGAAAAACCACCATACTGTGTCACAGCGTGCCCTCAAAATAGAGGCCAATGTGATGTTGGACTGTGCAGTCAGTTTAATTGAAGACAAGTGCAAAGAACAAGAAAACACCATTAAACCATCAGAACACCTGTGTAACAGTGCCCTAAATCTTCACAACTTCCTTGAATCCTGTCAGCAGCATCGCTTCTCCCCTACTCTCACCATCCCATTGCTCTCCTGATGGCATCCATTTGTAAGAACATTTTGTCAGTTATTCATTCTGTTTGCCAGATGATGATCCTGTGGGTACCCAGGGGTAGTGTTTTGCTCATTCCTAGCCCCATTACCCTACCTATCTTCCACTTTGTGTTGCCGTTCTTTCAAGAGAGGAATATTAACATGCTGTCACCCCTTATGTTCATTAAATGAACATTGCATTGCAAATGCAAAGTTCACTTTTTTTTTAGACTCTTGCACGCTGCGGTGATCTCCACTTTTGAACTCTTTCCTATAATGCATTCCTTCAGATGCTTTGCTGTTACCTGTGAGGCTTTTGCAGATGACGTGTGCTACAGCACTTGCTAGATTTTTTAACTACATCAGGCGCTGTACTGGCAAACCCATCTTTTCCACACATGGTGAGGTTGTTGCTTCTTTTGAAAGGCATCTTGCAACAGCCTGTGCACTGTGGTGCTGTCAGAAACATATGCCTCATAATAAAGATTTATGTGCTGTGTATAAGTCAGCCCTGACAATACCAGACTGTTTTTGTGCTCTGCTAATGCAGTGACTAAGTCTTCAGATCCATAATGTTCAGAGCTCATGCTTGTCTCTCTCTCTGTTTTCCCTTTTGGTGTGGTATTTGTGTTTCCTGTTTCCTAGCCAGTTATTTCAGAGTTAATTAACTTATTTTGAATGAGTGTAGACTTTTTTTTTTCTTCCCAGTATTTGATTTCTTATCTCCCGTGCAAATAGAAGTCTATGAAACTGCATTAGTTTCCTTCTAAACACGGCAGACTCAAGGAAATGCCCTGTCACTTCCTTAGTCTGTATATCCTGATAGCTTTTACCCTTCTGCAATATGTTTTTAAAATCTGTAATTTGATTAAATAGTGAATACCTGCTTAAAGTACTTAGGGTTTTGGGGTTTTTTTTCATTACTGCTTACAGTGGTTGACTCAGAATCAAAAGCATAAAATGAGCACGTAGTGGGGGATTGTCCTTAAAGAGTCCCTGTGAAAAATATGCCTCAGGGGCAAACTCTGTTTTCTGTCATACAGAGATAAATTGAGAGGAACTCTATTGAAGTGAATGGCAATAGCTCACATTAAAATCACCATGATGATAGTAGAATGTGGATGTTGCTATCAATTATTTTTTTTTTTTTCCTTTCTGACACACAGAAATGTTTTGCTGCTTGTCCCAGCTTTACCATTTCAAAAATATAGGGCTCATTGTAAGGAGTGTGTCCAGAAAAGCGTCTTTGAGGCCTTGCTTAAGTAAGGACTGTGGATGGCTTTTAAGTAATTATAAAATGAGAAAAGTAACGATAGTGGCTGAGTTGCGAAAGAAAAAGCGCGCACACGCACACAAATCTAAAAGAGGTAGTGATGGGGTTTTGTTCTGCTATAGATTTGTTACTATATATCTGACGGTGTTTCACAGAATGGCTGAGGTTGGAAGGGACCTCTGGGGGTCAGCTTGTCCAACCCACCCCAGCTCAAGCAGGGACCATCCCAAGGATGGAGACTACCACTTCTCTGGACAACCTGTGCCAGTGCTCAGTCACCTTCACAGTGAAAGTATTCCAAGCACAGATACAAGAAACTTGACCCATATCTTGAAGTGACTGTTATAATGATTTCCCAACACAAAAAGGAGGCTGAAGGAGTTAAGTGATCATTGGCTGCATGAGAAGGAACGCAGCTGCTAGAAATGAGAAAGCGGTATTGCGCTGAGATTTTGCCTGAATAATCTCCTGAAATCTAGACCAGATTTTGCAGTGAAGTATGCAGAAGTGCTCCTGAACCAGGGAAAAACACTGGATAGGAAGCTTAATGATTCCTGTCATATACTGTGTCTGGTAAATGGGTAAACTGATAATCAAAATGTTATTTCATAATCCATCCTCTCCCTCTTTTCACTGTGGCAGAAAATGGATTAAGAAAAGGTTTTCAAAGGGTCTGAGTGATCAGAGCAGACTTTAGAGAAGTCCACAGATGCTCAGAGAGTTTTAGGAAGCTTTTCATGGTCAAAGGTTTGGGTGCTTCAGGACACCTACTGAAGATGGTTCCCTATAAGCATCCTGCTGCCATCTACCTGAAATAGCATGGTGCTACCTTGCTAGGCAGGATGGAGAAGAGCGGCTGTCTTGGCTGCTGAAAAAGCCTAAGATTTCTGGCAGATCTGAGGTGAGAAGGGGGCTGCACAGCTGCTTGAGGATGTGTGAAAAAGAGCACTAACACTCTGAGATCCAATGTCTCTTAAACATTCTTAGCGCCTGATCAAAAGCTTTACAGGGAAGGAGAAAATGTGCTCTGTTTTTGTTCTGGAACACGTTTCCAGAAAGATGACTGAGCTACCTGACAACATTTAGGAAATATTAAATGAGTTTATATGCCATTGTGTTTTTGAGAAGTTGCATTTTCAGGGCATAGATGTTTTGCTTCCACCCATACTGTCAAGCAATAAAAATTTGGAAGATCAAAAGGCTATATTAAATAAAAACAAAACAAAAAACTACCCCAAACTGTATCTCTAGCCTGTGTGATTTCCCCCTCGCTGTGTGTTGTTTTCTGAGCCTTTAAGGTATAATTGGGTCATACTTTTCAGTTTTCTTAGTACAGTTCTCAAATTGCAAAACTTCTGTTGACTTAAAAGAGAATTGGTATTTCTTCTGTAAGCTTGTTTTGAGCAGTGGGATTTGAGGTTCGTAGGTGATCTACTGTTTCCAGACATGGGGGCTAAATGAAATACTGAATGTCACACAGGTGGGCAGAGCTCTCTGTATGCATACATTTGTCTGTTTTCTTGTGCATTGTTGTTAGCATGTAAATGGGTGTACTGCGTGGGCAGGTTTAACCCACCCATACAGGATACGTATTGTAGGTTGTTCTGCTTTTTGGGTTTTTTTTTCAGAAGATCCATAAATAGAGTACTCAAGTTAATGATAAGGTCTTCAGAAGTATTCAGTGTCTCTGTAAAAAGGCTGTTCAAATCCCATTTTTACCACTTAAAATTAAACTGAGGTGTGGTTAGGATTTGAAGGTATAAATTAAATAACCAATGTGGTAGTAGTAAATTCCTGATTTTACATGGGTAATTGTAAACCATGCTTTGACTTGAGTAAAATCTTAATTTGTGCCAGTACTGAAAATAAGCTTGATAAATTCACTCCCTTAAATGCATGACCACAATTTGGTATATTGTGCAGACTCTACTACTGACAGTATCAGGGATAAAAAAAAGCTTAGGAGAGAAGTAAATGTTAATGTTATTAATTTAAGACTCAGGAGATTAATTCACTCTATCTGCTGTATTACTGTAATGATATACTGTATTAGTGTATTGACAGTATAGTGCATCTTACTAAAAATTACATATGATTTTCTTCCATTTTCATACAGTTGATTCACCTGCAAATTCATAAACTAATGTAACAGATTTCCCATAATAACCACAATGACTCTGCTTCCTTTTAGCAAATGCATTATATGGTTACAGGGAACTTTAAAGCTGTGAATGTGGAACTTGCCCTGACTTCCATCCGAGGACCAGACCCAAAGCTTTGCAGAGTCAACCTCTTCTCTATCCAAATGATTAGAGCATTTGGTTCCACTTACTAGTTTTAAATGTTGTTTGCCATCTGTATGCTACTAATAATACATTTTTGCAATAGATCTTAGACAAGAAAATGCAGTAAATGTTATTGAAGAAAAAACCACAAACATATGTAAATATTGTTGGACTCTGATACTTCCTTTAAAATAGTTTGTGTTTCTTTCAACTACATGTTCTTTTCTGATTTTTAATACTTGAGGGAGGCCTGCAAGTCGGCATACCTGAAGATATTTGTTGCTGCGGTAACCTATATTCATTTGAGTCTTCCCTCTGCTTTGCATCCTTATTAACCGAGCTGGTCATGCTGTTTGCAACCTCACCGGCAATGGTGATCCAGAGTTGCAAAGATGACTGGGAGGGAAGGACCTTCTCACAGCACTGGTAGTACCGTGGCACTCCATAATGCTCTAAACATTTGCAGAGTCTCTCTGCTCAAGCAAACTTCACAACTGGAGATTAATCACCCACTGGGCTTGTGGATTCATTTTATTAACAGGCACATACTGGATCATTAGTTTAGGCTTGTGGCTTGATCTCACGCTTCTCCTATTCTCTTCTGACAAGTGGAAACGTTTTATAAATCGTAAAGTAAGTGAAAATGGGATTAAAAATGAGAATGATGCTACAAAATATGAAAACCATGTTGTTGTTTAAATAAGTTAGGAGTTGGAGGAGACATTTTCCCAAATTGCTTTTTCAGGCTTTTTTTCTCTCTGATTTTTGATTACTTTTTTTTTTTCCTCTGCATTTTAAAATCCCAGTTATTTTATTATGCTTGGTACATAGTTTATTAGATGATCAGCAGGTATATTTTACACTAATAGTACAACTGCAGAAATTTTGTTTGTGCTTTAGGATGTAAGACAAGAAAAATAACATTCCTCATCTGGTTCTGTCAAAGCAGAATATTTGAGGGGAATGAATCCTCATTTCTGGCTGTGCAGGCACGGTGCTCATTAATGGGAGCAAAGGCAGAACAACCCACCCAGCAATCCATTATGGGGCTTTGTATCCTTTCTGTTTATAAGGAGACATCACTAATGACCCATTAGGTTAGAAAACTATGCAGAGAGCCATGCTTCTCTGGGCTTTCCCAAAAGGAGGCTAGTAGGGCATCCGGAGAGTCTGCTGACTTTCATGCATTGGGCCCTTTATCTGTTAGTGCTAGCATCTATGGATGATGGACAAAGGCTTCTTGAATGCTCAGAATCTGTGGAAATCAGGCCAGTATGTTTTGGCACTTTGTCACAAAGCTGCAGATTGTGAGCAGAAGCAGGAGTCCTTCAAGTTAATACAGAATTAGAGGCAGGAGATCTGCTGTCTCTTAATATTGTCTTTCTAACAGTTCATGACAAATGTTTCCTGCACATTGACAGTGAATTGTAATGCACTGTAATTATGGCATGAATATGTGCAGTATTTTGATTTGAAATCCATTGCTAATTATTTAGGTGTGAATCAGAATGCTCTAACAACAAAATGGTGGCTGATTTACACATCTGGATTAATTTTCCATTCTGAAATAAGATGAAGCTGAGGTTTTTATTTTAAAGTTTGTGTAGGACTTCTATCTCCATAGTCGTTGACTTCTGTAAATTCTACCCTTTGATTTCTTCAGAATTGGTCCATTAATATCAGTGGAAGCTTTGTGTCTTGTTTATGTAGGCCTCTAGACATGAGCATCTCCTACCAGTACTGCTGTTAGCAGCTCCTTCAGCACAAGAGTGTAAAGTTTGTATCAGGTTTTCCCTGATAGAAACCTCACAGCATGACACAGCATATTACTGCTTTTAAAAAAATGCTTGCGCGTTAGCAGCACCTCAGTTGGTTGATAACAACGTATGAATCCCAGCTCAGTACTTGAGGTCATTGGTTGCCCTATTGACAACAGTGAAGCATAAAGCATAATGGGCTTGGGTCTGGGAGTGGTACGGTCTGAAGTGTAATTTATTGACAAGGAGCTGGCAGTGACCAGCTTGGTGACATGAGATGCCTATTAAGATTTGCTTTTTGCATAAGGTGAGGTGACATGAGATGCTGCCTTTTGCACAAGGTGAAAACATGGAACAGCATCCTACCTGTTGACGAACCTGAAGATGTTGAGCTTTTAACCAGTAGAGTTTGACTTTTAAAAATAAATAAATAAATGTTTGGATGGGTTTAAATCGGTGAACTAATTAATACTCTGTGATTGTTCTGGAGTATTCCCCACTTCACTTAATGGTGATGAGATAATATTTTGTTTAAGCAAAACACCATCAGTCCCTCCCATTTACTGGTTTTGTTTATTAGGAGTGAGGAAACTCTTGTTTTTCAGATTTTTATCAGGTTTTCCTTACTTTTAAAGGTGGATAAGCTTCACTAAGTGGCAGTGTTGCCAGAGGTCACAGCCACTGAAGGAAGCAAATTAACATACAGTATGTTAATTTGTTTTCCCTGTCCTTCAGTCACAGTGAGGAGAGTCTAAATATTTCAGTGACTGAGACTTTGGATTCCCGCTCCTTGCTGCACAACAACAACAAAAGCTATTTATAGCAATAACAGCTAGCAGCGATACAGCAGCCTCAGACAGCTATAGGCAGCGTCTCACCATGACCAGAAATGTTAACTGCTTTTGCACTGAATGCCTCTGTGAAAACAAAGAGCACTGAGAAATAAAGATCAAAGCAAAACCAAAAGAAAGATTTTTTTATTGCTATGTTTTACTTTGCTGGCAGACCAGAGCAAAGGTTTTCTGAACATTTAAAAGATGAAAAAGGTGAAGAATCCCAGAAGCGATTTATCTTGAAGCGAGATAACTCTAGTATTGATAAAGAAGACAATCAGGTTGGTTCTCGGTTCGAGAGTTGCTGAAATTTGTTCTGTTTTTGAAGGTGGGCTGACTGATGTTATTGTTGTTCTTTTGTTGTTGCTCTCTTCCTCCTCCCCTGCCCTCCTGCCCCCCTCCCCGCCTCCTTTGGCGTACGTACTACCACCGTGGGTAGCATCGAGCCCTGGCGTGGCCGCTTCAGCCGTGGCAGTGTGTGGGTTTGCATGGGTGGTTTGCTTGGCGCAGGACTTGCTGCATGCCCACGGGAGGGGGAATGCCAGCGGCTCCGGGCTGCGTGGAAGGCTGTGTCAGTCGCATTTCTCAATGTCTCGCCTAACTATGGCAGTTGTTCCGCTCCCTACAGCATCTTCCTTCCGTTGTACCCATTCAGAGATGAATTTCAGTATGAACCGATGATAAACTGATGTAGCCCAGAAAGGAGAGAGGAAATAAAAAACCAAAAATTAAAAATTGCCCTAAACAAACATGTGATAGTGAGGCCAGGTTGATTTTTTTTTTTTTTAAAACCATCCTAAATGAAGTTTTGACCAAAAATAAATCAGTTTCTTCTTTTAGTTCCCTCCCTCCTCCTGTGCCCTCACCACCTTTTACTGTCTGTGTAACTTACTTGCTTGTTATGCATGTACTGTGGCAGACGTTTTCCCCTCTGTGTTGCCTGTGCCATAACACTACCTTACCTTAGGTGAGCCCTATGAGTAGGGGAGCTCCAGGGAAATGTGTGTGTTTGTGCTGCCTTTAAAAGCAGGTGTTGTGCTGTTTCAATCCAGTGCAAACTGTGTATGTGGAATATACTAACAAAAAATAAATCAAAAGGGTTCTGATGTGAATTGCTTTTATGAGAACATTCTTACAGGTAAGAAGATAGTGTATGCTTTCTTTGCTTAGGTTATATTTGTGGAGGGACTTGCCAGTGCGTCTCTCATTGCTACTCTCCTTCGTGTTTTCAGTAAAGGACTGATTTTTCCTTTCTTTTTCTCCCTTTTTTTCCTTGACTTTCATTTTTACATAGCAGCCTTGACAGTTATGCTGCATTTGAGTTGTCTTCGAAAACAAACCCCAAGCATTTTCAGGGTGTGGGAAACGTGGGGATCAACCAAAGGAAGGCAGCATGACCAGTCTCACCAGATGCTGGGGTGCAAGGGGAGAAGGAGTGGTACTTGAAACCCACGTGCCAATGAAGCATTTCTTGCAGGGGTCCTCCTCTCCTCTCTTCCACAGCACATCCATTTCCTGCACTGCAGTTTGCTGAGAGGCGCAAAGGGCCCGTCTTTTCCCAGCGAAACTGAAGTCAAGGGTTCCTTATGGTGTGGAAATGGTTAAAACTATCGTACTGAATTTTCCTCCTTAGTCTTTGGTGGGTTTCTTCTAGGGTTTGCAGTTTAGCTCTTGCAGACTAGTTTCCTTTCTCTTCCACGATTTTGTAGGTAGCACAGCACTGCTTGCCCCCCTCCTTCTCGCAGCTGGTAGGAGAGTCCAGAAATCTTAGCAGTCAAGAGCAATGGCACTTAGGCTTGGGGTGAGAACACCCAATTTTAGGATGGTGGGTCCACAAAAGCTGTGCAGAAAGCCTTGTGTTGGCCACTTATTCTAGAAACCCACGTGCAGTATCTAACTGGAAACCGTCAGGTGCCCAGCCTCGTAGGGCACTTCACGAAGGAACGACAGCTATCGTTTTCATGCTTCGTTTGTTTAAGTGAACATTTATTATTCTCAGCTGACAGTTACTTAATGGCAGTTTTTAACAGCTCAACTTATATAACCCTCCTGGTTTTCTTTCTGCTCAGCAAAACAGAATTCTTCCATTTAGAGATGACAGACGAAGTAAATCAATTGAAGAGAGAGAAGAGGAGTATCAGAGAGTGAGGGAGAGAATATTTGCACAAGATGTGAGTAGTTGTTTTAATTGCCTCTTTAGTGCCATACCTTCGCCGGTAGTCAGACAGTCTTGCCCCCCTCCAACACAAACACCACAACTGGACTTGCCCTGTGGAGCTGGAGGCGACAGGGAAGTGCGATTGGCGCAGAGAGTCTGAGATGATCTTGAGAGGTGTAGAGGTTGGCTGCTGGAGAAGGAGGTGATGAGAGCTGCAGGGAGAAGGATAGAGGAGAGATCAGGCCCAGCATGTTGTCTGGGGAGTGCTTAATCCTGTTCCTTTGAATGTTCATGTTCGTGTGGTCCAGGTTTACTACTTTTTTTTTCTACTCTTTTGCCAACCAAAGAGCAGTGATTTAAATGGACACTCTCAATAATTTCAAATATCTGTGTTATTTCATATTTGTTTCAAGCTGAATCAAATTTTGTAACTGCCTTTCTGCAGAACTTCCTCATGGTTTTATTTCTTTGGACCAGTGACGCAACACTAAGAACAAAGAAAAGCCAGAGGTTAAACATGGAGTTGCACGGGTTTTTTTGAAATGACCAATTAAGGAATTGTGTTTCTGCCATCAGAAGGAGTTGGTCACCTTTTGATGATTTTGTTCTGAAAGGAATAAAATGAAATAGGCATTATAATCGCTGCCTTTACCAAAGAATCAGAACTTGCACAACAAGCTACGTTACTAGAGGAAAACATTTTAATAGGAAGATCTGTGAGCAATACCTGAATGTTCCTGAAAAAGGAGGAAAATCATAATTTGCTATAATACTGTAATGATGGGATCCTAAAAGAAAAAAGAAGTCAAAATTTTATTTCTTTATCTCACATCTCAGTTGGAGCTCTGCTGCTTAGAGGACTAGGGGAATAAAACCTCTTAAAACTGTTACTGAAAATCCTATTTGGCAGTGTCCTTTTAAATTAAAACTGTTCATATGTTGCAGGGCTAGTATTATTTTAGATATCCTTTTATTTTGTTTTGGAGTTGCAAACATCCAAGTTACTTTTCTTTAGCAGAATACATTGTATAGTTTTAAGGTATGTGTTGTCTCACTTGTGATAAGTTATTTTGCTTTTTAATAAATAGCTTGCCACATCTAAACATTTTTAGCCTCACTTTTTCTTTCTTAACTGAGACAATTCCAGTAAAAGTGGAATTTGCTTTCAGCTTATGGGTCTGATGTAAATACTGTCACAGTATATATAGTAGAGTTACTGAGTCATTTGAGGACTTCAAAAGCCTCTTTGCAACCTGTTACCTATATGAAAGTTGCTGTTTCTGGCTTATTACAAAGGAGCTTGTGCAAAACAAAAAAATCCTTAGGTTTTGAAGCAGACTTCAAATGAGGCAAAATGTTGTTTAAACACACCGTAAGGAAAGTTGTTGCCAAAATAATGCAGTTTCTGTCATAAACAACAGTTAGAAATGCTAGGCTGGGGAATGGAAGTGGCCGGAAAAGCGTGCTGAACCTTGCTCCACGATGCGCTGCTGTTTTTATCTTTAGATGCATGAGTTTTAAAGATAGGCAAGCAGTGAGCATTTTAATTGCCCACAGCAGGAGGTGGTTGTGGTCCATTGGGTTAGTGTCTCTGAGTGGCAAGACCAAAGTAACAAGTATGGTTTGTGGCAGACATTTTAAATGGATTGGGAGTGAGTATTTTTAAAGATTAGGTATGTTAGAAATCTCTCCCTCTCTCTCTCATATCCACTCATTTGTTCTCTCTCTCGCTGCTATTGCAGGTGTTAGTGAGCATTGTAGCGCAGTGAATTTCAGCAAGATGTACCAATAATATTAACAGGAATATATGTCTTAGCTGAGCTTTTTTGAGTGGAGCACTCCTCACAGATATGAGGTGTTTTTAGGATGATGTCAGTGGTTGTGGTGGTGGACAACGTAATTTTTTTTTAATTTTAGAAAGAGAGTGATGGCTTCCTATTATAGGTAGCCACATACTGCATGTAAGACTTTATAAAGCCCTCTGCAATCATTAATTAATCGAGTTCTCCCCAGGTTTCTTCGAGGTAGGTACCTAAACCTTGTCATCCTGCAAACTGTAGATGCACAGAGACAGGGAAAGATTAATCATGTGGGATTTTTATTATCTCTATACTGTTTACAGTGCTATAGTCAAGCCTTTATCAGTGCCATGCTTATAAAACTTAGCAAATGAATTATAGATACTTCACTTCTAATCAAGAGTGTGCATGAAGAGAGCTTGCATGAGAGGTCTCCAAAGGGCAGCCATGAAGGTCGAGAGTACTGCTTTAACTTGTTGCACCTAGCACCCCCTCTATAAACATGTTTGAGTTACCCAAATCTCTGTGGATAACATATCAGCCCAAGAGTCAGAACTCTGACAAAAAATTTAGGAGAAAAAGGCAGTCTGGTTACAGGGGCAAAACATTCTGTGCATGTTTCAGGTGCTGTGAAAAATATCTTACCCTGGACCTGACATACGAGCCAACAGAAAGCTTTTTTGTCCTTCCTTTGATTTTGCAGCACTTTAGTGTGCCAGATATCTTCATTTCCAAGTGGGAAGGTTTTAGCAAAATAAATATGTTCATGAATAATGCCATCATTATGATAGTCCTTATGATGATTACTCTGATATTAGTCAGTTTAAATTATACTTTCTGGCAACTTTTCCATCTGCTGTGTTGGCTATCATAAATTTTGACAAGGGGAGCTGGAGGTTTTAATGACTCCTGTCATGTGTAGAGTTGTAGCAAGTGGCAGGAATTGAGAAGAATGTTAATGTGATATCTTGATAAAAGGACTGGTGAAGAAATAAACAGTTAATAAATGTGATCGTTCCAACTCACTGAAATAAGAACTACAAAGTGCACCTCAAACTTTTCAGGCTGCTAACAGTAAAACAGCGCTGCATGATCTCTGTTATGCTCAAAGCTGTTTTCAAGGTTAGTTTTTATTTGCAAAGTCTACAACTTTCCTTTTTTAAACGTTTTCATTGAAAACTTAGTTTTACAACAATTTGTAAACTTTACAGCCAAGTGTGCTGGAGCAGAGTAGTTGGAGTATCTGGGTCTTGCAAAGGAGAAGATTCTTGTCTGAACTTCTTTAGTTGCTTTTAGCAGGTTGAAAAATAATTGTCCAAGAAAGACAAAGAGCAATTTAAAATAATTTTTAAAAATTAGATGTTGTTCTTTTCCTGTGCATTAATTCAAATTATAGGTTTAACTGAGAATCCCAAATGTGTGTATAAACGCTACACTACGTTTGGCTTTTAAGCGTGCAGAAAATTGATTCTAAAGACTAGCAATGAAATTACATGCGGGAAATTTCATTCTTCAAGGTTAATGTAATGTATAACCTCATGAGCCATAATCACGTAAGGACCATCCATTGTTCATAAATGTATTCTCTAGTAATCATTGTGTATTCACTGCAAAATGTTAGATGTTTTAATACTTACACAAATGCTAGAATTGCCCATGTTACACATGGAACTTATTAAAGAAAATACACCATGCTGCTTATTTTTTGTTGTTAATTGTAATGGCTATTTTTGACTAAGGAGTGTATTCTGAAGAGCCAGATCCTTTAGATAAAATAAATCATGATTCCTCTACTTAAGAAAACACTGAGGATCTTTATCACTCTCTGATTAAAGATAGTCACGAAAGAAATATATGAAAAGGCAGCTTCAGCCTGTCCTATCCTTCTAGTAGGAAAATATTAGGAAGAGGAGGGTTTAAAATTAATAAAACCAAAACAAAGACATGCCTTGTGTTAGCTACCGTAAACCCATAGGTACTAAAACTCCTGCACTGCTGTACAGAGCTTTTGTTTGTGGCTGCAGATTAAGCAATAAGCATTAGTTGGAAGCCTGAGATCTATCATGTCTTGTTAACTGACGTGAAAATGATTACCTGATGGTATCCACCGCAGGATATTGCTACATGTTAATAGTTATCTATGTTGGCTAATGTGATTGAACACAAGAGCAACAACCCCAGCATACCTAGTGCACTGGCAGAGCTGATGCACATTTCCAGTTGAGATTTTAAAAGGTTCTGCAAAATTGGAAGAGTGAAATACTCATTTCATCAATGACAGTCAAACAGAGCACCCTAATGGAAATCTTGCATGCAGAGGTCTCCAAGGAGGCAAATTTGTATAATCTTACATAACTTTTTTTCTTTTTGTAGATTTTTTTTTTTTGGTCAGTGTCTGAGTATACAAGATCCAGTTGTTTTAAGAATGTTTTTGACAGCAGCTATGCTGCATTCTTAAGCTTTCCTGGTACTTTAAATTGAGCATTATTGATGCTATAGATCAGGAAAGTAAGTCCTGACCTTGTAGTAGCTAAATTGCTATCTAGAGCTGCTTAGCCGTCTGATTTTTAACAGTAACAATAACATAATAAAAAAGTGCCTGTCTTCTCTGCCTCTCAGCCTCACACCTGTACTGAAAAACAGTTTCCAGGGATTGTGTGGCCCTGTGCCAGCGTCATCAGCCAGGAAGTCAAATGGACTTATTACAGACTCTGTCTTTAAGCCTATAATGCAGTTGATAGTGGTTCCCATAAAGACACTGAAAAGGGAGCAGACCTCTACTTGCCTGATAAAATATAAATCCCAGATATTTATTATTCTTTATGCCCCAGTGTTTTTAAAAACTTGGAAAAATAAAATCTAGAAAACATTTCAGACAGGTACCATGTCCCTTTGTTTTTGTAAATTTGTGGGGATGCAGGCCAGTACTCTGGTCTAAGCAAAGGTTTTTACTCTCTTGTTCTGAAAGAGCAGCTATAATGCTGCTTTGGAAATGTGATTGCAGTGAAGTCAACACTCAGATGCCTGTCACGAACCTCAAAGTGAAGACACAGCCCCACAGTTGAGGTTGTACAAGCCCACGGGGTGATTTCACCATACTCGTAGGTAGGTAGACTTTGCTGAAGTCTGCACAGCCACATTTGTTATTGAAACCTTGTGATTAAAGTACACAAGATGAGAGAAGAGGCAGTTGTATGAAGGATCCCAGTGGTTTTAGGTGGAACAGTTTGTGTCTCCTCTCAACCTGGGGTGAAACCCTAGGTCTGCTGTAGCTGGTGGGCATTTGGTCCCTGGCAATGGAGAACTTACTCCTGATGATATCCTGCTAAGAAGAGGCACACTTGTCAGTGATGCAGCCCAGAGCCTTGCATGTTTAGTAGGAGTGCAGGGTGAGAGCTTGCCAGGGAAGCCCACGGAGCTGTCAGACGTTCCCTGATGCAGAAGCTGGGTGGGTGAATTATAGCTTTAAGGAGAAACCACATTGCCTTCTCAGGGCTAAATTCTGTCCTTGTGTAAACTGTTGGGATGGCACTGGCTGCGGTGCCAAGGGAAAACTTTGCCCATACATCTGCTGGAGCACTGGCAATGAGCAGGAGTTGCTTCTGGTATCGGCCAGTGCTCTTTGAGTAGGTCATTAACTTATCCTGTTCAAAACAGAAACATCCCAAATCTGTGCATATCTCATACCATTAAAATCTGGCACAGCTAATGATGGCATTGCATTATTCTTTTAGCAGAATCCCATTGTTACAGAAGTAATGGGCATGATCTCTGGTGCCCTCCTCCCTTTGCCTGCCTTTTGTTTAAATTCAGTGCAAGTACTGACTATCCTTTCTTCTGTACCTCATGGAGATATAATCCAGTGACAGCTACGAGGCACTTCGTGTAGTGAACATGAAATAGGAGGGAAATGAAAAAAATCAAAGAGGGAGAATTATTCATGGGAAATTGAGCACAGCTTCATTTCTCTGCATAAAAAATTAAGTAATGCCAAAAGAATTATACACTTGCCCATAGGATTTATTTCTTCTGAGCCCTTCACCTTTCTCGGGATCTGAGCCCTCCAGCAGAGAACATTTTTGCAATAAACTATTATTGTTGTTAATATTATTATTAAGACGATTATCATAATTTTATATCTCAGTGCGGGTATGAGTGTTTTCTCTCCAGCTGTAAATTGTGAAATCACACAGTATTTCTAAGTACTGCAGTATCTTCTCTCCCTTTGAAGAACTTTGTCAATTCTGCATGCTTTCCTCCTGTTTGTCCTTCCTACTGGCAGCTCTGTGCTATTCTACAATCTTATTTTGAGGTGGTAGGACAGACCAGTGGAACTTTATATTATGTAGGAAAAACGTTCTTCCCCTTTGAATTGCCGGTATTTTGCACATACCACCTTCTTCTGATCTCAGGACTGAGAAGTTTCAGTTTGTTTTCAAACTGAGACCCCTCGTTGGCAATGTGTTGTAATGCATGGAACTTATTTTACTGGCCTGACCTTATTCTTGACCTTTTTTCCCTCTTGTCTTCTGCAAATGCAAATGATGCATGAATTGAAATCCCCTTAAGCCTGAACAGGGGAGATAATTCTAAAATCAAGGAAGGAAATGGAACAGCAGAGCATATCTAGAACGTCTGATACAATTCCTTTTTTATTTTTCAGTCAGTTTGCTCCCAGGAAAACCTTTTTGTGGAAAACAGGTAAAAAATAGCTTTTTTTTTTTTTTTTTTTTGTGTGTTAAACTTAGCTGTTTCTCTTATTATTTTGTCTATCTATAGTTCTATAGTTGTTTATCCTAATGTGAAGACTGTTGAGCAAATTTGTAATCCGTATTATCTGCAGTGTTTCTGTGCTTTAAGAGGGGCTAAAGGAGGTTGCCTTGCGGTGTTGTATCTGAGCAGATAAGGCGTTACTGCTGCTTTCTCAGGACTTTACATTTCATTAAAAAGCAGATTGTGGGAGGGAGGGGGAGCTCACCTAAGGTTTCATTTCAGATGACCAATTTGTCTCTGGAGTGCCTTTAGAATTTAACTTATTGATTTTTTTAAAAAGCACTCTAGCAGGGACTGGATGATGGTATTTATGAAACACCACTATTGTGTTTCTGTTGGTTTACCTGCTCTCTCGTGGGGCTGAGCGGCAGCACTGGCTTCACTTGTTGCTTGTGAAGACTCACAAGTCCCCCAGACCAGACCTGCTTTACTGCTGCATTGTAGTAATGAAAAGGTGATACCTGAGCCAGCTGTTACTTTACATTGCTGTGTAATAGTTCTTATGGATGTTCTTTTTATTATAATAAATCCACTTAAAGCAAAGGGAAGAAGGAACTCTGTTTAAGATCTACAAAATATGAAGTGGTAGCTCCACAGCAGCCATAAATTATGTACCCTTATGGCAGACAAGGATTTTAAATAAAACATTGGGAATTTCATTGTGTTTGAGCAGTGCTAGCCCAAGTCTGTCCTGTGCAGGTTTTAAAACTGTTTATCATCCCCTTGGAGAAGGGGAGGTTATCTTTCACACTATTTCTATCTCTGTCCATACTTCTATCTGTCAGATGCATTTATGGGTAAGGCTGTTCCCGTAGAAAGTGATTCCACAGCAATGGTACAAACCAGCTTTTCCAATGGACAGTCCTCTAAATGAAATGAGGGAATGCCCTCAGGAGGTAATGGCTACTGTCATCGAACCATCTCATGTTTGGAGAGCCAAGGATATTTCCTCTGCTGCTTCTTCTGTATCATGACTATGGAGACATGTTTTATCAAAATAAATCAAAAATTCAGTAGAGGAACCCCAAAAGCAAAAGGCAGATGCTCCCAAAAACCTACTTTTCCCTCTCTGGAGGGATGGGATAGTAAATGTGACATAGTTGTTCCCTCAGGCACTGCGCTGCTGAGGGTAGGGTGGGGACCTTTATGGTATAAACCACAAGCGTCATAGCCAGGTCTCCACTGATTTATGCACTTAATGCCACATCTGCGTGCAAGAGAATGTGGCCAGTTCTGGTGTTTGCACATGGTTCGCTTTGCTCGAACCCATGAGCTGGCTGACCAGCTTTCCTGGTATGAGGATGCATACCCAAGTGGAGACCAGGGAAAGGACATGTTGGAAATTGGGCTTCTATTGCTGCCTGCACTGTTGTTGTCAGGAGGGGGACTTTCAGCTGCGTTCCTCAGAACACTGCTTTTCCTTGCTGCATGCCTTACAGCCTTCGATCAGGTGAAGCACTTAAACTCATGCTTGGCTCCGTGCACATAAGCAGTCTTGCTGACTTGCTGTGTTGAAAGTTAGGTATATGTTTAAGTGCTTTGCCTTTTCTTTTTCATCAGAGAACCTGAGAATTTCTCTGAGCCGCAGAGATTTCCAAGCAACTTATCAAGTGCTTAAAATTATATATGCAGCATTTTGCTGGCTTGCATTTTTATGTTCTTATTGGGTGATATTTTTATGAATTTTCTTTTGGATGTAGATATATGGTTCCTTGGCTTCTGAGAATTACCTTGCTCGGTAACAGGAAATGTTAAATGGACCTCAGCCTCCCAGGCTGATATTTCTTATGTTCGGTTGACTGTGCACAATTATGGGAGAGGGAGGGAGGGCAATTTTAGCTTTGTTTTTTTAAACTATGAATCTAGCAAAGTTGCAAAATGTTGCTACAAATTAAATATAGCTTTGCAGATCAGATAAATTTGAATTACCATGTCTGTTACCATTAATCTTTCTTTTCATTTTTCAGTAGGCTGTTGGAAGACAGTAGTATATGCAATGATACCCATAAGAAAAGACAGCTGTTTAGGTTTGTATGACTTTATTTAATATTCATTTCCCAGTAACACTCACTTGTGATTCTATCTGTGTCTTCACCAAGGGAGACCTTGGTGGGTGTGTGTATGTCATTTTCCTGGTTGGAAAGGAGCATGGAGAACAGAGTTCTTGCCCTGCTCATCCCACACTCTCTGAATGAGGAGGTCACAGTGGGACCCTTTCCTTCAGTTTTACAGATTATCGGCTCAGGAACATTATGAGATTTTCAGCTGCTCAAAATGCCACAATTTGGGGGTGACTGTGACTGGTGGAAGTTCATTTTGCTCTAATATATACGACAGGCACGTTTTGCAGACTGGTGCCCAGACTGACCTTTTTTCCTTTTGTTGGTTTATTAAAAGCTGAAGTAAAAGTACAATGAGGTGAAACTGATTGAAGTTCCCTTATATAAAGCAGCAATGTTTTGAAACTTTTCTCCTTGAACTTTGTCTTCTAAACTCCAATTCCTTCTGCCCAGTGAACATTCAGATGTATCCTGTATCTCAGATCATGTCCCAAGCCACAGAGAATCAGTAGAAATCAGTCCATATTTCATTGAGAACTTTTATCAGTTGACACATTGGATCAGTTGAAGACCCAACCTGGTGGCGACAGTGGTCCTCTGAGAGGCTTAGAAAGACTCTCTTCCCACATCGTGAGCGCCCATGGGTTCAGTTCAAATCAACCAGGGTTGATCATTACAAGCTTCTTAAGTTAGTAAGCTGCCACAACTCTTAAGCAGAGTGGGCAGAAGTAATGGGTGCTTTCAGAAGCAGTAAGGTACGTGGATAGCTAGGCAGAAGTAGGGTGATCATTAGCTGTCTGTAAGGATTGGGGTTTGTATATGTAGCAGCAATAGTTTGTGACACTTCAAACCTATATCATCTGTATTATAGAATTTTTCCCTATGAGGAGAAAAGGATGCAGGATTCGATGTGTGGTTGCTGACTCTGCATGTCAGCACAACAGCCATGGAGATGGTGAGTCTGCACCAGATAAGGAGCAGGGCTGGAGCATCTGGAGCTGTGTCCCGTGGCCACGGAGAGCAGGCAGAGAAACTTTTCTCCATGCTTTGGGTTAGCCTTGATCATCTGAGAGTCTTGGATTGGGCATGCAGTAGTAAGGAGGCATTTTACACACAGACACTCTTAATATCTGTTTGGGGAATAAAAAGGAATTTTTTGTAAGTCAAACCCACAGATAATGGATACAAAAGCACTGTATTTCTTTCCTTCTTTTCCACTAGAATACGAGAATTTTAATTTCTAAGCACAAGAATGCATGCATCTATAAATAATATACTTTGGGGTTTTTTTCTTTCCAATTAAATCTTGAGGACAATTGCTTTCAAAAATATTTTTCCTTTTTTTATGTTGTTTCTTCTGTGCTGTTTCTCTTCATGCTTTCCTGCTGTCTGGGTCTAGCAAAGGTCAACAGGTTAATACTGCTGATCACATCTGTGAGAGGCTCTGATCACAGGCAAGGAAGGCACCAACCTGATCCCGTCTTTGAGATGCTGCTCCTTCACATCCTGAGTGACACAGCTTGGCAGGTTCTTCAAATAAAAAGCAGAAAAGCAGGAGCCATGTTCACAAGGAGAAAAAAAAAAAAAAAAAAGAAAGATAGATACTGTCCCATCCTTTTGATTTGTAGAAACAGCTTTGAGACTGCAAGGTATTATATTGTAAAGTAAGACAGAGGGGTGAAAAATGTCTTCTAAAAGCTTTCCAAAAAACACTGTTATTAGCATCAGTTGGGATAACAGTTGTGATGCACTAAGCTGTGGTAGACATGCTGGTTTGTCATTTTAGTTGCACATTATAAGCGGTTTGCCTTAAATAAGCCAAATTTTCCTCCAAATTCTGCTCACAGTTTACTATGGTGTTACAGTATAGCAGATGCTCTGCAGCTGTTCAAGGACAGTCTCAACCTAGAGATATTTTGCAATTACTGTATGCAGGGTGGGGGGGAAAGCACCCAAGTGGGGGGTCTCTAAGTGGAGCATTAGCACTGAAGAGTTTGGGGTTACACTGGGAGGACACGTGTTTAGGGAAAGATTCTGGATAACTTTACAGAGCAGATGATGAGTGGTGACAAGGTGCAGTAGAAATAAGGAGGATGGATATGAAGACAAGGTAGAGGGCAAGTGAAGTTAGTGAGTAAAGCATTACAGGTGATGGACAGCAAAGGGAGAAGTAGCAAAGGATTGGCTGAGGGAAGAGATCGATATAAAAAGGCAACAACGATGCTACATAAGTGCTGCATAATATTGGTACATCAACTTTGTCCGGTGAAGTGCTCTTAGGATATATGTGAAAGGGGAGCAGTGGTAAGTGCTGTGAATGTAAAAGGGTATAGCAGTGTTTACTTGCTGCAGGCAGATGAGTATGGAGGTCAAATCCCCTGTTTCAGGCATGCTTTCATAAATGCAAAGTGTTTCATTTTCCTTTATTAGGCTTGCTGCAGGGTACCCAAAGATAGACCCTGCCCTGACATGGTTTTGTTTGTGTTTAAATCTTTGTTTCCTGATGTCCATAGGGGTAACAGAGACAGCATGGGGAAGGCATCTGGCAGTCGACAGAGCAGTACAGAGAATGAATTGAAATGGACAGACCACCAGAGGCCGTGGAGCAGCACAGACTCGGACAGCTCAAATCGAAATTTGAAGCCAGCCATAACTAAGACAGCCAGTTTTGGTGGGATAACTGTCTTGACAAGAGGAGATAGCTCGTCAAGTAACAGAAGTACCGGCAAACTGTCTAAAACAGGTAGCTAGTACTGTATTGGGTTCACAGTACTTCTTGATGTGTGGTGATAAATGGCTGTGCTGGTACATGCCTGAGCATGGTATATCACAGAACGGTTTGGGTTGGAAGGGACCTTCAGGGATTATCTAGTCCAACCCTATGGTTCACTAGATGGTGAAGTACATGAACAGCTGTATTTCCTGTGCATAGCAGATTCATATGTCCATCTGTGTACGCTAGTGTCTGGGTACCTGGTATTGAGTTTTTTGGAATCAAGAAGAAAGCGTGATGCCTGAGATTACAAATCATAGGTGAGGTGGGCTCTTCCTGGAGCAGAGTGTGTGCACGACCTATTTGGGCACTGTCTGCAGTGTACCCTGAAAAGCTGGTACTCCTTTCAGACAAAACACAGATTTTATATTTTTATTAAAATTACTCTTATTGAATGGTGAAGAATTAAATGTCATACATCTGATGAGAAATCCAAGAACATTTTGTGTCGTTGCTAAATGCAGACACGAACCTGGTGGGAATTCTGCATTTATTTGCATTAACTTCATGGGTACATTAACATATGAGTGAGTCACAGGGCCTGGATCTAAGTAATTTCAAACCATGCCATTAAGCTACTTTATTATATTTTTGTGTAAAAGTGCATGATAAATAATAAGCCCATCAGATGATTCCATCACTTTGGTTCATTTGATAAATATAGTACAGGACAAGTGGTAATCAATACTTAGCACTTAGTGCTTTTTCAGCTTGAGAGTGTTTTGTGGATGGTACTTAATTTAAACTCAGTTTATCAAACCTGCATTGGTCAGATTTCAATCCTATTCCTAAAATTGTACAGTAGCCTTTGCTGTAATTAAGGATGCTGGGGAATGGAATTTTCAGAATAAATCGAGAAAACATTTGACTCTCTAACTACGTTCTAGGCCTCTGGATCTTGAAGAATCGTAGAATCATTTAAGTTGGAAAAGACCTTTAAAGATTATTGAGTCCAACCATTAACCTGACACTGCCGATTCCACCACTAAACCATGTCACTAAGCACCACATCTAAACATCTTTTAAATATCTCCAGGGATGGTGACTCTACCACTTCCCTGGACAGCCTGCTCCAGTGCTTGTCAACCCTTTTGCTGAAGAAACTTTGTCTGCTATCCAAACTATACCTTCCCTGGCGCAGCTTGAGACTGATACCCATCTTGCTACAAGCTTTCAGGTAGTTGAAGAAAGGAGTAAGGTCTCCCCTCAGCCGCCTTCTTTCCAGGTTAAAAAACTCTTCTGGTTCCCTCAGCTGTTCCTTGCAGGACTTGTTCTCTAGACCCTTCACCAGCTTCATTGCTCTTCTGGACATGATCCAGCACCTCAGTGTCTTTCTTGTAGTGAGGGGCCCAAAACTGAACACAGTATTCAAGGTCTGGGCCCACCAGTGCTGAGTGCAGAGGAACAATCACTGCCCTAGTCCTGCTGGCCACACTATTTCCAATACAAGCCAGGACGCTATTGGCCGCCTTGGCCACCTGGGCACATTGGGTCATATTCAGCTGGCTGTCAACCAGCACTCCCAGAGCCTTTTCTGCTGGTCAGTTTTCCAGTCACTCTGCCCCAAGCCTGAAGCGTTGTGACCCAAGTGCGGGACCTGGCACTTGTTGTTGTTGAACCTCATACAATTGGCCTCGTCCCATCTCTCCAGCCTGTCCAGGTCTCTCTGCAGAGCCTCCCTACCCTCGAGCAGATCAACACTCCCACCCAACTTGGTGTTGTCTGCAAAAGTACTTAGGGTGCACTCGATCCCCTAATCTAGATCATTGATACAAATATTAAACCAAACTGGCTCCAGTACGGAGTCCTGGGCAACACAGCTTGTGACCAGCACCAACTGGATTTAACTCCATTCACCACAATTATTTGGGCCCAGCCATCCATCTCCATCCAGTTTTTTATGCAGTGAAGGGTACACCTGTCCAAGCCATGAGCAGCCAATTTCTCCAGGAGAATGCTGTGAAAAATGGTGTCAAAGGCTTTACTAAAGGCCAGGTAAATAACATCCACATCCACTAAGCAGGTCACATTGTCACAGAAGGAGATCAGGTTAGTCAAGCAGGACCTGCCTTTCATAAACCCATGCTGACTGGGCCTGGTTGCCTGTACATGCTGCATGATGGCACTCAAGATGATCTGCTCCATGACCTTCCCTGACACCAAGATCAGACTGACAGGCCTGTAGCTCTCCAGCTCTGCCTTCTGACCCTTCTTGTAGATGGGCATCACATTAGCTACCCTCCAACCAACTGGGACCCAATGATAAATGATTGAAAGTGGCTTTGTGAGCCCTTCCGCCAGCTCCTTCAGTACCCTTGGATGGATCCTGTCCGAGCCCATAGACTTCTGTGTGTTTTAAGTGATGTAGCAGGTTGCTAACCTTTGGATTACGGAGTCTTCATTCTGCTCCCTGTCCCTGTCTTTCTTCTCAGGGGGCTGGTACCCAGAGACCAACTGGTCTTACTATTAAGACTGAGGCAAAGAAGGCATTAAGCACCTCAGCCTTTTCCTCATCCTTCGTCACTGTTTCCTCCTGCATCCCACAATGGATGGAGATTCTCCTTAGACCTCCTTTTGTTGCTAATGCATTTTTAGAAACATTTTTTTGTTGTCTTTTATGTCAGTAGCTGGATTAAGTTCTAGTTGGGCTTTGGCACTTCTAATTTTCTCTCTGGATAACCTCATGACATCTCTTTAGTCCTCCTGAATTGTCTGCCCCTTCTTCCAAAGTTTATTAACTCCCTTTTTTTTCCTGAGTTCCAGATAAAGCTTTCTGTTCAGCCAGGCTGGCTGCCTTTGTTGTTGGCTCATCTTTTGGCACATGGAAACAGCCTGCTCCTGCTCCTTTAAGATTTCCTTCCTGAAAAATGTCCAGCCTTCCTGGACTCTTTTGCCCCTCAGGACTGCCTCCCAAGGGACTCTGTCAACCAGACTCCTGAACAGGCCAAAGTCTGCCCTCTGGAAATGCAAGGTGGCAATTCTGCTAACCTCCCTCCTTCTCCAAGAATCAAAACCTCCCATTTTGTGATTACGGTGCCCAAGATGACCTGCAGCTATCACATCACCCACAAGTCATTCTCTGTTCACGAACAACAGGTCCAGAGGGGTGCCTTCCCTAGTTGGGTCCCTCACAGCTGTGTCAGGAGGTTATCTTCCACACACTGCAGGTACCTCCTACACTGTTTCCTCTCTGCAGACATCTGGTAAGTTGAAGTCCCCCATGAGAACAAGGGCCAGTGATTGAGAGGCTTCTCCCAGCTGCTTACAGAACATTTCATCTGCCTCTTCATCCTGGGTGGGTGGTCCATAACAGACTCTCACCATGATATCTACCTTTTGGCCTTCCCCCTGATTCTTACCCATAAACCCTCAACCCTATTGTTACCATTATCAAGCTCTAGACAGCGAAAACACTCCCTAACATGCAGGGCTACCCCACCCCCTCTCCTTCCTTGCCCGTCCCTTCTGAAGAGTTTACAGCCATCCATTGCAGCACTCCCCTTGTGTGAGTCATCCCACCATGTTTCTGTGATACTACATCATAGTTTTCTAGTTGCATCATGGTTTCCAGCTCCTGTTTGTGGCCCATGCTGTGTGTATTGGTGTAGATACTCTTCAGTTGGGCTATTGATCCCACCACCATTTTTGGAGGAGAAGCCCTAATTCCTGCATGACCATTCTCAGCCAGTTCCATGGTTTCTAACACATCTATAACCCCCGTGTCTGCTGCTGTGTGGATCTGCATCCCCTACGTCCTTTGAGATAGCAGACCAAAGGACCTCATTAGCACACCATCCCTCAAACATGGGTGTGCCGCCCCCAGGCTTATCTCTAGTGAGCCTCGTTTTATCCCTTTCCCCCTTCAAATCTAGTTAAAGCTCTTTCAGCGAGCCCAGCTAACTCGCATGCAAAGATCCTTTTCCCCCTTTGAGAAAGGTGTACCCAGTGTGTTGCCAGCAGGCCTGGTGTCATGTAGACTGACCCATGATGAAAAAATCAAAATTCTGCTGATAGCACCGGGCTTGGAGCCAGGTATTGATCTGCTGGCTCTTCCTATTTCTTCCCGCATCATTCCCTGCAAATGGAAGGGTAGAGAACAGTATTTGTGCTCCTGATCCCTTCACCAGTCATCCCAAGGCCCTGAAGTGTCTCTTGATTGCCATCAGACTTCTTGTGGCAACTTCATCTCTGCCTGCCTGAAAAATCAATAATGGATAGTAATCTGAGGGCTGTACTAGGGTAGGAAGTTTTGTCTTCACATCTTTAACCCAGGCTCTAAGGAAGCATCAGACTCCCTTAAGAAGCGGGTCAAGTCTGTATAGTGTTCCCTTCAGAAGGGAGTCTCCTGTGACAATGACCTGTCTTTTCTTCTTTATGGGAGGAGTTTTGGTACAGGGCATAGGCCAACTTGACCTCACCAAGACCGTCCAAGCTAGAGGAACCATCGTCCTCATCATTACTTGGTTCCACTTGAAGATCCTTGTACCCATTACGCAGGGGCAGCCGGGAAGGTGGGGCAGTCACAGAGGAGGCGCCTGCTGGGCTGGACAGGAGCTTGTTGCCATTTCCCCCTGTCCCTTAAGCTGCTGTGTTCAGCCAAGCGAAGAGAGGACTGGGAATCCTCGTATCACGCGCCCTGTCTGCCTGTGGAGCCTGTCCCGTTGCTCCTGGCCCTGCCCGGGTCTTGTCAGCCGCTGTTGTGCAGGCTCCTGGTGGCTCTCTCGGCTCCCCCGAGGTTCCTTATTTTCCCCCAGCTCTGCACATTCGTTACATTTCACAGCTGTTAAGGAACCTGACTGGTTGGAAAGCTCCTCTTTCAAACACTGCAGGTCACAAATCTGCTGGAAGCTTTTGGAAATTCCTCCCTCTTCTTCTTAATGCTTCTATTTTGTGTTTTGAGACCCTAGACAAATACTGGGTTTATTATCTTCAGATTCTTAGAATATCTCAAGTTGGAAGGGACCCACAAGGATTCCTTGCTAAGATAATTTTTTCCTTCAGTTTTACTCTATCCTTATGTATATGAAATCCTATGGAATTAAGACATGAATGACTTTGAAAATTGGTGGAGTATAGTTGTTTATCTCTGGCTTGTTCCTAAGCATGAGCATATACAACATAGCAAAACCAGTGTGTATGTAGTTTAGAAACTACACCCTCCTGTATTTTTTTTTTTTGTGTAAAGGCTGAATAGGCTATGCAGTGGGGCCTGAAGTATTTACCTCCAGATTTCTTTGCCTCCCATGAATCTATCCATTGCATCAGAACTCCATTTGATATACATGAATTGGGGAGGAGGCACAGGTTCCTGGTATACTTTTTTCATGTCATTTATTTTCAGTAGAGTGAAGGTAAATGGGTTTCTCTGCAGCATTGTATTGCAGAAGTGCAGAGCATTTAAAATGGTGTTAGGGAAATCCAGTTTGGAGGATTGAGACACCTAAGTGCAAAATAGTAGTACTTTCAAGTAACCATTTTAGTGTTAAAAACAAGCATATTAAAGGGTGCGCTCAGAAAATGTGTTAAAGGAGCATGCCAATACTTGTAAATGCATCTGCACTCCGTATGCACCAAAGCCAAAATTGCTTTCAAATGAAAGCCATTATAATACATTTTTAAAACATCATTGATATTAAAATTCCATGTTCTTTGCAGAGCAATTACATATTATAAGTGCTTTGACCTTTTTTAAGCAAAGTGTTTAAATGTAAAAGCTAGTTGAGGCACAGAACGAGTAAAAAAGAAACAAAATAAAAGAAAGGGGTGGGGAAAAAGAGCAAAGCTGTATGTCAAAACAAACTTACACCTTCAAAGCCAGGACACTAAGTCAAACTGTCAGTCAGCCTGAGGAAAGTCACAGGAAATAATATCATAATCGCTATTTCTATCCTTCTCTCTAAAATGTTATTGAATGTCATTAAAGCAGAAAAGAATGACTGTTCAAAAAATAATGGAAAAATACGTCTTGATAAAGTGTTCTCCCTTCACCAAAAAATGCTGAGTGCATTCATACAGCTGTCAGAGCCCCCACGTGCTTTTTGCATATGTTTTCTAAGGTATATTAGGTGCCAAGCAACACTTCATTGTGTATGTTTTGCATTAGATCTTCATTACTCTCTACTGCAGTCATAGGCAGTGCTGGGTGGTCCGTAACTCAGTACGCATTTAAAGCTTGATCGTGGTTTTATTTGGGGGACTTAGTTTATTTTCTATTGTCTTTACTACAGTGATTGAAATGGGATTGCAGAGGTATAGCTACAAAATTTTAGTCACACTGTCCTGGCAGTGTGGCAGAGCCTGGTAGGCACCAATTCTGATCCAGTTCTCCTCTGCAGAAAGTACTAGTCTCAGAATACTTAAAAAATATATTAATGGAAAGTGATGAAAATATGAAGGTTATTATTATGTCAGCTGTGAAGAAAAAAAAAAAAAAAAAAAGAGGTTAGATTGTGTAATGGGGGCAAAAATCTCATTTAGTCAAAGTTCCTTTCAGAAGTCTTTATCAAGACATCTCTTAATATGAATCTGAATAAAGTCAGATAGTTCTTTTTTTTTTTTTTTTTCATTTGCTACAGTACTGAATTCATTATGTGGTGGTTTCTTATTCCAGATTTAGACACTGTGAAAACAGCTAATCAGAGCTACAAAGACAAGTTTAATTGGTGTTAATTTCCAAACATTAGTGTTGGAATTTACTTGGCTTAATATATCTAAACTTAAAATGATAGTAAATACGTTGTAGTGATGGACAAAAATTAAAATAGATTACTCTTATACAGGATAAATGGGGACAAAATTGGTTAAGTAGTAATTTATGGGGTTTTTTTAAAAAAATATTCTGAAATTTACTTACATGGTTTTGTGCTTTGTGTTCTTTCAAAATCAGCAACTTGATGTACTGACATAGGAGAGTAAATCTCAAATCTTTGAAATGGCTGCCTTAAAAGCTGTCACCTTGGCCAATGTGTGGCGATAGCTCCAGAGGTTTTTCCACTGCTTCTGCCTACCATTTGATGAGTACATCTGACTTCATTGCAGTCCTTTGGCTTTTAACAATCAGAAGCTGGTAAAGATCAATCTGTGATTCTGCCATAAAAACAGCTCAAATGGAGAAAAGAGAAAAACAATCGAATGTCAGAGCTGCAATCTTCTTTTACACTAACGGCATTTCTTCAGGATAGCACAAAAAAGAGAGAAGTCTTGAACTCAGGCTTGATACTACTTACACACTTAAAAATAATGGGAGGTTTATGAAAACTCATCACCACTCCTGCATCTCCAGGTTGCTTTCTAACCCATTGAATTCAATAGGTGATGGAAAAGTGCAGAAAGTAAAGCAAGAACTCAAAGAAGCAACATGAAGAGCATGTAGAAGGGCCAGGGAAATGCAGAATATGACCTGGTAACTGCTGTAGAAGGACAATTAAACTCCGATGGTTGCATTTACATTGTCGAGGTAGATGCCAAATGCTGCTTGCGACTTGATGAGGATGACCTGCAGGAATATCTCTTCAACTTGTAGAAACACTGAAATCTGAAATGATCTAATAAATAAAGCTATCCGTGCAGGAATAACTTTCTAAACTTCCAAACTCAGTCTACAAGGAGGGGAAAAAACGTAGCGACTAATAGAACTTTGAAGTGTATTTATAGAAATTAAACATTTCTTATGAAATCTCTATTACTTTCTTGATTAGATACTGGAGAAGTGGATTTAGGGTCCTGCTAATGGCAAATAGTGCACAGCTGGTAAAGAGGACTGTCTCTGTCACATATGAATGGCAGTTTGAAGAAGATGGATAAGTGTGTTTTATGCAGCAATCCACAGTAATCTGCAGAAAGACCCCCTGTTAAGTAACAGGATGCTGGTGTGATTTCTTCAGAAAAAAACTGTTTTGCTCTAATTATTAGGAAATAAATGATTTCCAATATGGATTTGACTGAAAATTAATCGGAGGCTGTAAGCGGTCTACTACAGGGTTTTCCTGTAGTATCCCAAATAAAGGGATGCAATTTGCCCTCTAAGAAAGAAATTTCCTAAACCGTAATTCTGAGTTCTCTCTTTTCTTTTAGTCTGTACCTGCAGAAAGGCACTAAAGAGTTTAGTAATTAATGTACGATGCGTAGACAGTGCATAGAAGTAAAATAAAGTGAGTTGCAATTAAAAGATACTTTACTTTTGGGAGAAAGCATCCATACGGACATTTGCTTTCCTACGTCCTGTGTATTTGCCTTAACATCCTGCTTTAAGGAAGATGTTAATCTGAGCCTTACACTTTCAGAGATTACTGTCATTTTTATGTGAAGCAAATTAAAATCTATTCAAGTAAAATCTCTGAAGTTTGGAAATTATATTTGGTTTTTAAAATAATGCTTGTCCCCGTCCTTCTGGGCACTGATGTGTTTTAGGACATTTGATTTATCTTGATTGATCAATTTTAATAGACTAGGTGCTGAAAAAACAAAGTGACAAAAATCTTAGGTAGCATCTTAGGTAGCTTTAAGTTAATACACATATGTCACAGCTACCTTGTGACTTGACTGACAACTCAGTTGCTGGTTGTTTGTTTTTTTTTCTTACAGAAAATGTTTGGTGCTTTTTTTGTGTGTGTTTTTCTTTTTCATTTACAAACCCTGTGTTTAGTTTTTATACCTTATGAGCCAATACTTTGATATTATAAACACGTGCTGGGCGTTTTCTGTTCTGTTTGATAAAGCTCTTTACTGAACAGGTGGAAGCAGATGCTACAAGAGGAAAGCAGTCTTCTGAATTGTAGAAATACCACTGGATACCAAGCTCAGTAGGGAGTGAAAACCCCACTCCTACCAGCTGGACATGGACTAGTGCTTGCCTTTTCGGTCTGTGCAGTCTGTCCTTGCATACGTGCTGTGTCTGATGGGAACTGGGGTCCCTTGTAACCCTACCCCCTGTGGTTGTGTCTCTCCATTAGGCTCAGAGTCTTCCAGCAGCGCTGGCTCCTCAGGATCACTGTCACGACTACATCAGCCTCTCCAAAGTGCATCTCTTGTCTCCGGGGTGACAGCCAGCAATTCAGGCAGCGTGTCCTACCCTGAGAATGGGATGAGTGGCCAGGTGGCCCCCAGCAACACCAGCTATATCATTCTTCCACTTGAAGCTGCAGGGATACCGCCTGGCAGTATCCTTCTCAACCCTCACACAGGTCAGTGCGATGCTCTCCTGCCTGGTACTACCCTTCAGTGTTTCTGATGTCATCTGGGGAATTGCCAGATTTCTTGTTTCTAGAGATATTTTCCTTGAGGCACTTTATGAGGAAGCAAGTAGCAAACACACAGAGAAATTATATTTGGCAGGTTATTTTTTCCAATCCGCAGGCAAAGCTGGGTTGACTTTCTGAGGCTGTTGTGACATAGCTGGTGGAGAGTGATACAAAACATAGTCATGTGGTCCCAAACAGAATATTCATCTTCTAAAGTCCTGGCACTCCTTGGCTGTGAATCCTCTGAGATCCCATTAGCTTCAGTAAGGACAGATACTCTTCCGTGTCAAGCATGCTGAGATACGGTGCAACCGAAATACAGTGTCAAAGTCTTAGACATTGTGCTTAACAGCGGAATTTCAAAAGGCTTAAAGGCTGCGTTTGAATTAACACTTCAGCGTTAATTTTGTTGTGTGAGCTATATGATTAGGAATTGTATTTAAATCAGAAGAGAAAGTTGTAATCCCTTCAATTCCTGATAGTTAGCAGCGCACAAATGGGGCACATGCAGTCACCCAAGCACTGTGGACACAACAGAAACCACTCAGTTTGAACCTGAGTGCTTGCTGGAAGTTTAAGGCAATTTTGTTACCCCCTTGATCCAGCTGAAGTCCAGATCATGGTACACTATTACTCCCCACATATTGTACTGACAGCATAAAAAAGGTTCAGGGAGGTTGAGAGTGTGATGCTTCTTCAGTGACTTGGACTACTTAAATGACCATGACTACCTGTGCTGTTAACCTTAGCTGAGTTATGCTGGGTTTAAAATAAAAAAGCCTACAGTGAAATGTATTTTCCATTATAGTGGGAGCTGAGAGTTGAACTCCAAGTTATTTTTTCATAGTCCTTAATAGAGAAGTCAGGAGTTTTTACTGGGGGAATTTTGTTTATAACCAGTGTTTTATCTATATTACACCCCTGTGTTCTAGTATTTTGGTGTAAATGCATAAAGCTTATTTGTAAGTCCACTACTAAAACAATTTTTTTCTGGTGTCATGATTCAGGCAAGAAAAACTGAAAGTTGCAGCATTTAAGAAAAACACAGCCTTGATGAACTACTAAATTAAGCTTTCCACAGATATTCAGAGATAGGAGTATCTGGGGCTGATCAGATCAGTATCAGGATATATAATCAGAGTTCTTGTTTGTTTAGATTCAAATGTGATAAGTTCTTTCCAGAGAGGTGACTTAGTATCTTGCACTTTTCTAAAGACTTTATTATTTATGTGTACTTTTTTTCAAGCTATTACATTATTGACATGAGAGCCTAATAATGTCAGCATAAATGGGGATTTTGGACATTTCTTAAAAGCTCAATTAGGGGAGAGGACATCATGGGAGGTGGGCATATGACAAAACCCGTCCTTATTAATTTACAATTTTCTTTTTTTCTGGTAGTTGGCGGTTCTGTCTGTAACACTGGAACTTCTTGGTTAATACAGAAGGTGGCATTTTGTGGCTATGCTGTGCTCACTCCTGGCCACGGCAAGTGTGGTGGCAGGAACTCATCACACTTGCAAGTCAGAAGAGGTGTTTAAGAGGAACATGTGCTACCTCTGTTTTGTCAATTTAGCAATTTGCAGCAGCTAGCTCATATTTTATCCTGGTACCTAGGGAGTCGTCTTCAGCTATAGGTGTAATGCCTTTCAATAGTGTCACCAGACCAGTGCACCTCATCTTCCCTTCTAGCATGCCTCATTGTTTGCAGAGGCATCATCGAGAGCTTCGTGTGTGTTAGTATGTTTAATATTCAGGAAGCAAGGTTTTTTTGTGTATATAGCATTTTGTGTTTCTTTCAAACCCCATTATTTTATTTTTGTAACTCCCTTGTAAACACATACATAATAAAGAGAACAGAGGGAGCAGATTCTTTTAAAGACTGAAATTCTTGCCTCATATATAGCTTCACACCGGTACTTGTGCTGGAAGTCAGGCTATGCTGCAGCATCTACTGTGTTTTTAACATGCAGCAAAATACATGCTGCAGATTTGCCACTCTTTGGACTCAGAATCTTTGCATCTTATTAGGTAACATTACAAAGGAAGCTCCGTAGGGAGGAGACTTAGATTGCTGGATGCTGTGATTGACTATCAAAGTGATGGATGCTGTCAGAAACATAGATGAAGCGAAGACAGTTTAAAGAAAAGGAAAAAGGATCTTTGTTTCCTGTAATGAATAGATTTTCTTTCCCTATGTAACACCATTCTTTAGCTCTTTCTTCTCCTCTTGCAGAGTGGCTACTTTCAATCTTTTTCTCTTTTGATCGTAACACTGTGTCCTTTAATGATCTTTGCTTCCTTTCACACTACATAGTCACTGACTGTGCAAGCCTCTAATGGCATTTACAGATGCTGTCAGTATCTCCCTGCTCTGATTATACCTCTCAGCTCCTTCTCAGGTGTTGGCAATCCACACTTTCTTTTCCATATCTGCAACTTCCTTTGTTTCCTCTTCTCTATTTTACCCTTCTACTTCCCCGGATAGAGAAGCTTCTTACTTGCTTTGGAAAAGGACCGTTTATGTGCCTATGCTGTTTTATTCTCTGTTTCACCTGCTTCGCCAGCCTGTTTTACCCTTTAAAGGATTCCTCTTGACATGTTCTCTGACTTAACCCCTTTGACAATTTGAGAGCATTTACTTTTCATTGTTACTCCTTTAAATGACATCGCAATCTTTGCCCTTCTATCAGGGCCACAGTTTATAACTTACGAATGTCTTCCCTGTTACCATCTGATCTCTCCTTTTCATTTCTTATTTCAAGATTTCTTCATGAAAGGTCTTTTTTTTTTTTTTTTTTCATCTTTAAAAGCATTGCTGGACCTGTTCTCATTCAGTTCCATCATCCTTCACTAAGCCATGGGAAACACTCTTTATGGCTTCCCGTGAGCTTCTGGTGCAGGCTTTGGGAGCCTGTTACCCCACTCACTCAGTCTGACTTCTGCAGTCTCCTAAGGTACTTGTGGAGCCTGAGACTCCCAACTCTAGGGAGTCCATGCCACTGTCGTCCAGTGTGTTCACAGCAAGAAGCAGGAAATCAGCTAGTGGACAGAACTGTCCTATGTTTCTCTTCCACTCACCCTAATCGTGACCTTTCTCACTGCAAATGTGACATGACCGGTATAATATGGTGACTGCATCCAGAAAGTCTTGATGTTTTAGAGAGAGAAGGCAAGGTTTCTTTAGTTCCTCATACATTTCAAACCATGATTAATAAGATGGAAGAACTGAAAGGCTGAGGAGTAGATAGAACATGTAGAGATTCTTGGGGTATACCGATCAGAATTTCATTATTTCACTCTTGATCTCACAGTCACCGAACTCCTCCAGATCTCCCCTTTTATCTCAGATATTCACACTTTAGCTACCAGCTTTAAATGTTATCACTTCATTGCTATAATTTCTTTTTTTTTTTTTCTCATGGAAACGTGTAATTCCTTTGGTTTATGAATTTATGATGGAAGTAAAAAATACAACAGAGGTCATGGAAAACATTTTCCCTGCAAATAAATATCTTTTTTACTTTTTTTTTTTTTTTTTTTTTTTTTTTTTTTTTTTTTTTTTAAATATTGCTTTTGCAAGGTTGCTATCCCCAGCTGAAATATCTAAAGCAAAGAGTTCAGCAACTTAATAGAAATTTGGACAGATTTTGTGCTGTATATAAGAGGTTTTCAAAGACTTTTTAAGTGTTTCTTCCTTGATAATTTCTTGTGCTGCCTCCTCTAATTACACAGGGCACAGCTCTCAAAAGTACAATACTGTGTTATTAGAACGTGCAAATAAATCAGTAACAAGGGTGGGGTTGGTTTTTTCCTTTCCCCACAAACTTCAGCATGTCAGGAGTAGTTGTGTACATTTAGCTGCTATTGTGTGGCAATAAAATGTACATGAATATTATTTATCTCCAGTGTTTGCTCCAGAGTTCAATTTTAGTATTCATCGATTCATTGTTGAATGACTTGAAGAAACCATAGCATCTGAATCATCTTATAGCCATGGTAACCTTCCACCCATTCGTTGAAAAGTCATACTGCCAAAACAAATATGTGCTGCCTGCCTTGCCTGAAAAAAAAAAAAGACAAAAAAGATGGCTGATACTGTAATGAGGCATTGAGAATGATGAGCACTTTACTATTGTAGCAGGTCAGCTAAAGTGCAATCAGTTAAAGTAAGGTTGTATGATTTCATACAGAAAACAGTAAGTACATTCTTAAAAGTGTTCGTCAAAGGCAGGGTGTTTTGTTTCAGGTCAACCGTTTGTAAATCCTGATGGGACACCGGCAATATACAATCCTCCCAGTGGCCAGCAGACGATGAGGAGCCAGATGGTGGGACAGTCTCAGCAGCAGCCTTCATCCCAGCAGCCTCAGCAGGTTCAACAGGCACAGCAGCAAATGGCAAGTCACCTTGTCACACAGGTAGGTATGGTGACCATTGGAAAAAGGGAAGAAGCTCTCAGGGATGCAAAGGACAACCTAAAGGGTAGGAGGGAAGGATGCAGCTAGATGAAATAACAGAATATTCTTTTCTTTCAAAACAAATGGGGCCCATGATCTGTATTTTTAACGGGGATGAAACAGATGGAGAGGGAAGATACCTTTTTCAATTCCATCTAAAGGATGGTTTCATTTTGAAAAGCACTGTTACATGAGCTGGTGTATGTCTACATAAATTGATTTTGCAAAAATCATCCATAAGTGAAAGCTGAAGCATTCATTCTCTAACTTGTGCAGTGTGCAGTTCTCTCCAAAGAGCTGGGGACCTTTCCCTGTCCCTTTCGACAGCAATGGGGTTAAATCAAAGAGTCAGGTACAACACAGGGCTCTGGGCTCTACAAACTCTTCTATCAGGCCTGGTCCATGTGTAGCTCGCTCTCTGAGCACCCCTACCCCCAGATCATGTGTCTTCTGCCTGCACCCCATTTTGTGGCCATGACCCTGCTCTGACCTAGAAGCTCCAGAGCTACAGCAGGAGAGGGGAAGAGCATCGTAGTTTGGGCACAGTGCCACGGTATGTTGGCTTTCTGACCCCCGGGCTGGCCATGGCACGTGGGTGATCATGGGCAGCAGGGTTTGGGTCTGGTTCAAACTTAATTTTGTGGATTGTGTGCCTGCTTTCCCAGAGCAGAGCAGGCAGAGGGAACTACCCAAGCAAGAATCTTACATCCTGCTTACTCCCAGAGTAGCCAAGATGTACTGTGGTTCTTGTGTGGCTTTATAATTTGGCACACTTTCATCCCAGGTTACCCTGAAATATAATGTTTAAATTCAGCAAAGTTGCTTTGATTTTACTAGGTTTGGACTTACGTTTTTGGGGTACTTATTTCTTGATTTGGTCTTAGCAGTTTCAGAAGATGGAGGCAGTACTAAACCTGTGTAAACTCAAGTTAAATGAGAGATTGAAATGAAAGGAATAGTAAAGCTATTCCAAGGTAATGGTGCTGTAGAATATTGTTCTTTCGCTTAGATAAACATCTGCGCCAAGCTGATGGGCCTGTCTGTTAATTCACAGCCTGTTCTTTGTCAATTTTTTTTAGCTATTGTGTTCTGCCAAAGCAACTTTACAATCATTATTCCTTTGCCTATGACACTTGGAGTTAAATAGTCATTATCAGCAAAATTCATATACACACTTATACTGTGCTGCTCTTTCATTTTATCTCTGTAAATTAAATGTAGAATCATAATTTGGCTTTGCCTCACATCAGTAATAAGAAGGTGTAGCTGTGACTTTATTTAATCTAACATCCATCAAATATATGAAAAAAGGCAGAAAAATCTGTAATATTGTTTGATATAATGCTAAAATGAAGACTAAAATTGCAGTACCTGACCTCTTGTACTTGGGCTGGCGATGAGTCACCTGCATTTTCAGAGCTCTGTTTGAGACCTTTGTTCTCAGTAACAGAGGTGGTGGTGGTGGTTGTTGTTGTTATCTCTCTCTAAGTAGGTTGTATTTATTGTCTTGCACTGTGTTTATTTTGCAGCCTGTTCAGGCAATGCAGCCATCTTCTCAGTCAGTCCAATATCCAGCAGTTTCTTATCCTCCCCAGCATCTCCTGCCAGTCTCTCCAACGCAGCAGTTTTCTGTGGTACTAAAGATATTTTTTTTCCTTTAAGTTGAAGTTGGGTGTGTGAGCATGAGTATGCCTGAGAGCCTCTGGGGAGCATTGTGAGGGGTGTCCCACATGAGAGCCCCATCTGCCTTAACACTGTTGGTACTGACAAGCATTTTGTAAGAGTGTTCCCACTGATTCTGGTTATCTAACCTGGAGGATGATGTTAGGAGCAAGGCTCTCTACCTGATTAGCAGAGCTACCAGAAAAATTTTTTGTTGTGCCTGTGATAGGAGCTTGTGTCTCCCCACCTTGTGTTAAGGGAGCTTAAACTGCTTAACTTGAGCATTTGAGATTTGGGTTATCCCCCTTTCATGTCCTCAAAGACTGGAGAAGAGACCTTTAGAAATCATTATTTTATATTATTTTATCAGTATACTAAATCCACTGCCTGATTTCACCCCCTGATGATACCAGAGCACTTGGAAAACAAAGTAGTGGTGAACCAGCTGCAGAAGGTGTGGTACGCTATGCATCATGACAAAGCACCAGTGGACAGGTATAATAAAAATAAATAAGAGTGCTCTTCTGGAGTCTGAATCTGACTTGGTGCTTACAGGACTAAGATTATACTGTTGTAAAATGAAGCTGACATTTTAAGAGGCACTACAAGATTTTTTTCTGTTATTTTTCTCTTTTGCTCTGGTAATCTTGTTTACGACTGATTTTTTTTTCCTAAGGTAGAGATGTCATGTAGTTATAGTAAGAGATGGAAACAAAGCTGAATGAATCCTTGCAGCTAAAATAAAGTTGTTAATGCCTAGTAGATGAGAAGTACCATTTAAAGGACAATAAAAAATGTTCCACATTGAACAGAAGTTGCACGTCTCAGTGCTAATTCTCTTGAAGAAAGTGTCTTGCAGGCATCTCATGTTGTTCTAGTGACAGTCATAGGAAGGCTGTTATTTTTTGTGGCTAATTTAATAGTGAAACATCACCTGAATTAATGTCTTCAATGTATATTACATTATACACATAATGTATAAATTACATGGTTTTGAAGCTCTTGGTCTGTATTGTACAAATCCAAACTTTCCAGACTCTGTGAAGTTTCTCATAGAATCTGTTTGCAGCTATTCACCATCTGGGTAACGAAGATCCTAGCTTTTTAAAGAAACAACTTCAGACAACTTATGTGCCTGAATATGGATGTAGGATGATGGTAAAGTTAATAGCATTACTTCCCTACACCACCTGAAGGTCTGCCAGGAGTGTTTAAAATGTTGGCTGATGGTATCTGCTCTCAGAGTGGGAGGGTGAGTCTCTGTGCAGTCTCTGGCAGTTTTTTTTTTTTTTTTTTTTTTTTTTTTTCTATTTTGAAGTTTCCTGCCAATAAATATATTGTACAGGATGGTTTTGGAGGATGAACGCCACAGGGATGCAAACAAAATCAAAGAAGCTTCTTTTAAAAAAAGCATTTTTATAGTGAAAATCATTCCCTGTCCTTGAGGGGGGTTAAGGGGGGACTGTAATCTGAAGGGATTGCAACAGTGAAGTTTTAGCACACTGTGAAGTTTTAGGCTGGATGTATTGCCATATAGAGTATGTTTTAATTTTGAGTATTTTAAAGTCTTGTGATATGGGCACAAATGAAGATGCATAGAACCACATTTGTAAATCTTCAACCTTCACAGAATAAGCTTGAGAGAGTTGATTATTATGGATCTTTGCAAGACTGAACAGATACTGTCTAGAATCCTTGTATCATTACCAGCATGTAATGAGACTTAGGTCCATTGACTTTATTTGGTACGTTCATCCTACCATAGATTTTTTTTTTTCCCCTCCAGTCAAATAAAGTACTTGTTTCTTTCCAACACTGAATAAAAACCCCTTGAAATAGCAACTGAAGGCTTAGCTTTTTTTTTTTACCTTCTCTGTTTACAACCCTGGATTTTCAAAACAGTCCAAAAAGCAAAAGGTCTGCACCTGAATCCTACTGAATTCCTCATGGGATCATTTTGAAACACAGGTGATGTTTGGCTGAGGAATTCTGTGTTTGGGGGAAGAGGTATTCATGGAACATTATTTTCATAACATTATTTTCATGCCCTTTATATTTAAAATGTATTCTTTTGAACACTGTAAAGCCTACTTGCCATTTTTGGAATAAAAAGGGTGGTCAGGGTAAGAGCCAAAATAATTGGCTTTTGTGCCAAGTGATGCCATTCACATTGCAGTCTGGAAGTCTTTGTCAAAGCATTGGTAGTGGTTTTCATTTTAATTGCCTCCATTTTTGTAGATATCCATGCAAAATTTGGCACCATTATTTGAACTGATTCCTGTCCCCCTCCGCGCTCTGTTTGAACCTATCTTGTTTTGCTGATTTACATGTCTACTGCAGACATCATGTCCACATCGTTTTCTACTGCCTTTTGCCCTGCAGCGAGATGACATGACAACACAGTTTAACCAGATGAGCTTAAGTCGTCAATCATCAGGAGACAACCCCGAATCGCCTTCTGGACCTGTGTACCCCTCGCCTATCTTGCAGCAGCCTTCCCCAAGTCAGCAGCTTCCCCCAAGTCAGCAGCTTCCCCCAGGAGGCTTCACAGGTTCAGGTCCACCAGTGTCCCAGCAAGTGCTGCAGCCGCCACCCCAGGGCTTTGTTCAACAACCACCGCCACCTGCTCAGGTAGGCAAAGCCTTTGCTGCCGCTTTGGCATGGCGCTCACTATAACATCAGAAAGAGAATATATAAAAAATTATCCAGAGTCTAGATTTATTCCCCCCCCCCC
>NW_020799096.1:4348345-4389152 GCF_003259725.1 Athene cunicularia
CCCCCCCCATAAAGGCTTAGCAGATTTTTAGGCAGCAGGAAACTTGCAGAGCTTCTAGTTTCCTGGGTTTCAGCAATTCCTTCCCTATCCTTGAACCATTTTCTGAACATATGTTCATACTCCAAGGCACATCTGCACATGAATATGAAGGCGGAGGGTGAGTAAATATCTGTAGTCCTTTTTCCCTGTATATATACCAAAAGAGCAACATTGCACATCAGCCCAGGTAGTCATTAATCATATTTAATTGACTTGAACATGTGAGATGTCACAGATCAGTAATTTTAACTGTCTTCCTGAAGACTGATTATGTTTTACTGTTCACTACCAAACATCTCTACTTGTCTCCTGGGTACCTTTACAGAATATTGAAAGTGATTACTGTCAAGAAGTAAAATGCACAAATGACTTTCTGGCCCATTTTCAAGGCATACACTTTAAAAAGCCAAATTTCTTTATCCAATTATAGATAACTTCCTTTAAACTCTACTTTAAAATGGTATTAATAGTATTTCTCCTGTTTTCATTTTATCCTTTGGAAGAAAATATATAAAAAATAAAGTAAAAGTACTTCATTTCTTTTAGTGTAAAAGTAGTGTAAACTATACTGGGTTTTTTGTTTGCCACTTCTTACTGAAAATCTCCAGTTGTGTTTGTTAATGGGATCCTGTATTGCCACAGCAATGAAGAATTTATACTGTTAAAATGTTTTGAGTGGGCTAGAGATCTAGTTAATTAGATCACTAATTAACAATAAAAGAAATCTGAAGACTACTGAATACTCATATCCCTGACTCTGGCATCTGTAGTTTCTGTTGCTAGAAATTATGCAGCCACTTCTGAGAGAAGCAAAGGCTTGCAAAAAATAATTTTTAAGGAGCTAAAGTTCAGTGTAATGTGCTTTTTTTTTAAACTGAATATATTGCAAGAAAACAATTTCACTGTTTGCCAAATATAGTATCTAAAAAAAACCAAAAAAAAAAAAACCACCAAAAAAAACCCCAAACAAAAAACCCCAAAACACTTGAGAGGAAAAAACAACCTGAAGAGCAGATTCCCCCCCCGAATCCATCTCCCCATCTAGACTGTGTCTCCTAAGTGAGTAAGTAGCGGCTGTCCAGGTTTCTCTCCTCATGTACAACCCCACGGTGCCCTCAGTGTTTTCGAGCGCCGTTTAATCAAACCTCATGACACTTCTAGTGAACCAGATAAATGCAACCACCACCATTTTCCAAGCTGTTCCCACAGCAGGCCAGGCGATGCGTGGCCGGGCTTTGCCGCGGGAGCGAAAGGGGCTGCCGCGTGGTGCTGCCAGCCGTGGCGGGGTGCACCCTGCACTGCCTCCTCTCCCACCTCGAGGGATACCAGGTTTGCAGCCCGCCCTGGGGTCTCTGCTAGACCCCTCCTCGGTTGACTTTGCAGAGGCGGTTTCGGCCGCAGCTCCTGCCTCGTGTGGCTGAGCCTTCATCACCCGGGGCGGGAGCATTGGATTTCACCCTTGCCTGGGCAGCGGGGTGCAGGGTTTTCTCTCAGGCTGGTGTAGTGTTACTTTTTGAAGCTGCTTTCCCTCATTAATACTGGCTCTGGTGCTACTGGAGAGGCAGATGAACTTCTTCAGGGGAGAAGTGATAAGGAGGTGCCTTTTCACATATAGGCTGCTGTAGGACAAGTACCGCACTGATGTGTCTAATGGCCGCTGTGTCTCTGTACCGCAGATACGGTACGTATGGGTGTTTTCCTCCTACCTAGGAACAAAGTGGGAAGTTACCAAGGGCAGGAAAATACCTTCTGGGTTTGCAGCAGCTTTGATTATTTCACTGGGGAATACTTTGTCCGCAGGGGGTGTGGAAAGGTAAGAAATTCAGTGCTGTCAGCTTCCTCTGCATCCGCTGCACCGTGTGCATCATTCATCTCTAGCTTGTCACTATTCTAAAAAATCCTTGTCAGATACCTGTGTGGAAGAGGGTGCAGCAGGGCTCAGTTCCTGCTGCTCGTGTCCCTGTACTGTGAAAGCACAGTGGCCTTGGTCTGCTGGGAGGGAGAGAGGGCAGCAGCTCTCTGCGTCTGCATGCACAGATGGGAACTTCTGATCAGCATTTCCAGTTTTAATTAATTCTCTTCAGCCCTAGAACATGGCACAGTGGTTTGGATGCCACTTGTAGCCTGTGTATGGCAAATAGAGGATACCTCTTGTAAAAAGATGAACAAAGCCTTGGGAAATAGTAGTTGCTGTGCTCTAATATCTCAGCTTTCTGTGCAGGACAGTAAAGACACCAACTCACTGTCCTGCCCATGGCAAAACTTCACTGTGGCAGTGGGTATTGGCAATCTGAATCACCTGTTACTCTTTTGGGCTTAGATGCAATAGCAAGGCTGCTCTCAGATGCCAAATCAGGTGGTCTGAGGCAGGCTTAAAAAAAGAAGAGCAATGAAGATGGCAATGCATGAAAAATGTGATGCATAAATCAATGCAATGCAATCAATGTAAAAGCACTTTTATATCTTAAGTATTGCTGTTGAATTTATACCAGTAAAAAAGAGGTTTGATTCTAATGGCTAATTACTTCCTGAAAATGTGTTGCTCATAAGGTTCAAATAGGTTGTCTGTGGTGCACAGTATGCTGTTGGAAAATAACAGTGAAAACTTGTGTGGATGTCCTGTGAGTATGATCATTTCCTTTTGCACCTGAAAGGAGGAGAAATAAATGCTCTCCAAGCCTACAAACCCAATAGTACTGCATTTCAATTATGAGCTTTTGCATTAAAGTTCAATTAAGTGTGGCTTTACAGCTGCTCTCCAAGCTTCTTTCTCCCAGTCTGTATCAAAGCAGAAACAGTCTGAGTTTGAAATGACAGGCCTAAGAAGTGGTGAGAGGACCCCTTGAGTTTCTTTTGCTGCTTCTTTCATCACAGCTATTCCCCAACTTGACAAGGAAGTAATGATTTAATAACCTGAAAATAATGATCTGTTGTTGTTCAACCAATTGGAAAAAAAGAAAAAAAAAAAATTAAAACCCCAACTGTTAGTGTGAGTTTGCTGAAAAGGACTTCAAGCATCAAATGCCTGTTTGCTTTCTGTATCATAAATAGCAAACATACATCTTTACTTTCTCTATTTTCTTCTGTTTTCAATTTTCTTCTCTTTCCAATGGTTCTTCTATAGCACTTACGGGCCCAGGCACTTCAACAAGGGTCCTCATTTGGTTTTTGCAGCACTTTCTCAATGGTGCTTGTCATTGCTCTGCCTCTGCAATTGAAGAAATGGGAAAACTGCAAGTACTATGGCAGGGGGAAAGGATATGCTCCCTTATAAGTTATTTTCACCTCTGACTCATTCTTTTCCGGAGGTATACTGACAAAATAATGTCCAAAAATGAGATGGCGTGAATTCTTGGAGAGGCTTGGAAAAGTAATATACATGTTGAGGAATTTTTCACCTGAATTAGTTGTGTCATCATCAATTCTAGCTGTCTCTTTGCAGAAACCCCCTCCTTAAAGATTCCATAGCTATCCTAAGACAGAATCTTTATTCATAGCATGTCTTCTCTAGGAAACTTGTAATGAAGATTGGGTAATCACTGCAAGTGAGTGGGTCTTTCTTTGATGATCTCAGAAAATGATATTCAACTACAAACCCACAGTTGTTGTAGACAAGCCTTTTTTTGCTCTTTTTTTTTTTTTTTTTTTTTTTTTTTTACCGTTACTGCAATTGTTATGGGGGGGCAGAAGAAGAGAAAAATCCTTGACGAGTGACTGATCCCAGTCAGTTAGATATTGGGAAGAGATGGTAGCTCCATGTGTCTATCCATCACTGCACTTTCTGTTGTCTTCACTCCCATTTATGCAACTGTAGCTGTCATTAGCAATAGTGGCAGCATCACTAATAAAGGTGTTAGTCCAAACCTAACTGGATATCAGCAATGTCAAGAGAAGGTAGAATACCTGCTGATAGCAGAATTGAGCTGTAAATTAGTAGGGACAGAGTTTAGGAAAGTTAAATCAGCCTGAAAGATGCGTGGAATCCTTTTCCTACCATGAGGAAATAAAACAACATACCTGTGAATGTAGTGCTGTTAGATAGCAGTCCAAGGGACACCTGGCCTGTTAATGGGTTTTGAACTCTGTGTAAACAGAACAAAGCAGAAAGCCAATGCTATACTGAGTCTCTGCCCATCATCTATAGACAAAGCACATTAGAAGGAGAAAAAAGTAATGCCTCTTCATGCCATTTCATAAGTGTCTCTGAAGTGATGTGTCCAGTCCTGTTACAGTTTAAGTTAAATAAAGAAAATGCTATATGTAACAGAAAAAAACAGAATGTGTTGGAATTGTCAGCCTACTAACAAGGAAGGTATTCACCTTCAAAATAAGAATATCCAAGAGGGTAAGGATCGTCTGTCAACTATTTCCATGGTAATTATTAAAGAGGGGGGATTTTGTTCACTGTCAAGGATTAAGATCAAAAAACTTTTTTTTTTTAGGTTTTTTTTTTAGGATAACCATATCACTGTGTTGGTGTGCTTGTTAGTGCAGTGGAAACATCCAGGTTCTGTAAATGAAATATGTTATACAAACAAAAGGTCCCAGATGGGAAAGCAATTCAAGTACAATTTGGTATGTCAGTAGGCTGCTACAGAATTGTACTGTTTTTTGTTGAAGAGCACATAAGCAGAGGTGTTAGTAACACTGATGCAGTGAGAAACTAAAAAATTCAAGAGGGTCAGAGTAGACGATGTAAGTGATACTTGTTATCTCTGATCCATCTAATTCCACTGTTCACTAAAGTAATATCAGAAAGGACAATAACATGTTTCAACTACTGACACAGAGATGTACTCAAGAAAATGAGTAATCATCCAAACCCCTCAACCACGAAAGACCTATTTTATACACGTCTATATTTTACACCAAGGCCGTCTTTTAATGTCTGATCTCTTAAAAAACAAAACAACCCCACCAAAAACCAAACCTCTTCTTTGTAAGTCATGTGTGCATGATTACAAGCAAATTCATCTGTTAATCTTTAAAAGTGAAATGATTTTTTTTTTACCCAATACTCCTACTATTAACATTTTTCAGATTGATAGATTGCACTGTGATAATCTTCTAAGTGGGATATATTACAAATGTATTTCAATGAATGGAGAAAATGAGAAAGAGGAAGAAAAACCTTTGACTAACTCTGAGGTGGTACTTGTGTGCCAGAAATAAATATGTTTCCAAATTATTCTGAATGCTTCAGTGTACATGTATGGTTTTATGCTAGGCATGTTCAACTATAAACTTCACTTCAAAACTGATATTCTTTAGGCTATGTTTTCAAGTTAATACCTACAGAATCTTTCCACAAGAGAGAATTCACATTGTTCTCATGTGCTCATGTATTTTCAAATATCTAGGGGCTTGTCTGCACAAGGAAAATGAGGAAGTTGAGGGTAAATCAAATAAATTTAAATCCTTTAAGTGAGATTAAGCTGCTGCCAGGAGAAGTGAGAGTATTTCCACAGGGGTTTAATATTCTTTAATTTGTAGAATACAGTAATAGAAAATAAAGAATATTTGAGAAGATGTCTATTCTGTTCCCCTGCTCCTAGGCAGGATCAACTACTTGCATTGATTTTACTTAGACCGAGTCTTCTCGCTTCTTTCAAGTCTCCTATTGTAGAGTCTTGCTGAGAGCCACCAAGTTACCACAAGATGAGTTTATCACACAAAACGTGCCTGATCCATGATTTACACTGCCATGATGTTTAAAGAATGATTTTGTACCTTAAATGTTTGTGTCAACTTTCCTATACCTGGTGGCTTTTTCTTTAAACAAATTGGGCATGGCTTTGTCCATTTTACAAAGACATTTTGCTTTTGTTACTTTTGTCTCTAACAAAACAAATTACTCTAGAGAAGGCTGTACCCATTAGGTGTCACTTGGTATTGTCTGGAGGGAGGACAGCTTACAATGTTTTCCAGTTGAAATATTATTGTTTTTCTGGTATTTGTTTGAATCTGGCTGATATTACTGGGGGGTGAGGGAAGAGATTTCCATTGATTGAGAGAAAATTAATTACCTTGAAGAATGAATGGATATTCAGCCTCTTGATTGACAGGTGATATTGACTGACAGTCAGTCTGGGGGATTTCACTTCATCAATGACACCAAGACCAGCTTTGTTGATCCTGATACTTTTCCCACCACAGTTACCCATGCAGTAGTCTTCCCCTTGCCCAATTAGCCATCCATTTCTTGCCTAGTCTTTTGTATCAATGCCTGTTCTTTCTCATCCAACATTGTCTCTAGGAAAAAGTCTGATCTTTCTTATGATGTCTTAGCAGTATACAAAAGGATACAGTTACCTTTACTCTGCTAATACTTTATGTGTAATCAAGTTGAACAAACTGTTCCAGGGACAGTTCCTCCATGCAAATAAAATGGGCATAAATAGTTCTTATTTTTGTAAGAAAAAAAACCAAAAGCATTTGGTATGACTCTGTGCATATGTATAAGTAGGATAAACACTACACACAAGGAGAAAAACAAATTGTATGATTTATAAAGAAATGCTGACAGATGTGGCAGAAGTCACAAGAGAAACAATGTTCTCTCAAGCCTCTGTCCCTCTGCAGTTTGTTGATATTGTACGCTGCCAAAGTCTGCCAGGTAACTACAGGATTCACTGCAGCTGAAAATAAAAAATACTGAGTGCTTTGAACTTGCCAAGGATCAGTTGAAAACCATTTAGCTCACATGTCTCAGTAACTGTGGTATAGCATGTAGAGGAAAAATCTTTAGCTCCAGTCACCCTCAAACGTCCATGTTCACCTAAGTGATAAGGTGATGTAGTACACGTTGCTCTATAAGGACAATAATAATACATTTTAAAAAGCCCACCAGCAGAGCTTGCTGATATCCTCAGCTCCTGCAAGAAAACTATGACTGTTTTTTGAACTGTTGTATTTGCAACAAGTGCAAGAGTGTTTTTACAGGGAAATGTTCTTGTAAGGAAGGACGTAGCTGCAAAACAAAAGCATGAATTTAATAATCGTTTCATATGAGCGTTAAGAGCACACACTGCCATCTTTCCCTCTGTCTCGCTTCTACATATTTTTTACTCCAGGCCATTCTTTGCTTCAAATTGACCATTTTCTCCAGAATTGACTTAATGGTTCACATGCTGTCTATATCTATTATGTTGATATGGAAGGTGTTGTTTGCATCCATTTTTCTGCAGCATTTGATATTTTAATGGGATTTCTTTGGTATATGCATGTAGCTTTTTATGCATTCTGTGTGGGTTTGTCTCTTTCAATTAAAATTATTTTTCTTCTGTTTCTTAAAGTATTTGCGATGAAATTTGGTCACTGATAGCCCTTTTCCTAGCAAAACAGAAAGCAAGCAGCAGTTCTTGAAGAGACACAATGAACCTCTCTTGATTACTGTTACTACTAATATGTTTGACTTCAACTCTTGCTCCCTTTCCAATTTTGTTTTATTTTGTAAATCTTTGAGCTTGGAGTTTGCAGTTAGCTGCTGTTCTCTTTCTTTGCAGATGCCTGTGTATTATTACCCATCTGGTCAGTACCCTACCTCAACAACTCAGCAGTACAGACCCATTGCCTCAGTTCAGTACAATGCACAGCGGAGTCAACAGATCCCACAGACTGCACAGCAAGCAGGTATTTACATCTGTCACTAGTTCCTTCAGCTGTTCACAGTACCTTTGCTGGTGAAACCTATGGGTTGTGTTTTAATTTCGAATCTGAACAGCAGAGGAGAAAGCTGGTCGCTGATCTATTTTTGAAAGTACAGTGAAAATTCACAAGTTGAGAAATGCTTGGCTTGGAGATACTGAGGAATAGAAGAGTGGAGGTTGCATTCTCCATCACTGCTGTCCTGCACGCAGGGCCATGGCCTCAGTATCCGTGCTCCACGTGACGGGCACAGAGAGCCAGGAGGGAACCGCTGCGATCAGTCACATTGCATATTTAAGCCAACCATTGCTCTTTGTCCCTCATCATGCAAAGCCCCCAAACATTTGTAAGTCTGCACAGTGGACGTGTTTGCAGTGGTACAGAAGGGGCCAGCCATGCTACAGCACTTTCTGCTCTCCCTGAGCCTGAGGAGCAGCAAGGTGGTTCATGTGGTTGACGCACATGGGGACCAGCTCCCCGCAGCGATGTGCGGCTGGAAGGGGGGCCGTTACACTGTAAGAGAGTGAGTAGCAGGTCTCACAGTGAACCGGTCTCTTTTCCTGCTGTGTCATGCCACTCCTGATAACACCAGATTAAGAGGGATGTAGGCAGATTTGTGCTGGTGCATGTTGGGGGAGGGCTGGGGTTGTGCTTGTGAAAGGGTCCTTGCATTTCAAAGGAATAAACAGTTTTTCTGGTTTTGGAGATTTTTTTTTTTTTAAAGTTGTTTATTGTCTTTTTCTTTAGTGCGCACCTTCCCTTGTAGGGTGTCTCAAACAGTAACTCCAAAGTGTATGGGAGGGTGTTGTTTCCCAGTAGGGCTTGCAATTACAGATGTGCCAGGTAGGACAAAGCATTCATCATTCTGTCTGGGTTTGGCAGAAACCCTTCTGAATGCCAAAGCAGGTTCCCTGCAAAGGCATCGATACAGAAGTCTTTTAAGATGAAAGTCAAGAGCCCAGACATGAGACACAAACAAGACTTATGGGTTCATCCAGCCCATCAACCTGTCTCTGTAATCTGACTGCTGGCAATTTTGTTCACACTCTCTCAGGCGCTCAGGGAAACAAAGATGCAGCGAACACAGCTATAACTGAGCAGTTTTTTTTTTTTTTTTTTTTTTTTTCTTCAGCTGTTCTATGTTCTAATAAAATTGGTGGTGTTTTGGTCGGTGTCTGCAGTGGCTGACTGTATCTGCTTTCATACCTTTGTATTTATACATTCCTGAGAGGGTGAAATATTGCACAAAGGTCATTATCTCTTCTAGCTTTTCCTGCCATGACAGTCTGGTACCAAATTTATTATCTCTATATATTGGGTATCTGAACCAAAGTGCAAATCAACTTAGATGACATTATCTGGGTCTACTGTGTTGTCATAAAACCATGTTTATCAGTTTAATGCTACACCCATAGCATAGTGAAGATTATGGTAAATGAAGTGCACAAGAGGTGGTCTGAAGCACTTGAGTGATGTATTGGAGAAGATCCAGCTATTTGATCTTGAGGAAATCCTAGTTTTAGAACACATAGCTACATTGTAGCACAGGAGCCATTCTGTTTGAGTACAGACAATGCAGAGATACAAATGCTAATTTTGTTTCTGTGTTTACTGCATCGTTTTCCTTACATGTTTGGAAAATATGAGTCAAGGAGTTTGTGTAAAATCTCTAGCACGTCAGTATTTTCCTGCAATTCGCTCTTTCAGCTGCCTGCTCAGTTGGAAACATTATTCTTATGTCTTGTTTAAAAATGAAAACATTGTGACTACGATTTAGACTCCCTGCTGTGGCAATGATTTTAAGCATTTAGCTATTCTCAGATCTTGAGACTTGGCTGAGAACAGATTCCTCAAGCTGGTTCATCTCTTTGGGCTCAATACATCCTTCCCATAGTCATCATCTGAGTGTGTGATAGGTATGCCAGGAAGCAGCTTGCAGTTTCCTACATGTCTGTTCTTAGAGATGGTATAAGGATCATTCAAATTTATTTTCCACTACATCCCTTGGTATTTGGATCATAACTCTCTTTCCAAAATGTTAGGTAATTTACAATAAAATAAAAAAGAAATTAAAGTGCAGGAAAGTATATTATTTATGCTACAGATTTATTGCAGGAGGTTCACTGTTAAGCACTGAGACCTCAAAAAACCAAATGATTCAATGATGGTTTCAGGTGGTTTCATGCCCTGTGTCACTGCGTCTGCTTTTCTTACCATCAACCTCCCCACACACATTTATTTTGCTCCTCATGTGTCCTGTAGCCCCAGCCCACCTACAAAATCCATATCTCTTTTAGCTCCTCTTCGATGCCCGGTAGCTGCTTGCTGGGCAGGAGACAATGTTTTGCCACTGTGGCAGATTGACTGGTGGCACCTAAACAGGGCAAATAACTGCTAGCTCGTACTGCTGCCTTTTGACAGTAGGGTAAGTGAGCTAGGATGTTACTCTCCTCTTTTGAACCACTGATTTTTATGGAAGTTTAGAAATGTCATGTCTTTGCAGCTTTCATCTCTCCAGCAAATGTGCTAGAAATTAGATGATGAACTCGGAACATTACTCTGAGTGGTGTTTGAGGAAAACCAGCAGAGTAATCACACTCATTTTTTCCGTCAGAAAACAGTTTTAAAAAACAAAACACAGAAATACCAAAAAACCTTTTAAATCTTGCTAGAAACTTGTAGATGACTGGGAAATAGCAATCAACAAGCGAGCATTTCAGACTGCAGTTTTGCTTCCCATGCAGACTTAGCTTCAGATCAGCGCGTGAGCAGGTTTTGAAGGAGCCAGGGATAACGAGGGGCAGAAAGATGATGATGTGAAGGACAATAGCACTGGTGAAACAGAGTGCAGGTCAGGAATACTGTGGATGGGAAAGGGGAACAGATGGGAAGGAGGCAGATGAAAAGATGATTTCTGAAATTGTTTCCCCAAAGACCTTGCAACACTTGCTACTGCTTTGGAGAGAGGATGGCTGCGGTGCAGGCAGGCCCGTGGGAGCCCGGGCTGTCTGCCTGTACCTGCTGGCTGGCTCATATGGCAGCATGAACAGAGAAACAACCTCAGCCTGGTAGCTCAGAAAATGTTTTATTAAAATAAAAAAGTTTTGCCTGCTTGGAGGCACTTATGGCAGCTTTCAAAGCAGCAGCAAGGAGTTCAAATCTTACTTTCCCCACTTAGGGCTGCAGAGGTCAAAGTTTGATCTAATGCCAGCAATTTGTTTTCATTTTTCTTAGAAGAGGTCTCTTCAGGAGCAGAGCGATATTGATGACTTTTACAGCAAACAGCTAAAGTAAAATGTCAGCACGGCATCTGTGGTGGCTAAGGGAGCCTGTACTCTCTTGTGGCTCTGGGAGGAGAACAATATTAAGTTAAAATGGCTCCAGGGCAGGAAAAAAGATGAGCTCACCTAAAATTAGATTAGAGCTCTGGCAGCAATAAATCATTTGGAGAGAAGGATGAGAACTTTTTTGTGTGTTTATTTACCTTCTTTATTATTTTTCTTCCTTAAGTGCTGGCTTGTACAAGAACATAAGTGACCCATTTCTGGCAGAAACCTGGCACAAAGAGAGACATCCATGAAGATTTTATAAAAACCTCTGCCATTTGAATTACATTTGTTCTGTTCAAGCCAAAGTGTGGTATCTGACAGCATGGTATCATGGTCTGTAAACAGAAATACTTTTATTTCACTGAGATACATGCCATTGTTGCTCATCTTCATTCCACTTCTGTACCATTTTTGTGTCCAGTCTTGCACAATGCAGTTTTTCAAAGTGTTGCTGTCGAGTGGGGCCAGGGTCAAGGCAGTGTCAGTCACACCGTGGCATGTATACAACATCATAGGTGAATCCTTAGGGTGTGTTCGGGCAGCTGTTCGCAAAACCAGCATGCTCATTTTTCAGACTATTTGGGTATGTTGATATTGCTCATTTCTGTACTCTATAACAGATGATATTTAACATAACTGTGAAATGCCCAGTTCTGTACCACACAGAAGAAAATGTTATTTCTGTATTCTTATCTAGCAGTACTCTATAAATTGCATGTCTAGCATCATCAGTATTTCATTCTTTAGTAATTATCTCTATATTGATAGTTTCGAAAGCTTTTAATCCTAGTTATTGTGTTTGAATAGAAAAATAGAGATCTATCGATGCTAAATCGGGAATGATTTGTATTTAATCATGATAGAAGAAATCGGTAGTGTGTTATTTTGTATTTGTGCCTCTATTTTATTTCATTATAGCAAGTGCTGTGCACTTCAAGGATTTTTCATCTTTAAAATGCTTCATAAACATGAGCTGGATAAGTACATGAGTATTACTTTGGGATATGCAACTGCTCTTATTGCCATTCACAAATGAACAAGCTGCAGCAAATTACATGATAGTTTCCTAGTCTGGTTCATTGTTGTGTGTCTGTTACGTGTTCCAGATAATTTCAGAGTGCAACAGAAATTTTATCGATAAAATAATATTTTGATTCTTGTCAGGGCCTCATTCTAAAAGGCAGTTAGTTTTGTAAGGTATGAATCTGTGGTGTGTGTTTCACATCAGTAATGAAGATCATCTTTTGAGGAAATTCAGGCTAAGAACTACAGTGTTTGGTTTAAAAATCCTCCAGCCAAAAGTTTACACTGTAATATTTCCAGATAAAATAAGATAGTATTTGGCATAATTGAATGGTCTGTAATTTCTGCAATTAATGTAATGATTTTAGGATTTCTCATACATTTGAGAATCAACAAATGTTGCTGTTGTTTCAGTGCCCAGATAACATGAGAAGGCTCAAATTGAATAGGAAATCTCTGCTTTTTCCTAAAAGCAGTGTAGTTGGTCGTGTACAGTAGGCAGAAGAAGTCGTTATATGAGGAAAGTACATATCTGAACATTGCCTGGATGTAGAATCCTTTCTTAATAAGCATACATGGATCTTCTGTAAACAGCAAATGTTTGTCTTGAAGGAAAGGTAATATTTCTGATGGAGTACTGTATTACTAGCCTTTACAGCTTCCAGTAAGGAGAAGGAGGTAATTGTCTCTTTAATGCATCTCTGAAACAAGTTTTAAGCGAAGGCAAAATGTACCTTAACAGAGTCCATAAATTTATTTAGGTAGAAATCAGAGTCAAATTGACAATGAAATACTGAATTTTTGCTTAATTTAATCATTTAGGTGTCAGCATAATTGAAGAGTGTTATCTTCAAGTCTCTTTCATCCTCTTTGTCTTCTGAAAGCATTTGTCACTATAAACTGATACTGAGAGCAGAAAAAAAATTGAGGAAGGAAAATGTGCAGCACTAAAAAAAAATTGGTTTGTTATCATGGTCATTAGAGAACCTTATAAAAAAAGATTGCCGCTTTCTACCTTCATTAGCAAACTGACAGGAGCTCATGGTCCATGATAGATTTGTTTGCATAATTCTGTCTATAATTTCTGCGCTTATATAAACATAAACAACTTCAATTTTTAAGTATCTAATTATCTGAAGAAACTATTTCTCCAGTGGCAATTGCTTACTGCACTACTGAAACAGATTTGTACTGAAGGTGTCCATCTGTGTTTAATACTATATTTTTTGAGCAGATACTGCTTCTCCTAAAAAGCATTGCAAGGGGTGTGTGTGTCATTTTTACAGGGTCTTGACAGTAATGGGAGGGACAGAGCCCTACTGGTTTAGATACTTAAGTGTAGCGCTGCATTCATTAATGTTGATGTAAGGCTTTGAAATTCAAAAGCATTTTATGAAATAGAAGGGACCGGTCAAGGAATTTGCAATTGCAGTAGGAGGATTCAGTTCAAAATTGTGATCTTGAAGTGATCCACACCGATATTAGTTTCTATCCAATTACTTTATGTTTAAGTTGCCCAGAAACTTAAAGCTTTACATATAAACACTTCTCTTTGGACAGTATTGTCTGAGAGAGAATCTGCAAGGCAGGGCTCAGCGCTCCTGCTGCCATCTGCCTTCGAGACTTCTGGTGGCTGTGCCATGGAAGTGCCCAGAGCAAACCTAGGGGAACTGCTCTTCAGGCTTATGCTTTTTTTTTTTTTTTTTTTTTTTTTTATCTAATTTTATGATCTGGTTCCAACTTGAGGCATTCTCATGGTATGAGAAACCCAGATCCCTTGGTCTGAGAGGGTTTTAACCCCTGTTGTGCACTGCAGAGATAGTGCTCACTGGCATCTCTGATCTTCAGGGTTGTTTTCCATCTTTCTTTCAGTGCTTTATTTAAAGTTATGAAGGAACAGAGAATTAAGCACATGAAAAAAGAAGGGCATAAAGCAAGAAACTCACTTCTCATTATATATTTTAGGGTTTTTTTTTCAAGTTTAAAGTCTTGCTTTTATAGTATTTCACTATTATATATGGTGAGTGATTAAGATTAGGTCCAAGACCCATCCACCTCCTCAGTGTTTCCTATTAACTACCTACAGGGATTTTCCGACCTCGAATTTTGCACCCTGTATTTCATTCCTCTACTGCTGGAGAAGGATTCTGTGACTGAATATTGCATTCAAGACTTTTCAGAAGCTTGCTAAGGAGCCAGGACTGGGACTTAAAAGTTTAAATTTCTAGTCTTAGAAACTAAATCCTGTTGTCTTCTGACATTAAGCAATAGAGCTGTACCAGAGTTCAGCTTTATAGAATATCTGTAATTTAAATTAATAGCAGAATTAATACTCTCACTCTCCCTGCAGCGTACTTGATTCTGAAAATTAAAAGGCAAAGTCACTTTTGTCAAAAAGCTTTGTTCTTCGTCAAATGACTTGTTTAATTATTCAACATTCACACCAAGAGAGAGCAAATATTGAGGGAAGAGAACACCGGCAGGCTCAACAGCTGTAAGTCTTAAGACAAGCATTTATTTGTTGGGTTGTTTTCAAGGCTTCTCAAGTTTTGAGAATTGACACTAATTAAAATCTAAGCCATTTCTGACAGTGTTCCTAGGGTTTCACACTAAAATAAAGATTTTTTTAATTACTTTTTTTTAGAGAATTAGTATGTGTTAATCTCATGTCAGCTAATGTACAGGAGCAAGCAGAGAGAGAAAAAATTTTGAACAGCATTGTGGAGTGGATAGGACTTCAAAATAGCCTCTGTAAAAATTGCAGAGGCCACGCTAAGATGTAGGGAGCGCTCTAAAGTGTTCAACAATGTCTACAAAGGATCTTTGTATTTCTGTCTTTTCTTTGCCAAAAAGAATCATACATCATCTCTATTGCTAATTCTGTGTTGGATCAATGCACAGTTCTCCGACTTCTTGTGATGGAATTTTCCAGCACTGAATAATTGAGAGGTTTATATTGTAGTCCTTGAGAGCAAAGACAGATTTCATCTTTTCATTTTTCAATATTTTTTAAAATTTTTTTTCTTTTCCAATACCATCCTGCCATTGCTAGAACTAGTGGAGCCCCACCATTGACAGAAATGCTAGAAGGCCTCTCTGGAGGGGCAGAGGCCATTTCCAGCTCCACTTCAGGCATGCTGCTCGCAGCAGGTCTATAGGCTGTGGGGCTCAGTTTTATGTAATTTTCGTGCAGATGAGAGCATTCAATGGGATGGAAAAGTACAGGAGGGCTTTAGGGTCTAAGCTAGTAATTGAAGAAATACTCCAAATGTACACCAGAGATCTGCACTGCAGAGGATGGGGCAGGTGGGAAGACTGTTTTGCCTTACAGTTGCTATTGATTGAGGATTTAAGAATCAAGCACACTTTGCAGTTGTAAAACTTGATAGAACATATTTAGATTGAACTTAATAGAACTTACTTGGATTGGGATGTGGCAGAAGAAATGCATATGAGTATGAGCTGTCTGGAAGAAAGGCTGCAGCATGTGTTCAATGTTAGGTCAGAACTCAAGAACAATGTTCCAGTAACTGAAGCGGTGTTCTGCTGACCAACCCTGATATGTAAAACAGTCCCAGTGCCTTTACCTGAATTTTATTCAACCTTTGTTACAGTCAGTTATTGTTTGCCTAAACCGTCTGCAAAAGCAGCATCCCTCCATAATTGCAAGGATGTTTTCATTTTGACTCACCCACGTTAGATGTATAGAATGTATGCAAGTGAGGAATTGTCTTAATTTCTCTTTTGTTTGTTTGCAAGTGAAATAAGACTGGTAGTGTGGTGTGTGAAGGAGGCAGCCCTTGAGTCTTCCCAAAGAAAGGAACTGGTTTCCTTAGCAACAGGCAAGGATATGTGATACCTCACCAAATAGTTCTTCACCTCTTCCCCAGGTCCTGCTCTCTGTTGCAGCTCGCTCATTATGCACCAGAGCAGATAGCATTCCTGCAGCATGAGCTAATTGTAATGCGTGATGGCTGGTAGCTGTCATTGGTATTGGACAGAAAATAAAAAAAATTGAATTTGCTGTCTGAGTGTCTGGTTCTAACAACAGCTTGATTATTTCTGTTATTACTAGTGATACATAGTCCCTGCTGAGGTTTCACTTCCAGTGGGTACCGCTGGCATTTATCATTATGAATGATAAGGATAAATTCAGGTTTTCTTGATGCAGACTCTTGGTCAGTGTTCCTTCGTGGCTGATAGGATGTAGACTAAGAAGGGAAAAGAGGTAATTCTTTACTCAGCCTTTGCTGCCAGTCTAAAGACCTAGCTGTAAATGTGAGTCATTTTACATTAATTCACTCCAGAACTGACAAATAGAGGCTGGTTAATACTATTCAGAGCTTCTGTTTATGAGCTGGTGGTAAGACATGGCTATATCCTCATCAGGAATATTATTTTCAGGATGGAGAGACAAAGAAGCACGCTACTCAATATGTTGAACTGAAACTCCTTTTTACACAATGCTTTTTTAGAAGTTTGAATCCCTAACTCAACCATACCTGAATAATGGGAAGTTAGATAAGCTTTTACCCCAGTTTATCTGGAACAAGCTGAGATAAGAATTACTCTAACACAGATTTTCCTTCTGTATTTTACACATTTAGTTTTTATTTTCAGTGCAGTTCTCAGGATCCTAATGTCTTTGTAACAAATACAGTCTTTTGACTACTATCATACAAGCACTTAAGAACAAGGAAAGGAAAAGAGACCATCTGTGCAAAAATTATTTTTGCACCGTAATCATACCAGGGAGCTACAGCTAGCCTTGAGAGCCCTCTGTACACTATATATAAATGAACAAAGATTTTCTTTTTACCTCTTGGGACCCAACAGAGCTTGCATCCAGGGCTAAAAGAATATTAAGGTAGGCACTGTGGTGGCTATCCAATTCAGGGCTCTTGTCCATCTCTAAAAAGTTCTTTAGACAGCTTAGGTAAATCAGAAAAAGAAAGAAAAAGCTTTTATTGTTGCAGCTGTTCATTCATTCACTACCTGTAAACCACTGGGCACCCAAAGTTCCCGCTGAGTGCTTAAAACAGTAAATAGTTTTTGGGATCGTACATGTAGGAACTCTAAGTGTACTTTCCTAAATATCACTGCTTCAGATAATTAATGTTTTTGAGAGTGTTTGAATTTCTCATTATCTTCAGTCTTGTTGTTCCTTATATTCGCTTATACAATGAAAACCAACAACCATCCCAAGAAGTGAATAATGGACTTTGCCTGTAAATAGCAGCAGTCTTTTGCATGTTGTGAATCATTTCTTTCTGAAACACCTTAGCCCTGTGGCATTACTTAAGAGGAGAAAACAAAACAAAACAAAAAACTAACACCAAACAAACAAAACCAAACAAAAAACCACCCAGCCCTTTCTGAGAAAGCAAATATTTAGGCTATATATACGTATTCTTGCTCTTTTTGTCAGTCTGTGTTATCAAAACAATTTATTATATGCTTCAGCACTGTCCTCAAGGTTTCCAAGTAGCATGCGGGTAAAAGAGAACATCTTCAATAGCATCTGCTCAACAATGCTGCATTTCCAGTTTGCTCTTTGTTGAGAGCTACCTTTCATCAGGTCTGCAGGAGTGCAAAAGGCTGGATTTTTACAGGTCCGACAAAGGAACCTCCACAAATTAATTTTTTAAGGTTGCCAAGTACCACTTTATAGAATAAGCAAAAGAGAGGAAATGTATTAAATTATAAGAAGCAATGTGCTACTTCAAAATGATTGCGGCATTAATAGTTTGTATCAAATGGCAATTTTAATTCTGTCTCTATTGGAGAAATAGAAAGCAGTTAATCTTTTGTAGCACATTGTGAAAAATAAGGGCTTAAACAGGATCTCAGTGAGGCTGTTCCTTCACTTAACCTTGAGCTGGGCAATAAATAATTATAAATGCAGCTACATCGCAAGGCAAAAGTAATTTGGTGAAATAGATTATCATCTAATGCAGGAATTAGAAATCTGAATTAGGTTTCCTGATGTTCTTTGTTCCAGAAAAGTATGAATTTGCCTGTGATTTGTGTGTAAAAGAGTGGAGCCAGTTTTACAAAGCACCTTTTATACCCAAGCTACCACCAAATGATTTGTACTGCAGTGCTGGCATAGGCAAATGCTCTTACGTGCTCTCAGCTATAACTCACGTAGAGGTTCTGATGATAGGACTTGTTTTATGGAGGGAGAATGTGATGTCCAAGGTGCATGGGTGTATTAACATCTTCTGAATAATTTCCTGCTCATCAGTGCTGCCTTCCACGAAATTTTCAGTGGTACCACATCATATAAGGTTTCTGCTCCATTGTGGTAAGCTGCTGAGGAGACTGAAGATAGGGATCAGAGCTGCTTTACCTTAAGCCTCTCTCTTCTACCCATGCAGCTTCAGGGGCTGCCTTTCCCCCCAGTGTCAGACTGCTGTTCCTTACAGCTCCCATGCATGCCGTGCAGATCTCAAAGCAGTGTTGCTAACCTCACTTCACCTCAGAGCTTTTCAGCCAGCTCGGTGGAAGCTGGACAGTGAAAGGATCAATGAAGTACATATACTGTGGGTCATCAGTTCACATCATGGAGCAGTGTACAGGATGCTCTGATAAGGGGAGGCAAAGGATGTGAAAAAATAATCACAGGAGTGAGAAGAGCTGTATTTTTCTACTCCAGAACTGTGCCACAGCATACTGGACCACTGGAGCAATAGGCAGGAGCCATTCAAGCCCCTGACTAGCTCCATAAAAATGAGAAGCCATGAGTTTGTTATGTCAGGGTCGTGTTAAGGGAGAAAACATTCCTAAGTGAAATAAAACATATATGATTCTGCTTTTCGTTGCATCGCTCATATCTATCTCCCAGAAATATGGCCTTGCAATAGAAGAAGCAAGAAACTTGTTCCTAGGAAATATAGCTAGCAGTAGCAGTGGGTTTATAGGGCACTGTTGAGTCTGTGCACTGGTCCCACTAATTTCATGGAGATACCATATGTCTGCAGTGAACCATATTTATGCTTCCATGGTGGAAACTTCATAGTGATACTCATCTGCTTTTATCTGTTTTGTCTGTGTTGACAGCGATCTATGGAAGGTTTACAAACTAAACTGAAGAGATTTCTTAGTTCTATAAAATGTAAAAAATAAATGTAATGTGCAGCTGTACACACAGTCCTAATTTTTTCTATGCAAATTTGAGACTAATCAAATGCCTGCAAAGGCTGACATGGTATGCTTCAATTAGACAGAAGTTAAGGAAGAGAGTAGCTTGTACCTTTTTTCCCCCCTTTTTTTCCTTCCCCTTTGACGTATTTACATGTTACATTATAAGGAAGAAAGTGGAAGTGCAGAGCTGTTCATTTTTAAGAGTCGTGGTCAGGTGAGCAGTGTGTGATAGGACTGAGTCTTTTTAGTTTTCTGACTAATTTGAAGTCTGCAGGAAGGCACAGTTAGTTCAATTTCTGTCTACTCATTCTACTCAGTCCTGACTAATACGTTACATGAGTTTACAGTGGTGTTTGAAAGGTATTAGGCAGCTCATTTCTGCTATTATATGGCCCATTGTATAAATATAGAATGATATGAATTATTGGAGAAACAGGTGTGGGCACATGAAATACAATTTGCCTTAGAGAGTTATTTCTAATTGACTAGTAAAATGCTGTTTCCGAGTAGGCCATAATTAATCAGCAAGAACTCTTTTCCTGAGTTTCCTCCTGTAAACGAACAGACTCAGCACATCCATCAAGTGTTAGAGAAACTGAGAAAATGAGAGGGGAAAAGCTTGAGTCTCCAGTGAGCAAAGTGGTTGTATTTCTGTGAAGCAATCCCAGCAGGGAGCTTTGCTGAGCAACCGCAACGTTGTCTTTGAAAAGAAATCCTGAATTTCTCATTTCTTGTAGGTTTGTTAAAGTTTCAATACACTTGCAGTGGTTACTGCATGCCAAGAAGGCAGCTGAGGTGGGTCAAGAAGAACAATGGCGCAAAAAATAAGCTGGTAAACCAAAACCTTTCTCTGATACCCCTTAAGCGGTTTCACATATTTTTCTTTCATCTTCTTTTCATTACGCTGTGGTGTGCAAGTACATTGGTAGTTACCGTAATAGCTCTAATCATGCTGAGCTCACTAAGCGCAAAAGTGAACGTCAAAAACTTGTATTGAATATCCATTTTTACAGCAGCATTGTTACAGTGTTTTCAAAATATTTAGGTCTGGAGATGTTTAATCTGGAGATGAAACAAGTGATAACCCAGTTTTTGTATATATTGTACTAACATGAAAATCTCAGTAAGTTTTGATAATTGAAAATGTGATCTAACTTGATTTTTGTTTGTACTGTGTTGGTGACAGACCTGTCACACTGAGAGGTAAATGACTTCACCTCCACACATGGAACAGGGGTGGATACTGTTGGGTCTCCTGTGCAGGTGCTTGATTTCAGACTCTGCTTTAGTAGATTCAAGAATATCTCATTTATCTTCTCGCTTAGCAATTTGGGAATGAGATTAATTTTTTAATAGCTGAAAGTCAAAGGACTCACAGCTATCCGTTGATTAGTGCAAGATCCATAGAGCTTACTGGATAGAGGAGGATATTTGCAGGGGAGGCACAGCTTCCTGGATGTGGAAAAGGGTGGAATGTTTGGGTGTCCGTTACAGTAATCAGCCCTCAGAAATTTGCCTGCTTAATTTACAAGAGTTGACTTCTTTTAAAAAAATCTTAAGAACTAGCCAGTTGGAGTGAAACCCAGAAGTCCAGCAGTTAGGTGGGGTCATGTGTGTAATTTCATAGTTGGGTTGTGCTGTAAACGAGCATAAGCCGTATTGTTTCAAATTGTTGTTAGATTCCTTAGGTGAAGGTCATGTGTCATGTCTTTCCAGCGGTTTTGAAACTAGAGATAATTTTATATTCGTTTTCCATGAATGACCATGAGTTGTTGCTTAAGAAATTGCCTTAGTCTTGCTGCACAGTGAAGATACTAAAAGTATCTTTTTATCTAATTGCCTTAGTCTTGCTGCACAGTGAAGATACTACTATCCTGATCCACTTCAGGATTCAGTATATCAGCTGAAATTTTACCTTTTCTCAAAAAGTGGCTATCCAAGCATTTTCTGTTGCTTTCTAGCATCTAAAGAAGGACAGAACTAAGAAGAAGATACTGAATCTGTCATTTTTAAAACCTTGTTTCTCTAAACACCTGCAATTTCTACAACTCACTGTATCTATCACACTAGAAACACAGCCCGTGGGCTGCTGGTGTCCTTGGGAAAAATTATGCTGGTCCCAAGAGCTGCCCTTTGTTGCATGAGTGTTGAGGACTTTGTAGTACCAGCAACTCTATCTTGTTTAAAAAGTACTTAAGGGTTGTTGGTTTTTTTCTTGGAAACAATTTTGTGAGGTTAAGAGCAGTCACTGTATAATAGAGGGAAAAGTGAAATAGGCAAGGCTTATTGAAATAGTTCTCCCAATTTGTCTGCTTTCATGTGAAAACCAGCTGCCTCCTTTGACTCATCCTTCTTTCCCCTGCAGTAGAGCTGTGTGCCACTGAAGTGCATACTTACATCCATTCCTGTTCAGGTAATCATCTCAGGGGTATGAGCCCCATCTTGCTCAGTAGGACTTGTTCACACTTTTAAAATGCTTTCCTGTATAAGGAATTTTTTCCTGTATCTGAGGCAAGAGCGTGAGCAAAACTGAGCAATACTGCTTCTTAAGGGACAGTGGTTTCTGTTCTGATCCCAACTGACAAGCAGTTGATTTCTTAACATCTTCAATACCCATGCTTTTGGATGACCCCAAGACCAGATAGGTTTCTGTGAAGCTTTTATTTACCAATTAATTTTCAGTATGCTTTGTGTCAATCTATTTCTTTCCAAAGATGAACATCCTTTGTATGATTTTAACAAAAGTCCCACATGTGTGACTTCCAAGTATGGACAGAATGTGTGTAGGCAGGTATGTCCTTCCTCATATGATTAAACAAGGAGGAAAGAAAACTTATGGCTTCAAGTGCCAACTCTCCCCAGAGCAGGAGGTTAACATTTGACAAGACGACTGCCCTTTTGAGGTGTCTCAGCAAAAGCAGATGCAGATTTCATCAAAACCTGATCTTTTAAAATTCACTTTGCCTACTCAGCGCACTTCTCATGAGATTTTTCCCACAGCTCACAAAGGAGAAAATTGCTATCAATGTACACCAATTCATCTGTGTGCTTGAATGTCTAGACCTGTGTAAGGGCTGAGGGTAAAGTCTTTATAAGATGTCATGCTCAAAACCATTTTGAAGTCTTTCTGTGTTTCACAACACAGGAAACAGGAAGATTAGAAATTCTTCTGGGGGGCACGTCAGGGCAATTTTCTTGCAGTATATATGATTATTAGGTAATTAAATACTGCATCTCATTCATATACACCTAAGCACTGGAATTAAGGTTGTAGGGGCTTCTCCACTGCCTTTTCCTGGTTTCTGAATATTTAACCATCCCACCCCAGTGCTCTCTGAGGTTGTACAGACACGAATGCATTGAACTGTATTCCTGTTTTAAAAAGCTAGAAGTGTGACCTCCTTAAGGCAATGCAGCTGTAGCCAAGCAATGGCAGATTTCTCACAGTTTTCAGTGCTTGACTTTCATTTCAGGGACTGCTTGTCTCTGTACAGATACCTATGTGTGGTTTGCTCCAGATTTATTTCTCAAGCTTTTTGGTAGAGTTCATACATCCCTAGCTTTAGGAGTAACTGGAGCTCCCTGCTGAAGGGTCCTTCAGTAGTGAAACTGCTCTGATCACACTGTGGAAGAGCAGGGCAGGTGTGAAGGGGGTCTTGGGGAGTACATGACTTATTTTTACTTCAGACCTTAACTTTCTACTGGCATGAGTGGACATTTGGGTCAGGTGCACCTGCACAGACCATTCTGCACCATCAGATTTCTTGTTTGTGTTCAGGACTTGGGAGAGAACAGTGCTGCATGACTAAAATGCATGTAGGTTTTCCATCCTGGCTACTTTGGTCTGAAAAGCAGATTATTATCTACTGAGTTAGAATTGTATTTGTATTTTGGCCGTACATTGAAATAGAGTCTTAACAAAGAGATAGCAGTTGTCCTTGCTTGACCAATAATATTGATCCCAAGAAGATGGAGAAGCTTTTGTGTTCTTGTTACAGAAGATTGTTATATTGACACAACAGAAACTGAAAAATGAAACATAATATAGGGGGGAATTTTCCTTTCATTTGAAGTGCAATGCTGCAAAAATGCTTTACAGTTACTAGTCTGTGAAAGTGGGTGGTAAAATACTCTCAGATTTTATATGGTATTTACCTTTTATTGCAGCTTTCCCAGAACCACTGTTCCAGGCATGGGAATCCTGCTACTATTTTTGTAGGAGACTGAAAGAACCTGACCTGTATGGACCATTTCCAGTTTGTGTTAACTTGTTTGTATTTCTATAGTTGCCAGAGCCCTTGAGTAGAGCCATGGCTACGTATTATTGAACATCTAGTAAAAAGGAATGGGGGTGAGGGAGACTACGTGCCTCAGAAAGTTTCTGAGCAGTATGGAGAAAACGGGGAAAGGGAGACAGCAAGTAGATGCAAAGAGCAGAGATCATCTTCTCTCCTTTCCTTTCGACAGTCTTCTCTGTTTAGTCCTTTTCTTGCAAAGAGAATCGTGAAATCGTAAGTCCATCACACTCACCGTTACAAGATTCGGAGTTTTGTTCTGTAACGAGATCTCAGGGGCCCAGGAGAACATCCTTGTTTTCCCTTTGGAAGACAAATGAACTGTCACTGCAGCAGCTAGGCTGGCTGCTGTGCCTGGAGAGGATGTGCAGCATGGAAAACCCAGGATGCTGTCAGAGGAGATAAGGAAGAGCAATAGTTTTCCAGTAAATTGGGCTCTTCGGATAAAGTAACATTTGTGCCCACCTGGAGAAGTTAGCCTTCCAGGGAAAATGTCCCAAAAGACATTTCAAAGACTGCAACATAGAAACAGGTGTTTGGGAAGGAGGGAGATCTGGAACCTATTTAAGAGTGAAATTTTCCAGGGAACAGGTGATAAAGTTAATGTTTTCTGGGTTACAGGGTGTGAGATGAATAGAAATAAGCATTTTCTGGTCACTTTTACTGCCCATATCACTGGAATGCTCTGAGGGTTATTTCCTCGCTTCAAGATGACAAACGTAGGCAGGTGATGGGGCAGGGAAGGGTATTCTTATTTCTTCTGTTATTGAACTCAGGTCAATGTATTACTACTAGCTCCTACCCAATTTGCAGCAGAGAATCCCTCCCCTGCTCAGAAGTAAATTTTAGGACAATATTTCTGGTCCTTTGGTAAGGGAGAACTTGAGGGATACTGCAAACACATTCCTTTACTTGTTGCAAATGTAAATCTGAAGGGTATAGATGAGAAAAAGAAAGCAGAGGAGTGACTTCCTTGTTACATCTTTGATTTTCAAATTGTTGTTACTGAAGAAACAAAAATGCTCCCATTCTTTTCCCTTGCTTGAAGCAATCTATTTCTGCCTTGTATTTCTATTAAGTGCTGTAAAAAAGTCATAATTACAGTGTACTAAATGAATTCTTTTACACTGCATTAAGCTTAAAATAATGTTGAATCCATATTTCCATTAGCTAGCAATGAAAAAACTATTAAGAATAACACTTAACACACAATCAATTCAATTCCTGCAAATGTTTCTAAAGAAGAATAGTGCTACAGAGCCATAAATAAACGCACTGCACTGTCGTGTAATATCTGTACTACCCAGAATATCAATTCAAGGAAAAAATGTTCTTTCTTCTAATCATTAGATTAGAGCTACAAAAATAGATAAAGGGGCAGGTTCAAAAAGGTGCTGAGCTCTTCATTCCCATATGCTTCAGGGAAATTAGGAAAATAGCTACTAAGTTTTGCCACTTTTGCATCTTCTTCAAATCTCTGTCTGTAAAGAAAGTGTTTAGCTAGTTTACTTTTAAAATATCCTTCTGTATACAGATGTTTTGGACCATTTCAGTTACAGTGTCACTGAGACATTTTTCATAGGGAGACTGTAAATACAGAAACATAATTCTCAGGCGTTTATTGGCATAGACTCAAGAAATGTCCAACTTCCTCTAAAAAGTTATACAAACTCATTCTATAAGTATGTAATATGTCGGAGGTCCTCAGGTTATATGGTAACGGATATTCTAGAAATAGATAGATATTCATTATCGCTTCCCAAGGGAGTGTTTTGGATTAAATAGAAGTTAAAAATCCCCGCCAGAAGCAAACTCTTTGTTAAACGTGCTTTATCTTATGGAGATGAGCCGATTACAGTGTAATTGCTGATAAACCTCTTTTGATCCACAGCAAGATGTAACTGCTTTGGCCAAGTCCTTAATTTTTCTTGTTGCTCTTAATTTAGGGGCTGTAAAAACGCAAAGATACACTTCCTAGTGTGTCAAAAGAGGAGGACTGGAATAATTGGAGGCAGATACAATTTGTTACACTTTCCCTGGTAATATGAGGAGAAGAGTCTGCTGTGTGGCTCTTCATGGCACTGTCCAGAGACATATTCTCTTCAGAGAACACCCTCCAAATTCCAGGTTGACTGTGAAGTCTGTCTTGGTCTATGTTAGCACATCAGAAGGTAGAATTTAGCCCAAGCTATCTTAAAATGAAATAATTTCTCAAGGCTTTTACCGCAGCAAAACCTTGCTGCAGGAGGAGACTTTGGCATTCCAGTTTCTTCTGTGTTCCTTTCCCAGGGCTACTCTGAGCCATGGGAAGAGCTTGGCTCTTACTGTGGGTTTGAACTGGTGTGACCAGTGAACACGTGTGCCCAGTAACTTGCTTCCTTTACAGAAGTGGCGATGCAGGTGCCAGCATGGCCATGGTGGTCACAATATGGCCAGGTCCCCATCCCATTCTGGCTATTAGCACAGCTAAACCACAGCAACACTTGGGTCACTTTACCAGTCCTTCCAAAGCCAGTAGGTCTGCAGCCTGTGGTTTCCTTCAGTGCCTGGAAGTAAGAGGCAGTTATTTTCCAGCTTCTGCCTAAAAGGTAGCGTCTAAACTGTGACCTTCTGTACCAAACTGTTTCAGAGCCAATTTGTAAATGCTTTGTATGTCAACTTTAGCTGGGAAGTCCCAGCCACTCTCACCATCGTAATGTTATCTTCCAAAAAGCCAACAAAAACACAGTTTTGATGTGTTCCTTTAGGTGCTCAGATGCCGTTGCATGTGAGGTATTATCATGAAAACCACATTATCACAATAATTCAGGGCCTTTGGGCATCTGATGTTGCCAATTGCCTTCACTTCTTGCTGGTATGTAATTTATCACCGGCGTGGCCTACCCTGCTAAAATATGCCCTTTGTGGGCAGAGGCGAAGCTAATATACTTTCAAAGTGTATTTGAATTGCTTCAATAAATCACAGCTGTCACTGTGAGCAGTTTTATCACTTGCCAGAACAATATGTTATCTTCATGCTTTATAGTCTCAATACTATTCTGGACTTTTATTTGTGTAAATTGCAATGCACCATAACTTATTTTATCAAACAAATTTGACCAGCTCTGATTTTTTTTTTTTTTTTTTTTTTAATGGAAACTTTGCCCTGCTCTGTAAAGAACTAGCATTTTCATGGAATGTGTTTTATAGTAGTAGCTGGGTTTTTTTTAATTATTGATTAGCTCTAAGAGCACTTGCAGTTTGTTAATTGTCATTGTTTTAAGCAGTTAATGCAGCTGGGGTAGCTTTGGTTTGTATCTCATTTCCTGTCCCTCTCTGCTGTTTAGCAGGAAGAGCAGCTACACAGTGATCCAGGACCGTGGAGTCACTGCAGCAAGCATGACAGCAGGGAGATGCAGGAGCCTCCCAGGCACATAGAGTTTATCTGCGATCTGTGCAGCATATCCACCAAACTAATCAATTGTTTGGATTTAAAACAAAAACCCCTCCTCAAATCTGGAAAACAGTTGCAGACAAGCCTTCCTACTTGAGACCTGCAGGATAGCACAACAGGGAAGTCACAAATAGTTAATTGTGCCTAAGGCATAATTAATTCCTTTATCTGGGAGTCCTTCCCCTGAATCATAGAAAACAACCATGAGGTCTCAGAGCTGTGATGTGGTTCCCTGGCTCAGCCATGGGCTAGGGCGATGAGAAATTGCTTCTCAGCAGCCAGACCCACTCTCCTGTGCAAGGACCAACTGTGCTCCTGCCGTCTGCCTGCCCTGTCCCTGTCCCAGGTGAGTTGGGTGGGACTGCTGCCATCCACCAGCTCAGCCTCCGCACCAGGCAGGTTCCTGGTCACATCACTGGACAGACACAGGCTTATCCATCATATTTTTCTTCTCCTGCCACAGTGGTAGATCTGTTTATGAGCACAACCTGTGGCTACTTCAGGCCCTTGAAGCTACTCCGTGCCACAAGAGCCTCTCCTCAGCTCTCCTTTCTCAGGCATGCTCTAACATTAAATGTACTCTTTCCAGGACAGCCAGTAAAATGTCTTCTTTTTATGGCCATGCCTGAAATACCAGTGAATATTTATGAATCGATTTGCCATGGCTGTTCCTATGATGGGAAAACAAGTGCTTTTCTTTTGACACAAAAGCTCATTCCAGAACATGAGAACAAGGTCTATGAAGTAGTCAGTTTTTATAATTAGAAAATTACTTATTTGCAGCAGATATATTTGCTAAAAATGTGAAGATTGTATTCTTTTTTTTTTTATCTTGAAGAAGAGATGCTAGTTGTTTAAAACTGAACGTCTCAACTGTAAGGAAAATTTATAGCTGTAGATTGAGTTTCTTGTCATGTAAAGTAGTCTGAAGGTGTGACTTACATTTGTCCTTTTTCACTTACAGAAGTTAGTGTTTATTCTCAAGGTTTGCATTTGGAATGAGTAGTAGTTGCTAAAGAACATTCTGCAGATGTGTTTGCAGATCCTGTGATTTTCTCTTTTCAAAAATTTTAGCTAAACAGACACTTTTGGCAGATTGGCTAGGCACATCAGCTACCACTGCAGAAATGCATGTTGTAAATTTTACATGGAGAGACATTTCTGGCAGCTGCTTTGCAGTTTGACTTTGAACAGCCCCAGAAGTCGTATATTAAATCAGTTACCCCATCCAAACCATGTAAGCAAGAAACAAGTATTTTAGCCTAAGGTTGACTTGGACGATGATGCTGCATAGTAAATTCAGTGTTTGAATGTATAGGAATGTATATGCATATATACCCCTGCTCACATGCATAGATCATTTCATAGGATCGGGGGAGCTAAGGATGGAGGATACTTGTCTTTCTGTGACAAACAACTGAGAAACCTGCTCTTCCCACAGAATACATCTCTCCCACCTCAGCTGAGCCTGGAGAGTTGACAGTTGCCTTTTAGCAAGCATTGCAAAGCCTTTGCTAACCCTTCCAGGTTGATTTCAAAATGCCCATTCATATTGGTTTGCTGGCAAATCTCTGATTCACAGAGATGTGTAGTTAAGACTTGTGCTTTGACAAATTACTCTTACTATGCCCTCTTCCTCACCTACCTGCCAGTATTGTCAGACTGGGCTGTGGGAGTTCAGTCCTACCCTTGCAGGTGCTGATAGAAGAAAAAAAAAAAAATAAAATCATCTTTTTTGGATAAAAGTAGGGTTCTTTACTCAGCTGAAAATTTTGCAAAACTCTGTATGTAACTCTTAGCAAATTCAGCACTCAGAGGTCTCTTCATGTACGATATTGGAGATTGGTTGTTTTTCCATTAACTTTATCAATTGAGTATATAGCACTTCTCAGCACTGCTGGATTTCAAAATGTCTTATGAAGAAATCACCCCTCAAAACCTTATTTTACAGATGAGAAAACTAATACACAGAAAGGAGGAGTAATGCACTCAGGGTGTACTATGTCCCAGGCAAGCAAAAACCTATCTATTTATGATGTATTCAAGGAAGAAGTTCTGCTGCTGGTTCTCAAATCTGCCTTGACCACACAGCCAGGCTGATCTTCAGTATTTATGCTGAGTTAAAGACTCCATATGTTTATGGTCTTTATTGTGCATTTTCCATAGCTCTGAATGCTTAGCTAGCATTGCTCACAAGTTCAGACTTTGCAAATACCTTTGGCCATGAAGACTGTAAACACAGCTTTGCTGGGTTTGCAGACTATTAAAAGCGTGCTGTGTGGCAGCAAATGCACCATGGCAGCTCTGCCCCAGTGATTTCTGAGAGCAGACATAGCCCTGGAGAGACCCACAAGAGGCAAAGTGCAAATATTCAGGAGACTTTCCTACATTTAATTTTCTGCTGTGCTTTGGTTTTTTGCTAATGTAAATGATGCAAAATTTACTTTCAGCTTCACAGTTGCAAATACCTTCAGGGGAGGTAAGGGGATCAAGACTGATCCTGTGGGCTTTGCAGTGCACGTCTGCAGACAACAATTTTGCTTCTCAGGCTGTTGCACTAGTTGGGTAAACCAAAATAACCTTGTGCAGTGACAACACTGGACCAGCTATAGGGGGAGATTTCCAACTGACTAATATGCTCTGCAGTGAAAGCTGGGGATGAGCAAGGGCAAAGAGGTTTCTTTCTATGTAGCTGACTTATACCATGGTCTGGCTGAGCATTTTGACATCTGTTAACCATAGGCTTGATTCCAGGCTTCCTCATGCCCACAGAAAAACTGCTGCTAGCGTAAGCAAGGCAGGGACTGGCAAAGTGACATCTGTCTGTGTCCCAAGCACCACTGTCAGCCTGCTGGCCAACTCAGCAGAAAGACTTAGGAATCAATGAAGAAACTAAGCTGTCTCTTCTGAAGCCACCTCCATGCACCCTCTCCCTTTTTTCTTTCTCCTTCTCTCTTTGGATCAGGAGATCTTGGCAGAGCTGTGCAGAAAACCTTGCAACTTGCTGCTGACAGTTTTGTATCTGTTCATTCCTTTTGTGAATACACAAGGAACTGGTGTCTTCAGGTGTTAATACTCTTGTTTTCAAAAGTGCCACTTAAGACCTTTTCAGAAAAGGCAGAAGTGAAAGTTTACATCCACCATGCTCTTTTTTTTTTAATTAAAAAAAATGTGGTTTGTATTATTCTGCCCACCTGATGCAAGAGTTTAAAATACATTTGCCTGTGATATGGAGAGAGGCATGCTTTGTAGATTTAGCTGCCTGATTTATCAAAAGAGTTTATAAAACTGTATGAATTAGTTATTTTGCAAATTCCTTTGCCAATTAAACAAAAAAAATTTCTCAAATTCCTTTGAAATGAGATGGAGGATATGTGTGTGTGTCCCTGCTAAGGCAACCTAAAAGATGAAACAAAGCTTTAAATTACCTATGGACAATAAAATGGTTTCATTTCATTTAAGGTATTTTTTAAATATAAATCAAACAAAATTTTTTAAGTTGTAGAAGTTGGTGGTGTTCTGTTTGGAATGTTGAAAAGGAATGCTTTTACTTACTCTCTCCTTTGTGAGATGAATAATTTGGCTACAAGTAAAGCTAACCGGGCACTGGAGTGACTACCTCTGTAGATTTTGCTGTTCATCTCCTTCCAAGGAAGAGGTTTAGCTGGAAGATACAACTCAGTTTTCGTGCAGCAATCTGATGTATTGGGTTTGTACTTATGGCAGAATTGCAATTGGTGTTTGCATTTCTGCAGTGATACAGAATGAAATGGATGCCTGGAACAGAGACTGATACAGAGTACGTGTAGGTACTCTACATGTCTTTTGCCTTCTACTTAAAGGGGTAATGGCAATGGAGAATCTTAATAATAATGATTGTTTAGTAGCAGAGAAGGCCTAACCCAATTTCCTTAACAGGTCTTTTTAATTAGGAAAGACAAGAGAAGTAAATTAGGGTCTACTAGTAAACCAGAAGGGCTCAGTTGCAAGATAAATATGACTGGGAGCACTCTGTGCCTCAGAAGTGAAGTAGGTTAGACTCATCCCTGGTTGACATTTGGTTTATTATTCCCAGTATGGTACGTTCATATATGTGCATTGGACCATGTGTGAATGCAGGCCCTCTCCCATCTTGCCCCACTGTCCAGCTTGTGGATTAAACAGTGGCTGTGCAAAAGGAGAGTTGAGAAATTATTTAATTTCCTATATTGTAGAACTGAATTTTATTGGAATGGAACCTCTTTTTCCTTAGGGTGATTGCTACCTGCCTAGTCAAGTTTCTCAGAAGCGTTTTAAAGCATGCTAAGGATAAATGTGTCACTGTGTCTGCCGTTGGAGATCCTTGCCTTCAAGGGGCTGAGTTCCCTGGCCTCAGTCCAGAAGTGTACTCAAGCCTTTAAATCATTGCTCTGAAATCAGGAAATCGGTTCATATGCTTAAAAGTTAAGCAAATGCTTAAGGGCTCCGCTTTATAGGGGCAGGAATAATCACTGTGTTGCAGGCAAGTGCTCCTAACAGGGTGTAAAGCCAGTTAAAGTTGATCGCTAACCCCAATAGTCTTTGGATTACGTTCTGCACGGGCGCACTTGGAAAAGATGAAATTTTTGCCATTGGACCCATATGGGCAGACATATGCTCCATCAAAATCCTGTTGGCTTCACTATCATCCTTGCATCTGTTTGCATCTAGCTGGGGGATGTAGCCCATAACTTGCTGTGTCCGTATGGTATGGGTAAATAAACAAGTGCATTGACCTATAGGTGCACACAGAAGCAGTGGGGAGGAAGAGTGCAGAGGCTGTGCGTTTGTTGCAGATGGTATTTACAGTTGGTATCGCTTTTACGAAAACTCTCCTTGAGGCTGAGCTACAAAACAAAGCCCAGCTTGCGAGGATGAAAAGCACAGATAGTGAGAATTTGTGCTGCTACTAGTAATTTACCCCATTCTGCCCTCAGTAAAATGCAACACCGTACGGTGAACCTGGCATCACCAGTACGCAGGACGTGGGCAGGAGCCTGTACCTGTAGCTGCGTGGAAGCAGAAGCAGTGAGAGCTCATGGACTGTCTCTGTGACTGTGCTGGTGAGCAGCAGCCTGCCTGAGCCCTCCCTGCTCGGGATGGGGCTCTAAGCACTCGTGTTCTCTGAGGCAGTGCACAGAGGTTTTGGTGTGTTTTCCAGAAAAGCTTTGTGCAGTTCTGTTGTTTTTCTCTGGGCAAGTTATTTCTCCTGGGTGCTTATTTTTCCGCCTCCATCTGTCTTGTCTATTCAGGAATGTGCCATCTTCAGTGAAGGGACTGCAACTATTCCTTGAAGTTTGTATGGTAGCTGGCATGGTGGAGGTTCACCCTGGGCTTGTGCTTGCAGATACTTCAGCAATGCCAAGACCTAAATTATAGATCACTACCTGGGGGATCAACAGTTTATTTGCTGAGATGTGCTGTTATTTATCTGGGGTCAATCCAGAAAATCAAACTAGTGTAATGTAGAGATGAACCTGCTGAAATTCAGTGAATCTGGGTGTTCATAGCTTGCATGGAAAATCTGATCCTGCTGATTTTGTATTTGTTCTTTTTTTGGCTCTCACTTAATTTTGCTTGGGTGGCTAGCTGTCCCATTGCACACAGTTCTTACAGATTTGCTAATAAAACTAATGGATATCGCAAATTATTGTTATACTACAGGCAGGAACTGTTTTATATAACAGAACATAAACACAGACACAGGTACCTATAGGGAGTATTACACAGGGTGCTGTTCATCTAATGAGCTACATCGACTTGACCATCCGTGTTTCCAGCCTCCTCTGTGCACAAAGGCTTAACCCACCTCTTGCTTTTCTTTGCATTCAGCTCAGAGGAGCTGTGCACAGTCAATTCATGTAGCCTAGCCGATGATCAGTAATTTGGACATTTATTGTTATCTTCCTGTATCTTGAGTCCTGTCACACATGTCTGCACGCTGGAAATAACAGCTGTAAGTCTGCTATCCTTGGAAAGGCCAGGCTCGTTTATATTCAGTGGGGAAAAGGATCATGTTGCCACCTGACTCAGGTGAAGAAATCATGCAGTCACAAAGAAAAGTCTCTCTAGTGGACTGTCTTGAGTTGATGTTACTTGACTGTTTTTATTTATACCACCTCTCCTGGGCAGCCCTGTGCTGGACCAGTGCATCACCCAATCTGGAGCTGTCACATGCTGTGCATCCCGCTGTTATAGTGGGTGATTAGGTTAGAGATCAGTGGTTGCAACAAATGGACTAGTTTTTAGATCTCCATTTTATCTGATACTCATTTCCACTGATACAGATGCACGTGTGTGTATGTGTATGCATACCAAGAGTTAAGTTAGTGCCATTTTATTTTTTTTTAATAAGGGTTTGAATTTATACCAAGTGTAAGTTTCTACCACTTATAGTATTGATATTCCTGCCCTGAACTACAGGAAGTTACCATTTCATGTGAAAGATATTCCCATGTGTAAATGAATACATCTGTAACAAAGGTTACATTTTGCAATTCTGCATAGTATGGTTTTCTGTGTAGAGAGATGAGAAAAGAACGATTTGTTTCTGCAGTCTTCAGCGAAAGCTATTGTTTTGAGGTTTTTTTTCTGAAAAAATAGTAATAAAATAGTTAATCGTATGCTTCATTTCTTCAGAGTCCACTGTAAATCTTACATCTAAAGAAAATTAATTTTTTTCTGCAAGAATGTATGGACACTGTCTCTGAATTCAGCAGAATCCTGAATATAATATTATGAGTCATTCTAAATTAAAACTCTCTATATAATGTTTTGCTGGCAAGGGAATGTCTCTAGATGCCACTTTTAAATGTGATGCAAGATGTGCATCACGTCATACACCAAAGGAATCTTACTATCAACACTAATGAGTTTTTACATCAGTGTTTCAGTTGTATATTAGGTATACAAAAATCTCATAAAGAGGAATTGCAGCAGACTACATCAGTGTAACAGTCTGTGGCCAGAGTAGGGTCTGTGACTCAATTTGCATCTGTTTTGGTCTTTAAGCAGTAAAGCTCTCTTATGAGCAATCCACAAATTCTCCAGAATGATCTACTGGCCTGCTCATGGGTCTGCATTAACTCTTGTTAATGTCAGTGGGATTGGTGGGCAGGAGCTGAGAGCAGAAGGATTATACTTGGTTTTTCCCTAACACTATTCAGCACCTCCCTGATGTCACAAAAACTGCGCACAAGCTTACGATATGTGCCTTCAGTGGCTGAGCTCTGTGGGGATGAGAAGGCTTCATCCTTCTGAGAACAATGATTTCCAGGTCCTGCAGTACCCTTCCTGCAGGCACCTCAGCCGGCTTTGGGCATCTGCAGCACCCCAGTGGAAACCCTTGCTCATTGTGCTGGCCAAAGGGAAACGCCTTCCAAAGCTCGTCTCCCAAAGCTGTCGAGCCTGTTCACGTGACTCCATGGATTAACTTAAGTTCATAAAATACTTTCCTCCTCTCTCTCTCTCTAGATCACCTGTGTCATTTGCTGGCTGAGTGACTTTTCTTTCTTTTTGTCTCCAATAAAATGCAGAAGCCTCAGATTACCAAAACAGCTGCACATGCTTTGTCTGGGTTAATGCATTTAAGTCAGGCTCCAGGGTCTGGGTAAGTGCCAAGATCCTGGATCAGCTGCTTTACCAGAATTATGCTGCTGTAACGGAGCCCTACATTATTGTGTTGCAATTATTTTGGCTTGCAGCTGGCTGTTCCCTCTATATTTTTACTGAAGTGAGATAAAAGGATTTTGTCTTAAAAATAGAATTTTCTTTTCTGAATCTTAGAGAAGCTTTCAGCTACATACGATATCTGTAAAAGGTGCCCCTCCATTTATCTTCAAGGAGAAGAGCAAATGATTTTTGTAATAGTATTTGAAGAACAAGAACAGTGCTGAACAGTCTCAAAACATAAAATAAAAGTATATTGAAAAGGGAATAAAATAAGTGATTAAAGTGTCATGTAATAACATGGGTTTAGGTTCTCAGTAAGAACAGGTTTATTTTCAGCATGAAGCCACTTAACCAGTAGCAAGTTGTTCTAAAAAGCTGTCCCTATAATTTAGAAATCCTTTGTGTAGACAAGTAAAAGAGTAGATCCAGGTTTTAAACTAAAAAAACACATTTCCCCAGCCTTGAATCTCCTATATTTGTATCCATTAAAGCTCTTTTTGATGCCTATTTATATACTTTTCTCATCAAATAACAGTGCTCTCAGGTTCTCTAGTTGATAGCAAAAAGTAAACTGAATGCAATCATTTATCTTTGAACTGTTCAACTGTGCCCTTCTTCATGTTCTTGTTAATAATGCCAGGTCTCCCAGGAGCGTACTCACACAGTTTTATAACATAAGCTTTTTGTTTGACCTTACCTGCTGTTCCCCTGGAACATAGCGGGGGGAAAAAAAAGCCAAAATGCCAGCCTGCCTTAATTAAAATTTTAGTCTCAGAAGATGTTACAGTATGTGATTTCATTAGATGTATAATGAAAGTACTTAATCATACCTCTTATTTGTCTGGGCCTTTTTACTTGGTAGTGAGGTCACCAAGTTTTCATACAACTCTTTTAAGGTGTGTAAAAGTAACTGAGGGGTGGGTATGCATCTTTAAGTGATTCATAAATTCATTGTATCCATGATTTTGCATGTTTGCCCTAAAGGTAGTTGCTTGGATGATGAAGTAGAAGGCTCTAAATAACAGTTCGGTGCTCTTTGTGAAAAGCTTTTCCCCAACGGTACAGGGAGCATGCATATAAATGGTTGTTAAAAGATAATGCTATTTCCTGTCTCCAGCAGTTGGAACTTAGCATCATAGAAAAAGGGTAACAGAAAACATAATGGACATTTCTTTGACATGAAGCTCTAAATCTCATGTGTGATATGCAGTGTTACTTAGATCATTTCTCATCGGCATGATCTAAACCACAATAACAGGAGGTTTTCTACCACCCAGATGAGGCCACTGGTTTTATAGTTACTATCCTTAAGGAAAAGTCTGTGCCCAATGCACTGTGCCTTAGATTTTGTAAAGATGTACCTTATTCGTGTTTATGTAGGACAAGCAGATTTACAAAATAGATTTGTGAGGCCCTGATCCTGCACCTCTTGAACTGGGAGAGTTTGCATTGCTAGGGGAGTTGTGTTATTCTGATTTTTCCCCTATATTGTTAGCAGCAGAGAAGTGCCCCCAGTTGTCTGTGTTGTCTCAAGAAGTACATGAAACCATCCGTGCTTTGGATACCCTGTGCTTTGGATTTCTTCCAGCCCCCAGGGTTGCAAAACAAGTAAAACTAGGATTTCACATAGCTTTTTGAGGAAGAATAAATGAAGACGACAAGGAGAGGCAGTTCAGCTAGATAAGACAGATACTGCTTTAGCATTTGGACAGAACTAGCCAGATGGGGGGTTTCAGAGCTGTTATCCACAAAAATTTTCTTGTGTATCAGAGTATTTTCATCAGCAGTTTTCACCAAATCCAACAAATAGGTTGCTCTGAAATAATGCAAAATTGCAGCAAATTTCCAAATTTGATTTCTTCTTCTTCTGAAGCTGGATGATTTTTTTGCACTATTGATTTTGTGGGATTTGTAGCTTTGTAAACCAGAGAGAGAGAGGTGGGGAAGAAGGACAATCTGTCTTCTAACCACAATTTTTCTTCTTTCTCGTGCTAATAAATCTTACTGGTTCATATCTTGCATATACATCTTGCTGAGTTTCTTAATGCAGCTGGATACATCTCTTTCTCTGTGGGTCTGCCAACAAATGTGGCTGTTGATGCTCTTAGCAAAACTACAGCCAATTTAGGGACCAGGGAGCTATGATTCTGGCAGCAATTATGTGTCGAGACTCTTAGTTCAAAATCCTGCAGTTTTATAATCCTAACTCTGCAGACAATTATTCGAGTCACTGTCTTTGTAATCATTTTAGGAATATACTTCCCATGTTATGTGTTTTCACTGAGTGTAGCTGGACTGTCATTAGCTAAAAATTGTTTTGATCTCACATATCTTGAAAGAATCAATGTAATTAGTTTTAACTTTGGAAAACAAAACTAGCATAATACCCTGTGCTTTCCCCTGCAGGCTGTACTGCTGGAGTGGCATGTGCTTTTACCTGAAATGAAAGAAGCCAAACGAAGTCGCTTTTGTGAAAAGGCTTCTCTTGGTTTTGAGAGTCTGAGCCTGCAGAGTGCCATGGGGAAGGGAGTCTGTGTGCTGCTGTGGTTTTTGGCAATGTGTTTTATGTCTAAGTCACCTCATACCTCCTAGTTATCTGTTGCTCCTTAAGACTCCTTTATTTCACATGAAAGTATACTTGTTTTTTCCTTTGTATGTGTGTGAAAACTAAATAAAATAATTGCATGGTCATGTTTTGAGGGGAAAGGGATGCATTTTTAGCATTAAGCTATTACATATTCTTCCTTCTAGCTCACATGGTATCCAGCTCACACCCATAAATTATCTGTGATGTCTTTGAGTGGGACCCAAAGCCCAAATATCTTACTAGGTCAAGACACTTTTATGTGTATTGCAGAGAGAAAGCAGACGCAGTAGGGGTGAATTGATCAACTGCAGCAGATTTGGTTTGCAGCATGCCTTGGATTTTAGATCCAAGCTTAAACTACAAAGTTGTTTACAAAGTGTTTTGGATTCCAGCTGCACAAGATGCAGTTTAAATCTTCAGACTCACACAGAAAATGACACACCGGCAGGGAGACATTAATTAGCGTGTTTTCTGTGGGAGTCTTCCAAACAGTGGACACTTTGGAGTGAGGCTAAAATCAAAATCAGCTTAAATTTATAGCTTAATTTTAGTTTTCATTTAGACTTTTAGTCCGTTATTTGCAGTGAAACTATCCAGGTAATTACCAACTGCATAATGAGAAAAAAAGCCCTGATTTCCTCAGCAGCCACCTAAATCTAATGCGTAACACCTGGATGTGAGAAGCCAGTCTGAGTTCAACGCCTTGGAGGAGCGCTCCTCTAGAGCAAGCAGTATATGGGGAGATTTTGTAGCTGGTAATTATGGTGTTCGTGTAAGAAGTGAAACATCTGGTTGCAATCCAGTACTTGAGTATCTCACACCAAGGTAAGGAGCATTGGCAGGAGAGACTGTTGGACCCCTGTAGTAGAGAGGGCTTTGTTCTGGCTGCTAGAAACCCCTTGCCTCAAATTCCTGCTCTTAGTTGTGCTGGGAAGGGGTTTCAGTATACACCTCCCACAGCTTGGCCAACTGTCCAAAATGCAAGGTTCCCCTACCAGACTTGTTTTTCTCATATTTTACAGATAACGTTTGGGGTCTGTTTGAGAATCAAAAGGTTCTTTGTATCAAGACACAGTGTTTGATCTTGTTAAACTGCTTGCTTTTTTCTTCCAGTTTTGTGAGTACTTTGGGATGGATCGGCTCAGAGCTTTTGTCAATTAAGTGTGTTGTCAAAAACTTTACCAAACTTACCAAAGTGTGCATGACTGAATTGTAGTTTTATAATGATTTTTTTCTTCTCTGGTTAGTAACTTGTAATGAGTGTTGTACGTTTCTATAATTATAGAGTAAAAGCTACATCTAGCCACTTTAATACTTTACCCATAGCCTATTTTTAAAAAAAAGGAAAATGTAGCCTAGTAAAATTGTGGAAATAGATACCAATCACATTCTTCAGCCTATAAAACCTACTGAGTGTTGCTCCAGCCAGGGCAAAGTAAACTGAAATAGGCCAGAAATAGCCCTTAGAGTATACACCATACACAGGTGAACTCTCTGCTTGTGGAGTGAACCGGGTGGCATCACCAGTATGTGATCAAAGGGAGGAGAGCCTGGGAAGAGCAGCCTGTCTCACATGCAACAGATTAGTCCTTTTCCTTGGAAAATAGGACGAGTGTTAAGAGCTAACTGGCTAACATTTTCATAAGTATTTCAAGTCTGGAACATACAATTTAATGCTCTGAATGATACTGGACACAGAGCATACTCTGATAATAACTTTATCCCCAGAACTTCTTATTAAACTGATAAATATCTTCTAGCAAGCTGTCCATCCTCACTGTAGAGGTTTCAGATGATAGCACATGTGTTTCTTCTCTGGGCAAATTTCTCCCTTGTTAATTATAGGGTCTGTTGAAACTTTGAATTTTATTTCTAATCTGGACAGTTCTAGGTTTACCTTCCAACAATGTAATTTTATTGTACCATTGTCTATTTTGTTCAAGAGGTCTCTACCAGCAGATATGTCTTCATCTTTTGAATAAATTGAGAAAAGTGACCTCATTAGGTCTTCCAGGAAGAGGTACATTTTCTGATCTCGGATCATTTTTGTAGCTCTCTTTTCAGCCCTTGTCAGTTTTGGGGAGACTTCTGCAAATATAAGCCCCTGAAGTGAGTGCAGAACTTGGGACTGGGTGCAGAATCTGCTGTTACAGTTTCAGTACATCGCAGGGTATTCCCTTGATGCTCATTCCCCTTGGCTTTTCCATGGGAGCTGAGATTGAATCTCCTCAGTGCTCCTGGTGGCAGTCACAGCGGAGGCTGAGCTGGTCTATACTGGGCAGCTGTAGAGCACCAGCAAGGCACAGCAGCAGTTGCAGAGCCGGCAGGAGCATGACCAGATCTGTGTAACATTGCACCCAGCCCAGTTAGCCCTGCTGAAGTTTCCCTTTTGAATTTCTTTTGGGCTTTGCTTGCTGAAGCCGCTGCAGCCTGTTGCCAAGGTACCTACCTGCATTTTGGCTTTGCTGATGGCAATGTCTTGGCTTCTCCCAGCGCTACACTGAGTGAAGTGGGAAGGGAGCAGATGAGCTCTCAAATCACTTCACATCAAAACCGCTGTGAATTTATGCGTTTGCATTGGATGGGATTAGATGCAAGGACTCTGTTCAAGTGGTAAGAGTACAATAAAGGTACAGTAAAATTTGCAGTTCAGGAACTCATGCCAGACTGCCTCGCTCATCGCCTGAAGTGCTGATTACTCTTTACCCAATGTGCTGATACAGATATTACAAAGCTATTTTGGTAATATATGCTTCAAATCTAAAATGAGCAATGAAACACTTCCTCCAAACATGATGTGCCATTCATGAAGGATGTATGCTAAGGCCAGCAGAGCACCAAACATGCTTTAATTACAGCTCCAGGTGACATTACTGGCAGAGTTGCAAGACCACTGCATTTTGTCTTGTGAGCTCTGTAGCCTCATTAAGAAATTAAAACATCTGTGGGTCTTTCATGCAGTCTTTCTCCCCCTGGGATGTTTAAGTTAGCTGACTGTCAGCATGGTGATGCAGCCTGTAAAGGTTCAGAGAATTACCTTGATGGTGTGATGGTCTTTTCCATTTTGACTGCAATCCAAGGTTCATTTTTCCTCTGAGGCTTTCATTGAAATTCTGTGCACGATTTGTTCCTCTGGTTGTTTAACAATGTCTCTCATGTTTGCCCTGATTTAAAAAATCCTCCTTTGTAGCAGAGATAACATAGAGCAGGATGATATAATTGCAGTAAAGAGGCCCTGGAGCTTGCAGTAATAGGATGGTTCATCTGATGTGTACTGCCATTAGAAAATAACCCACGTATGTATGTTCTCAGGGGACAGTAAAGAGGCTTTTAAGGATTACACTTTATGTAGTATGAAAGCTAATGAGCAAAAGAGCAAGTATCAAGAAAACTATTGCTGCAGAAAGCATGGTGCCGCTTCTTGTTTTCGCTTATTTCCTGCCACCTCCAAAACATCCATCTTTGCCCAGCAATGCATGGCTTTTCGAGCGCTGCAGTTGGTTCCCAAGACTTTTGTGAACACTATTATTTTAGTTTCATTGAAAAGTGAATATAATGTCAAAAGTATGGCAGAGCTGAGGGTTGAAACTGCTGTGTGTGTACAATATAGATAATGGGA
>NW_020799096.1:4389202-4450256 GCF_003259725.1 Athene cunicularia
GGGGGGGGGGGGGGGGGGGGGGGGGGGGATATTCTGCGCCCTCAAAAATATCTAGTTTCATGAACATTGCTGAAAGATTTTTATATTGAGACTATCAATTGTGCAGAGTCTCAGTTCTCCCATCTCCATATGAAGGCATCAACACACAGTAAACACTGAAGGATCCATTTGAAATGTTAGGAGGCATGTAGAGTCAGAGCTGCAGAATTTGGGCTGCAGGGATAAGAAATTCAGAGCCCCTGGTTTCTGATATTAACAACTTCTTGTTCAAATGGACTGTCACGTAGAGCGCCAATTCCTTCCCCTTGCAATTGTGCTGAAACGGAAGCCATCTAGCAGAATGGACTTGGGTTTTGTTTTTTCACAGCATTTTCCTCTTGCTTACAGTGCTTGTTGTAGATAAAGAAAAGAATTCACCTTTTAATACTCCGTACCCCCTCTGCACTGTTGGGGTATATTTTTGTACCTTGACAGGTTTTTATATTCAGTGGAATGGTTGAATGTGGATCATATATGAAGATATATGAAAGAATGATTCTTTCTTCATATATTTATCATATTAAGGGTCAGACTTTGTTATTAGGTAAATAGATGTGGCTTCACTTGAGTTGCAGAGCCTTGGAAGAGGATGCTGGATTTTGACCAAATGCTGTACCGTGTTTCTGCAGCAAGATCAGACACCCATAAACTTCACTGTATTCCAAAGGGTACTGATCATAAAATAGAAATCCATTAATATAAAGTAAGGGAGAGATGACAGCCGACATCTTCACAAGGATACAAGCAGGCTGGTAACCTTCTTAAAAATTCCAGTTTCCACCTTCAGGTCAAGGGAGCAAATGGTCAGGAGACCACGGTACCTCCTGGGCCAAAGAAGTGACTTAATTTCCCTTTAACAGGAAAGAAGGTTCAGGAGACAATGCAATCAGATTCTTACGCTAATAAGTCTTTGCTCCTATCTGATCACACTGGAAGTGTGTTAGAGTGTATGTGAGGTATTTTTCTGCTTTTATTGAGGACCCTCTTGTATAGTCAGAGAGTTGTAAAGGGCTCGCAGAGGGAATAGGAAAGAGGTCTTCTCTAACTCTCAGGGGCATCAGCAGGACTCTGCATGTTGGGACAGAGTTGAGGTGTGCACGTGCTCTATGGGCAGGAGAAATTAGCCCTTAAAGAGTAATAAGGTTGTTGCAATAATAATCCATAGCCTAGTGACTTCAGCTCTTAACCTATCCCCTTTTTGTATTCCTGCACCTAAAACATGGAGTGGTTGTGCCATATACTAAGCAGTGTTTGCTAATAGAGAGGAGATTTTCAGGGTAGAGATACATATTATTGTAATACCGCCATGAGATGATGCCTACGTGTTCAGCATAAGGGTAGATATTTAGTCATTTCTATAACTTTTTATTTCAGTCTGATAGTCATGTCTGTATTGGGCAATAAATCTGTTGTATTTGGAGAATATGGAAGACAAAGCTGAGGTGAAGAGACAGCTGTATGTTCAAACATACAGAAGAGTATCAGCAGTAGTCTAACTAAAGTAATGGTAATTACTTTATATTTACTATATTATATAAATTAAATAAATAATTATATTTACTAAAGGTAACAGAAGGACTTATCTCCACTTGACCTCAGTGGTATCTGTCCATCTCTGCAGAGCACCAGTCTACCACCCTGTGCCAGTGCATCACGATCCAACTCTGTGAGCTCAGGTCCAATGTTTGATTGTACTCCCTAACTTATTGTCACTTGATCCCAGATCCACCATCAATCTATTGTTCATTACAGCATCTGGGATTTACTCTGACAACCACAAGTGACATGAGATGAATTATCTGTTGCTGCTTCTGCTGTCATTCGACTCCTCTCTGCTTGAACTTGCAATTACCAGAATAGTAGTGCTAAATTTTTTATTTCTGTCCTTTCTCCTCCCCCTCCCCCCCAATTGGTATACAGGAGCAGAAGAGGACTTGCAATTTTATTATTGCTGTATAAGCCTTTTGTAAATTCAGTTACAGTACTTTTGATGTTGGTAATTTTTGTGACTAAAAAATATGCTGACACTGTGTTTGTACATAGGAAAAGAGAAAATTTGAATGTATAATAATCTGATGCATTTGGGAGATGCTTGATGCTATATCCCAGCCAAATTAATCACTCATGGAATTAATTTTTTAAAAAATTTTGCTCAGTTGACTAGAGACATTAATCTCATATCTGTGGAAAGGCATCTTTAATGCAAAAAAATTGATCAGAGATACCCAACATTTCTCTGGCATCTGAAAAGATTTAAAAGGAAAGCTATCAATTGACAATAGACCAGCAGAAACAGAGACATTTGTTACTTTATTTTTCTTACATAATGAAGAAATACCCAGGTGATGATTTCCAATTCGTGAAGTATATTGAACCGTGTACTGTATTCATGAATATAAATTGAGCAGACGTGACACACATTCTTCATGTAAAAATAACAGTCGCTCCTTCTGATAATTCTTCTTTGCCTGAAATATGCTTATTCTGACACTCTCTCTACAGAGTTAATAGCGCAGTGCATATCTGCATGTTAAAAAATATGAGTGCTAAAGGACACAGAATGTCTTAAGGAGAAATTATTCATAGATTTATAATGACTGTGGCTGGCTGCATTTTTCAAGGACAGGATCTTTCTGCATCTTTCTTTTCCACTTTTTATGCAAAATCTTTCATCTCTAGATAGTAGCATCACCCAGCCAGCCCACTTCCATCCAGCAAGCCTCGTTCTCAGGCTGGATCATGTTGCTGCCAAGCGGCACACCACTTACACTTCACTTCCCATCCATGCTTCTGCCTCCTTAGCAGTTTTGCCCTCCAGATTGTCCAGACTTTGCCCACTTGTCACTTAGCCCTAAGGGAGCTGTCCCAGCAGAAAACCCGCAATGTTGCGGTGACTTTGAACACAGAGCCCATTGCAGGTTGAAACAGAAGCATCCGCTTCTCATCCCTGTGCAGTCACTTGTGTGTCAGCAGTGTTCCCACTGAGCAACAGGGAGGACCAGACACTCCCTTCTTTGTGATTTTCCTCCATTGCCAAATGCAAAACTAGTATGGTGCAATATGACCCTTAATATGCTCTAATCATATAAAAAGCCTTGCAAGTAGAAGCCAGTGTGTATACATGTTGTTCTTGATTAAATAAAGCCTTCTCTGTTTATATCGTGCTAGAGAGCTGCATTACAAGAAAGGTAAGAGGGTAAGATAAAAAACATGACCTGAAAGGAAACTACTGGATTAGACTGTGAAGGCCAAATACTGGTGTCCTGGAAGCCGGTGGGAGTTTTGCCTCTGAGGAAGTAGCCAGAAACCAGTAGCACCCTGTGTCTGTTTGGGGCTTCACAATCCTGCGCTGCAGTCATGCATGCCTCAAGGTGGTCTCTGCTGTAGGATCGAAGAGCGTGAAGAAAGTGTGCTACCCACTCATGTTAGCCTGCCACAGCTGTCAACTCACAGCATTTGTTTATTCCACTTCAATTTTCACTTCTGTAATGCTTCTCTAGAAGCTGAAGTTTCTGATGAACGTGGGGAGAAATGATGGGATCATTTGTGCTTCTCTAGAAGCTGAAGTTTCTGATGAACGTGGGGAGAAATGATGGGATCATTTGTGCTTCCTTAGAACAGCTTTAATTTTGCCCCTACAAGCAACAGGATATTTGAAGACGTCTTTCTTCCTCCAGGTTACCAGCCTGTCCTGCCGAACCAGCAGCAGGGGTTCCAGGGTCTCATGGGAATGCAGCAGCCGCCCCAAAGCCAGAACCTGATGAATAATCAACAGGGAAATCAGGTGCAAGGCATGATGGTGCAGTATCCAGCCATGTCGTCTTATCAGGTACTTGGGAGCTGTAAAGAAAGTTGGAGAATACTTAACTAAGTTTTCATATTGCAGAATGGTCTTTATTATTTCATTAGGACAGTGTGTGGCAAGAGGCCTCCTGATAAATATGCTTCTAAGTCAAATTAGTTTCTTTGCTTCCTGTTTACGTATTCTTAGTACTCCCAATTTTCATTCTGAATTGGGAATACTTCAAATGAACTATTTATTACAGCTTGCAGTGAGGGTAAAATGTCACAAAGGATGAAGGAATTTAACTCCTTCCTGTGAGGAAAATTAATTTTAAAAATAAAATAACTTTTTTTTTTTCTTTGCCAGTGCAGTATTGTTTCCTTTAATGAAGTTGAGATCTTTGCCTATTCCAGTTAAAAATTACTCATGTGCAGATTCCTGCCAAGGATCTCACCATGTCTTTTATAACAAGCTGTAGCCAGATTGATTTTTGTTTATTGGGTTTTGGCGACAGGGAAGGCAGAGGCTTAATTTTTACCAAGTCTGTAAGTTACCCAGGCTTATTTCCCCAACTTTATACCTGGTTTCTGTGAGATATGACAAGAGCCTGTGAGAGGTGGCCTGTGCTTACGTTTCCTGCTGGTCCCTCTGGAAAGTTAAGAAACGAAACGACATCTAATTCATTTTAATAGATTTCACTGATTGAGCAGCCATTCACCTTTTCCCTCAGCTTTTCTGAAAACACTACAGCAACCCAGAAGGAAATGGGGGAATTGCTTGTGGGTAAAGTTTTTGCCTTACATCTTCAGAATTACTATACTGAAAATGTGTTTTAAAGGTTAATGATGAAGTTAAAGATTTAGACCTTTAAGATGGCCTAGATATACCAGGATTGAGTCTTCTGTTTGCACTGAACCCAGAAATTCAAATTCGGCTTCCTCATGACAGAGTCACTTAGTAGACCTGGGAGCAAAGAGGTTTCTCTTTAACCCTTCTCTCACAAAGAAAATCCTCAGGGATGATAACAGTTCTGAGCAGCAGAAAACGACACATGTTGGCAGAACATGTTGCATACTCCAATTCAGCTAAAAGGAAGATACTTTAGGGAAGGGACCTACTTTAATTTGTTTAGTAATTACTATATTTTTTCCTCTGTCTTTCCATATTCCTACCTAGGTGCCAATGACCCAGGGTTCTCAAGGATTGCCGCAACAATCATATCAACAACCAATCATGCTACCTAATCAATCAGGTCAAGGAACACTTACAGCCACTGGAATGCCTGTCTACTGTAATGTCATACCTCCTGCCCCACAGAACAACCTACGGTTGATTGCCCCACACTGCCCCTCCAATAACGTTCCAGTTATTTCTGCCAGCTGCAGGACAAACTGTGCGAGCATTAATAATGCAGGGTGGCAGGTCAAGTACTGACACTGTGGCTTAGTGTGGATATACGAGGATAGCGGTGCATTATTTGACAAATAACTCATGGCCTTCAAATGAAGAGGAACACAACAGGATAATCAGTTGAGGACATAAGTACTGACTATGCTCAAGTGATTTGCTGCTGGAAAAATCTGTAAAAAAAAAAAAAAATAAAATAAATTTTGAAAAAAAAAATGTTTGCTGGTTAATGGTGCATATTTTTGTCATGTCTGCTAGGTATGCCTTTATAGCTTAGCTAGTGACATGAATTCATTGAGGTAAGATTTTTTCCTACCACTGAACACCACTGTGTAGATTGTAATATCCCTGATTCGGATTAGTTTTGTACTTTGTGTTGAGTTTGTGAAGCTAAAAGTATTTAAAAATATAATAAAATCACATTGTACCAAAGCTGTAATGGAAATGAAAAAAATTAAAACAAAAAAAGAATTACTGAATGGAAGGAATAATTTATATACACTATAGAGTTTTTTATGGATATATACTGTATTGTAGTGCTTAATCACAATAAAGCTATTTGACCTCATGGAGAAAGGTCATGTTTCTACCACCTGCTTGGTCTCCTCTCTGTCTCTGAGTGAGTGAACTCTCCTTTGTTTCTGCGTTGTTTTGTTTCAGGGAAAGCTAAGTGGGGAATGATGCTTAATGGGCTTATGGGAGTTTGGTGGAAAGGCAAGGTACCGGTGTCTTAGCATGCAGTACCGTAACAGCTAAGACCACTTAGAAATAGTAGCACAGACACCCAGGAAGTGTTCCATGAATGGTATGCCAGATCATCTTAAACTAGGTCTGTGCTTTTTCAATTCCTAGGACCAGTAATGTCACAAACACGATTTGCCAGAGTTACAAGCCTCTATCTACTAACTTATACCTGTTTGAGAGGCCAACAAACAGTTGAATATAAGACATAGATGTCCCATGATATCCCATCCACTGGCTGGAAGATCAAATGCTACTGATGTAGCAACAACAGTAATTATTCTGCTTTGTAGAGACAACTCTACCCGATTATTGCTACTCCAGCTATAAAACTATTTTGCAACAAAAAGATGACAACCCATGAATCTTGTCTATCATGCTCAAGTAGTGGGAATGAACAATATATTTGAGCTTTTGGCTCTTAAAACATGCAGCACAGTGGTTTGCCAGAAATTTATAGAAACTTTTTTTTTTTAATTCCTGTGGTGTTTCTCATTATTATGTCCATGTTCACTCAAATTCCCAGCTTGTCCTGATAAATTATTCTTCATTCATAAATGCTGCATGGAGTTCCTCATTCTGCTTCAGTGATGACAACATTGAAGTAGCAAATGTGTTTACCAGACAAAAAACTGTGTTGTTTTTCACTTAAGCTGCATTTTTGATCAGTTTTGAAGACCTTTAAAATGGGTAGGAGCTGAGCCCGCCAAAATTATGCATATTCATCATGAAAAAGCACGAGATCATCTGTGCATAAAATCTGCATGTGTCATAGTATGATTTAGGTACTCAGTAGCCTACAGTGCCTTTGACCATTGTTAATCTGAATGTGAAACAGCTCTTATTTTCCCTTTAAGAGGAGTAGCATTTCCTTTGCACATTTCAGGTGTGGAAGCAGGAGCTGGAAGGGCTACAACCTATATTTAAAACAAATATTTTCTTTTTCTATACAATAGATATCTTTCAGGGTTCAGTCTTTTATTACACATGTGTCTTACAGTGTGGAATTTCTACTGAGTGCAATCCTACGGGATCATAAGAAAGTCAAACACTGAATTTTATGTAGTGTAATCACGATTCATTTGCTGAAAGACAGTCAAGAACATGAGCAAGTAAGTAAACACAATTCACTTCTCAATTAGAGGTGAAATGCCTTGGGAGAGCATACTGATTGATTTTTTTTTTCTTTTTTTAAATCAAGATACTGCATTTGAATTTTGCCTGTGACCCTGAGCTCTCATTTCAGATGGCTTGCGTTGTATGGCTTATTTCCTTTTAATGTTTTATATACAATGAGGGTTGTTGGTTTTTTTTTCTGGCATTACTATAATTACACATAATTGGGCTTGCTGCTGCTGAATGACTGATGGCTGAATGAATGGCTGTCCTTCTCCATCAAGGCTCCAGAGTCCAGCAGGAAGGACCCACAGGTGACCTTGTGCAGGAAAGGTTATGTCTAGCTAGGCTGAACAAGAGGGGAGGGAGAGTGAATCTCTGCACATGCAGTGTCTGGGGAGAAGAGACCCTTTGGTAATCACTGCATTTAAGTCTTGTTTTTTCTCTTCTCTGAAGCACTGCTCTTACCTTATTGATCTTTCTTCTTGTCGGTGAACTATGAATGAATTGCCTGGTTAAAAAAAAAAAAAATCTGCTCTCAGCATCATAGATAGATGACCAGCTGGGCTGTAGATGCTTTCAGTAGTGATGGAGAAGGCAGTTAAAAAGCAAAGCCTAGGGATCTTCTTCTGTAAAGGGAGAATCTCCTTATGTCCTTACACCACTCTTGGTCACGTCCCCTTGGCAAACAACATATCCCATGGCTGACCATGGCCGTGAGTTCCCATGATTTATCTGTACCTGCCTGTTCAATGACCAGCTTGTGTAAACACGTACCTAGCTGTGGGAGCAGGGATCCCACTGACTGACTTCTCTCAGCCTTGTGTCAGCAGCATCTACCTGCACATTAATGCACCTTCCTGCTAAAATGAGACTTTGACGTTTTATGTAAAATTGAGAAGTTTCAGGAGGAGGTCACAGCCACCCACCCCAAAATGGCCTACATCCTCTGGTTGTATCACTCTCCAAAGAGTTTGAAGTTCCTTAGGCATATGAGGAAACTGAATTCGATCTCCCTCAGCTATGGAGAATGCCCTAATTATTAAGGCATCATATACATGGGGGAGACATCTCACGTGGTGGTACACATACTTGCTTTATGCTGGAAGAATTTATATTTAAATACAATTAAGTAATTCTGTTTCTATATCAAGTGAAGCATAAAAATTATTCTCTAGTTTTATTTTTTTTTAATCATACAGTATTTTAAAGCTTTTCTCCTAAACTTTATGTTCATTAAAAATATTCTGAGTTGGATTGCTTAGCAGCCTTCTGCTGTTAAACCAGAGTTGTTTCAGATTTGTCAGGAGGTAAGGAAGAGAATAAAAGAAGTTACATGCAAATAAAACAAAAATGGGTAAGTGAAGCTCAGTGCTTTTTTCTCAGCCCTTTGAAATATTTTGTAGGCACCCTCCCTAAGAGGAATGCTGTTAGACTCACCTGGCCAAACTTAGTTCAAGCAACTCAGCAGTTGGTCACCCTGAATTCAGAGTCCATCTCATAGTAGTGAAATAATTTACAGGACATGCTCCTCTCCTGTGGGCTGTCACAGTGGGCTTGTTTTTCTCTAGTCTTCCATTGAAATTCAGCAGGCTCAGGCAGCTGCTCCGTGGCAGCCCTGTTGTGGTGCTAGGGACTGTTCGCTGCCTTTTCCCTTTACCTCTTGCATACTTGCTTTGGTAGTTGTATATTGCTTTCTCCTTCTTTTTTATATTCTGAAGCTGATGAAGTTCTCCCAAGGCCCCATACATATTTAATTTGCCACTGTTTTTTTAATTTATATTGCACTGAGAAACCAAAGAGGCATATCCTGGATTAAGCTGACTACCTCAGATGACACTGATCAGACTTTCGGATCGATCGAACTCATTTGGGCTGTAATTTGCAGATGCTGTACATCCTAATGGAAGCCAGATGCAACTTGCTATTGTTTTGTCCTTTGTGCTGCTCAAGAAGTCAATGATTTCCTTCTAAAACTCTACTCCTTATGTTTCTGTTTAACTGTGTGTGAACAGCTTCCTGCACTGAAGGAGGACTGCATAAATTATCCCATCAACAAGCACAGGAAAAGCGCAGGGAGGCTGTAGCATGCCCAGAGCATCTCATTCTCTGCCCTGTCAGCTGGTCTGTAGCATGGCGACCTGCCCTGGCATCGCCACTGAGTGCTTCAGTGTGATTGTTTGACTGGCTGTCCCAAAAGCGATGCACTGGTCAGTGCCCCTTCAGCCCTGCCCTTCACAAGGCTGTTGAGCTGTGGCATGTGTTGCCCCTTCGGGCTAACGGCAGAGAAATCAGTTTCCTCCCTTAACACTCAGCTGAGGCGCTCTGGTAAAGGGCGATGCCCACTCAGGGCTGGGAGCTTTGGCTTGCTCTCTCCAAGAGCTCCTCTCTTGACTGGCAAGGAACAGGGAGACTAGTTTCCTTAGCCTTCAGGAATATGCCACTCATGCTTAGCCTGGAGAGTATGCTTTAGAAATACTGGCAGCTTCAACACCTCAACAGCTGCTTAGCTCATGTTATCTAAAACCATGTTTGTGGCATAGGACATCACCATCTAGTTTTGGGCAGTGGCCAGTTTAGGGCAAACACTGACCTGACCTCTGACTCGTGATTTGACAGCAATCCTACGAGCCTCAAGCACTACTCAAAGCTGTGTGGCAGGCAACAGAAATGCCTTGAGTATTTTGGAGGAAAAGCCTCACTGCATTCCCATCATCTGCACCTACCATAATACGGGTGATGCAGCAGTTTTGGGAATGACTGCTTCCAAAACAGGGCAAAAGATTTCCATTTCTAATTGAATTTCTGCCCCTGATTTCCTGCTTTGTTGTAAGAATTGACTGTCTTCCCTGCTGGTTCCTTTCATTCTTCAGAAAAGTGGATATAATGAGTCTTTGAGGCAGTGGATTGATGATTAAATAATTAATGCCACACAGTGATTCTGCGGATCGTTGGCCCAGCATTCAGTGAGTGGCATGGACTATTGCTATACTGCTATACGTTTTGCAGAGTTCAGCTTTGGTTTGAATGCTGCTAAAAATATTGATTTCCAGTGCATGTCAGAGCGGGAAATCAAACCCCACTCTTCTGGCTCTCTTTACAATATCCCACCAACTGTGGAAGGGGATGACTCCATTACTTCTCCTGATATAAGAACAAGGGGACATAGGACGAAAAAAAAATAAATGCTTACTAAACCAGTATTCTCCAAACAAAGAAAACAGGAAAAGAGCTCTTTTTCCCCCGTAGAGTATATGGACAACCTGAGGCTTTCATTGCTTCAGGATGTTAGGTGTGGTTTCAGGAATGGGTGGACAAAGTCAGAGAAGAAAGTTGTACTGAAGGCTGTTAAATACAGCCAGGAGTCTCTAGTTCATGGAGGCAGAGGACAGCCTAAAGAAATGTCACAGTATCATTGCCGCATTCTTAAAACTTTCTCCAGACGCTATTAGAGATGAGCGTTGGACTGGGGATGAGCCTCTGACCTGAGCAAATATGGCAGTTCTGTAAAGCAATAGTTGTTATCCAGTACTTAATAAGGAAATAAACAAAAAAAATTGGTACCATCTGACCAAGTTCATCCTGTAGCAAAACCTGTAAGGATCAGAAGGAGGCAGTGAGGCTAACCTTGGTTAATTTCCTTCAGTTTGTTTAGTGCCAAATGCCCCTGACTGAATGAGTGGCTACGACTGGTCTTACACAGCTGCTTGTTCTGTTATTCATAGTAAGATGTAATACCAAGTTGAGGAGGAAATAAACCTTCCAGTGGGAAGTGCCTCATCGTCTTTTCACCATCTTTAATTTCTTTGTGGCATATAATTATTCCTTATTGTTAGAAAGGTTAGTTTTGCACAAGCAATGATTTTGTAATAAGACTTTTTTGATTTTGTTGATAACGATGGAAATATTTTTTTTTTCAGGTGGCATTTTGTGTATAATCCATTATTTCATGTCAGAAGCCCTGGCTTTTCTGAGCATCAGGTGTACTTGCTACTAAGAGTGGTTTTTATAGTGTTTTGTCATTGACCTATCAGAGGTTAATTGATGTAGGAATTACAGGAATAAACTACAAGAGGGGACCTGAGATTAGCTTTCAGGCTGAAGAATAACAGGTGTTCTGGGTAAACTTATGGATGGCTTGTTGAAAAACAGTATTGAATTCTTTCCTGGTCTTCATTTGGAGAGATCAGCTTAATGAAGCACTACATCGCAGTTCATCCTTGTGCTTTTAAGGAATAATTTTGGAGGCTGCAGGTTTAGGAAAATAAGTCAAAAAACCCTTTGCCTTTTATGTTGCGGGTGCAGTTTTACAAAAGGCAGTTTTAAAAAGGAAATGTAAGTAGAAGATAATGTTATAGCAAAGATATGTGTGCTCCCCGGTACAGAAATTATCTCCATTGAACTCTGCTAAATATACCCCTACAGGAATGTTTTAAAAAGGTCCCCTCTAGGAGAGCTGTGTATTTTGAGATAAAAAAAGCAGACTTCATCGTTCCCAAGGCTACATGTTTGTTTTTTTTTAACCCTAAGTGTGAATCATAGGGGTGTGAATCAAGGCACTTGTCATATCCAGGTTTTGCTTGCTAATCTATACTAGATCATCCCCACTGTCATAAAAAAAATTGCTTTTCTCTGCATAGAAAACAGATGTATATGAAAACCTTTGGTAATATTTCTTGTAGTTAGTGGCCACTGGGCTAGTAAGTGTGATAGGAAAGCCAAGTAAATTGATAGTAGAAAAGACTGGATATTTTCTATTTAGCTCCCACTAACTCTGATCTCACCAAGATCAAACCTTTTGCCAGGTGGAGCTTCTTGGGGAAAAGGGCTTCTGTGCATATTTGTGTTTGTGAATAAAAAACTTTGTGATGGAGAAAAAATAATTTCAATTAAAAACCAAGATTTCACAAAATTTCTGGTGAGCCATGCTCCTGTTTCCAAGATAATATTGCTGATTCATTGATACCATTTAGTCATGGGACATGATGGCAGGAGGTGGGTGATCACAGTCCAATCCTCTGATGTGCAAAATTTCATACAGTTACTTGCACAACAACTGATCTTGTCTAAGATCCAAGGAGGGAAAAATTGACATTGAGATCAAACATTAAATGGTAAATCTGGACAAATTCTGCCTCTGAGATAAAAAGTTCTCAAATATATTAGTGAATATTTCCACAGGTAAACACAAAGAAACTGCTTGCAGTGCCTCAGACTGTGCCACCCATTGTAAAGGCCAGGAGACCAGCCCTTAAAGCAAAGTGGTGGATATTTGTAAACTTCTTATAAATAACAGTTTAGAGTAATTCACACATACACTCTCAGTTAATCACATTATGAGGAAGTAAAATGGAGGGCAGCCAGCATTCAGAATCTCCCTGACCCTAATTTTAAGTGAGGTTCGAGTCCTGATTACACTTAAGCTTGAGGTGAGGTTTCTCCCATGCAAAGCAAGCAGGAGTGCATTTGCATGAAGCTCACATGTGACACTTAAACCAAGCTCCTGCGTGCATTAATGGTCGCTCTTTCATTTTGTTTCATCCATACAGATGAAACACTGAGATATGCAGCATGCTGTAATTCAGAACTGCTTCAGGTATCCACAGTCTTGCTTCCTACTGTGTGCATAAGCATGTTGGGCAATACATTCCCATGACTATGGGCTATGCACAGCTTGATATTTCTTTTATTGGAATGGATATGAGAAACCCTCATGTCATGGGGCTCACCGCCATCTTCCACTAGGCTGAAACTGTCAGGGAAGTGTTTCAGAAACTGCAAAGGGGTCCAAATTATATGGAAGAGGCTCGGGTAAATCTGGACACTTGGATAAATCTGGGTCCTTACTGCTGTCCTGGGGATAGCTCTCTATCTGGGGAAAAGGTTTGTTTCAAGTATTTCTTGAAAAGATTTTTGTCTTCCCAGTCCACTGGGACTTGAAGATTATATGTAGCTGGCATGTGGTGGAAGGAGTTACTGCTGATGTGTGAATAAAGATGTTGCAGACATCAGAGCTGTCACACAGCAGTAGAATGAGCTCTGGACATGAAGCATTCATACAGCATAGGAAAAATTTTGATCTGAGAGATGTTCTATTATTTATTCATGTGCTTCTATGCTCCCCTGGACTGGGGCTATATTTTTTAGAAAGCTGCCTTGCTCTACAGCAGATGTTCTGTGGCACAGCACTAGAAGAACTACCCCTTTTTGCTTAAGAAATAATTGGGGTTTGGATCTTTTTTTTTTTTTTTTTTTTTTTTTTTTTTTTTTTTTTTTTTTAAGGCTAATTGTCTGAACAGATGTATGTATCTGTTTAGCAAAAATGTCTGTTAGGGAGAGTAACTAATGTTGTCCAAGTACAAGTGTGTAAAGGGAAGCTGCAATTTTTTCAAACCACTCACTCAACACAGGACCCTTCTGGTATAACTAATTTATGACCACCCTTCTCATCAATAAAGCATGTTTTTTTTAAAAAAAAAAACAGAGAGTGAGGTTTAACTACAAAGGTACCAGTGGCTCATTTAAAACATTTTTTGTGCAAAGAAATATGCCTTTTTTGTGAGAACTGAAAATTTCTTCTGAATTCAAAGCAGGAGAAATACCTGAGAGCAAGCTGCAGTGGCAAGGCCTTTTCGCTCATCTCTGCTGTGATGAGCTCTGTGCAAGATACATATGAGTGGCTAAAAGAAATTTTACAGTAGTTTTTTTTTCCCCCTTTCCCTTCCTCCTTGTGCTGCCCAGTTTTGTTCCAGGTAGGGAAGCTGGGAGCTGGGATTTAAAGGGCTCTGAAAGGTCATACACAGAAAACAAATGGCTTGCAGATTCAGAGAGGTATGATGGCAGCTAGTTTTTGGGAACACATGAGTTGGTTCAGAGCAGATAAAATACTGCTGTATTCTTCAGCCATGTGTGCTGAGCCCCTAGGGATGAGCATCGCAGTCTCTGAAGCTGCTGGCTAAAGTAAGAAGCCTGCACTCCTGTTTGCTTGTGAAGGCATGCCAGCACCAGCGTGAGAGACGTGTGTGACCTGATGCCAACGTGGCTTGCAAATGAAATCAGGCCCTGGCTGCCTGTTTTCTGTGCCTATTACGGACAGTATTGTAGTGCTCTTTGTACAGCGGAAGCATGAAAAAGCCAGCTGTGGCTGTACACAAGATGCCAGGAAGGGCATGTCTAATATCAGCAATATGTATAAAATCAGCAGAAAAGGGATGCCCAACACTCTGGCACCCTTGAGATCCAGAAGGGAGATGAAACAGATGCTAATAACCACACTATAGGACTGGTTCTGTGAGAGAGGACCAATATTTCGAGCTCACACAGAAACACAGGCAGAAAATGCACCATTAGAGATTCTCAACCTGTGCTACCAACAAAGAATAGTTCCCCATGCTGCTGCTGCTTTCGTTAGAAGAAGATCTATTATCCTAATTTTTTCATGATGAAGATATATCCTTTACTGAGATCTGTGCGGATGTGATATTCTAGGGTGGAATGAATTGCTTTATTCAAGTCTCCATTCCTCTCTCTGTTGACAGTAGGGGAGCCAAGATAATTAGTGCAGCTTGATATCTAACTTCTAGGCAGCAAGAAGTGGGATAAATGATACCCAGGGCACAGAAATCATTCCAGGTAGACCAGTAACAACTACTGGATTGCCAACATCCTGTGCTATCATTAAAACACACACCCCACTACCCAGTATTTTACCAAAGTGGAACAGAGTCTTTTTAGAATGAATCAGTGCAGTGTGTCTCATGGGCAGTAGTTGAAGAAAAGGCCTGAAGGTCTGGGATGCTCTCTCACAGAATGACTCATTTCTTCAGAATTAGTAAAAACTTGAGCTGTGGGAAGACCAAGGACAAGTTATGGCGTGTGATCTTTGCCACTGACAGGTAACAGAGCAAGGGCCTTCAGTTCAGTGCACTGAGTCTGGGAGTCCCCAAAAACCAGGGGTCACAACTGTTCTGTTTTACAGCCTATTCCCCACTGTATTTCTTCTCAACAGTCATTTATGCGTGTCTGGCTTCTCAGCTGGTCCGTTTCAGAGTGAAATTGTGGCTGGCAGCTTGTAAGAGAATCTGGGTCCCACGCCAACCTACACAGGAGTTAAGACCCTGACAGCAGAGACCCAAGTTATTGGTGGCTTTCAGATAGCAATGAATGTCATCCATGGGCCCAACTGCCTCAACAGATGCACATTCCTGTCAGTCAGCTTTGATTCACATCCACACTTAGCTTGCAAATAGTGCCCAATGCCGTTGGTCCTAGACATGCAGCTATGTGACCTTCTGGTCACTTGTGTGGATCAAGCCATCCTGGCATCTGTGAAGCTCAGAGTCATGACAAAGCAGACGTTCCACTCAGTAATCTGCTGCGACACTTAATCCTGCATTTGTTTCTTGCTTACTTACAGCAGCCGAAGGGGGCATTAAGAGCTCCCCCATGCCTGTAGCACTGGAATCTGGAGCAGTGTTGCCTCCTGATAAGTGCTTGGCAAAGCCCAGTGCTGAAGTAAGCTGATATGACCAGGATAAATATTGCACACACTCAGCTTTTCGAAGAAGCGGAGCCCTCTAGGGAATGGTCAGAACAACTTCACCAGCATTATTTTTCCAATCTCAGTCATAGTAGACATATTCTCCCCAAAGATGTGTGCTCTCTGGCAAACCAGAGCACTGTCCTGACGGATCCAGCTCAGCTGGGGGCTGGTGGCAAGGCAGGCCTGAGAGGCTCCTGCAAAGTCACGGTCATGCCTCTCTCTGCTTTTAAACATAAGCTCTCTCCACTGTTCAGAGAGCACTAACTTTAGCTCCTCTCAGAAATGTTAGAGTGCAATCTAGGGTGGTGAGAGCGGCAATGGGACACACTTGTGTTTAATGCATTGGATGATACTATATAAGGTAGCAGCATTTTTTTGACCCTCGTCATTTCCATCATGATTCTATAGAAAGAGGTAGGACATGTATGGAAGTTGTTTTACACTGACACTAAGTCCTTTTGAAAAACCCAGATAATTAAGATTGTGAAGTGTTCCAGTTTTGTTATATCTCTGCTATCAGTGCACATAAGATAGTGGCAAACACCAAAACCAACAAGGACAAGTGTAAATAATTAGCTAATTTAGTGGGGTACTTGAATGCTTCCCCCCCACCCCCCCACCACTTTTCACATGTGTTTTATCAGCTGTGCATTTTTCTTAAAATGACATTGACCATTGACCATGAGAAGGAAAGAGTTATTTTTCAAGCTCTGTCACCATCTCTGAATTTCTCCTCGAATTTTGTAAATTTTAAATTTACAATTTCCTAAACTTTTAATTTTTTGTTACTTTAGAACAGCCTTCATATAGCTACAAAATAAATGCTCTTGGAAATGGAATGTGGTAGGAAAAGTATAAAACCAGTCAATACACTGGAAAATATATTTTCTGCTAATCTAAGTTATTTTACATCCTGTTAAGCACTTAGGCTAGCTAATATGCTTTTTTGCTAAAGTACACAAGATGCCAAATGTGACTTTAATTGTCATGTCTCTTTCAAAGAACATTCTGGTGGAATGTGTGCAGTAGAACTGTCCATTAAAAAAACGCAGATGGGCAGGAAAACTGCCATATCAGGCACTAGATTTACAAAGTCCTTACAATTCCGTGTTTTACACAATGGAATAGTAGTGTGAGCTAGAGCCATGAACTTGCATTAGGACACCACTGTTTTGCACATCTATGGCCACCGCCATGCACAGGTTCAGCTTCAAGTGTGTGCTGGGATCTAGAAATAGCAGTAGTGGCACTGACATACACGAAAATGAGAATCAATTTGGATGTTGATAATGTGGAGCTTCATGACTGAAATATGCTTTTTCCTGCTAATTCCTGTTCGCTTTTACTAAAAGTCTTAAAATTTCCACCCTCTTTCGGGGAACTGCTGATCATCTAAAAAAACCTCTCCAATAGCACCAAACACTTGATAATAATTTTCCCCAGATGTTTCATTGTATACTCCCTGTGTAAGGAGGCTAGCCTCATCATTTCTTAGCAGATGGAGCCACTTGGGTGAAGGGGTTTGACCAAGATCATGCAGCAAGTTAGCAGGCAACGAATAAAACAAGAAAACAAAATGAGTGCAAGGGTGCAGGAGAAAAACAAAGTTCCTCCATGTGGCTGATGCTAAAACTAGGAGACATCAGCATGGTAATGCTCGAGGCTGTAATGAATTCCTTATTCCCAGTGTCACAAAGGAGGGTGCAGGATGAATCCCAGAGGTAGGTTTCATGCCTTGCTCATTCAGAGCAACTTAACTTCAAAGGCAAGGAGCAAAACCTGTGTGGTTCCACCCATGGCTTCTCTTACTGTACTTTCTTGCTGAGTTAATTTTTTCTCCCAAGAGGTGAACAACAGGGTTGTTGATATATTTGCAACAGGAGAAATACAACTCAGCCAGTTTACAGAACCTGACTTTTCAAGATGACAGGGGTTTTTTTAAAGACACAGAGAGAGAGATTAATATATATACTAGTTCTTTTGGCTATCACTGAAATAAAGTTGTCTAAAGTTTGGAGTGTAGTGTGGCATGAGAGATCTGAGAAAGCTCAAAAAAAGATGGACAGATGTGATTTTATTTTTTTTTTAAACTACGACAGCTCTAGTAAAACAAATCAAATACAGCTTTAAAACTTCCCTGCTTGAATTTCTCCTCTTCCCTTTCCCTCTCCCTGGGGTTTCTGTTTTAGAGCTCTTGAACTGATTTGTTGAGACAGATCAAAGTATAAAGTATTTCTCAGCTGGTCTTATTTCTCTCACTGGATTGTAGTGGCAGGAGACAGGCAGCTCATTACGACTGGGAGAGCGCTGCTGTGAAACCAACTTCATTACAGCTGGTAAGAAAAATAAGATTCTGCTGGAGCCATAGTTCAGTCTCACCATCACAGAAGTAAATTATTTTAGAATGAATAAATAATGTCACACTGCTTCTCATTAGGGTATGAGGCTGAGTATTAACATGATGTTAAATACATCTGAACTGTACTGTTTCTGTCTGGTGCTGTGAAGCCTTTGAAGTGCATCTTGGGTTTGTCCAATTTCAAGCATGTTTCCCCTGTGCTCGTTCTTTTTCTTTCCTCTTCAACAGTGCTTCAGTGAACAGAGAGGATGGGGAGGGGGTTACGCACCTCAACAGCTTGTGAGCCTTCTGCAGGTGCTGACTGTATTTTGTAAGCCACCAGAAAATATTGGGTTGGGGTACATTTTCAGGGTGCAAGAACATGGTTATCTGAACCGAGCTGTGGGTCCTTATGTTCTTCTAAGAGCGCATCATGCATAAAGCAGGAAACTCAGAACCAGAGTCCAGGCCTGTTGGCTGTGAGCTCCAGGTTCAGAGTAGCTCAGAGCAGGCAGGTTAGGAGGTTGCTTCTTGCTGCAGACCATGTGTGTGAGCAGTCTTTTCACAAGCTCCTGTCAGACAAGGGACAGGACAAGATTTCTGCCTTTGCCCTCTGTCCTTGTCCTTCCCCAAGCACGAGCCCTTAGTAGTCCCAAAACCAGAAGAAAACCCATGTTGTTTTATGCAGGCTCAATTGCTCACAGATATGCAGACTTTATGGGTAAGGCAGCAGGAATGATGGCTCCATTCAGGAGCAGAGCTGGCTTGTGAAATTATCCCCTGAAAGAATTTTAATCTCAAAAATGTGGAAAGAGTTGAAGAAAGAGAAGGGAACTAAGGACACAGTTCAGAGGCAGGGATAGGAACAGATTTCACATCTCCTGACTCTCATGAAATTATGCCCGATTCTGAAATACATTTGAGATGCACATGGCTTTACAGGTAAATCGAGACACAGCATGTAGGAAGCAGAATGGAAGTGTCTTTAATTGAAAAGAGACTCTCCTCCTGAGGGTTATGCTTCTGCATCAGGATGCATCATGATACATGTTGTGGGCTCTTTTCCTCCTTCATGTAAGACAGAAGAGAGCCAGAAAATGCTACATCCCTGTAGGGATATGTAACTATATTACATGTCAGCTGGTGATAAATTTTTGAGTGGCAGAACTGGGCATTTTGGACAGGAACAGTTAAAGCACAGGAGATATCCTGGGCAATGGAGGCAGGAGGTACTAGTCCTGGTAGAGGAGCTAATCTGGCCTAGGTGGGCATGTGGCTCCAATTAAAGCCAGTGCAGCTGTCCTGTCTACCCAAAAGCTAAACTTTGCTTAGGGTTCAGCACAAGCTCCTTCACAGAGTAAGTCAAGATGTGGGGTGGAAGCAAGGTACAATCTAGAGTTTGTCTGCTAAGGGAAAAGTCTGAGTGTGGACAAGAGAAGGTAAAGGGGTAAGACAGATTTCCGAAGCTGGGCTTGCTGCCCCTTAAAGTCACAGAATCATTTAGGTTGTAAAAGACCCTTGGGATCATCAAGTCCACCCATCAGCCCTACTCTACAAAGTTCTTCCCTACACCATAGCCCCCAACATCTCATCTAAATGACCCTTAAACACCTCCAGGGATGGTGACTCCACCCCCTCCCTAGGCATCCTATTCCCCTGTCTCCTGTGGCCTCACCAGTGCAGAGGACTATCACCTCCTTTTTTCTGCTGGTCACAGTATTTTTAATACAAGCCAGGATGCCGTTGGCTTTCTTGGCCACCTGGGCACATTGCCAGCTCATGTTCAGTTGCTTGTCAATTTAAACTCCCAGATCTTTCTCCTCCACACAGCTCTCCAGCCACACCTCCCCAAGCCTGTAGCCATCCAGGGGGTTGTTGTGTCCCAAGTGCAGGACCCGGCACTTGCCCTTGTTGAAGCTTATCCCACTAATGTTAGCCCACCAAACCAATCTATCCAGGTCTCTCTGCAGAGCCTCCCTGTCCTCATACAGACCGACACTCCTGCTTAACTTGGTGTCATCTGCGAATTTACTGATAATACACTTTATATCCTTATCAAGATCATCAATAAAGATGTTGAACAGAAATGGTCCCAACACTGAGCCCTGAGGAACACCACTTGTGACTGGCTGCCAGCTGGTTTTAACCGCATTGACCACCACTCTCTGGGACCATCCATCCAGTCAATGCTTGACCCAGCAGACCTTTCTCTCATCCAGGCCATAAACAGACAGTTTTTCTATGAGAATCCTATGGGGAACTGTCAAATGCTTTTCAAAAATCCAGGTAGATAATATCCACAGCTTTTCCCTCGTCCAGTGTTCAGGTCATTTTGTTATAGGAGATCAGGTTTGTCAGGCAGGACCTGACTTTCATAAACCCATGCTGACTAGACCTGATCCCCTGGTTGTCCGTTATATGACTTTTAATGGCACTCAAAATGACCTGCTCCATGACCTCCCTGGCACCAAGGTCATAATGACAGGTCTATAGCTTCCTGGATCCTCCTTTCTGCCTCTCTTGTAGATGGGTGTCACATATGCCACCCTTCAGTCCAATGGGACCTCCCCAGTTAGCCATGATTTCAGGTAAATCATGGAAAGCGGCTTGGCGAGCACATCTGCCAACTCTTTCAGCACCCTTGGGTGTAACCCATCCAGTCCCACAGACTTGTGTGCATCCAAGCGGTGCAGCAGGTCTCTGATGACCTCCTCTACAACTGTGCTGACTTCAATCTGCTTCCCCTCCCCGTCTCCAGCTCATGAGGCTGGTGTCCAGGGAACAGCCAGTTCCACTGCTAAAGACTGAAGCAAAGTAGATGTTGAGCACCTCAGCTTTTTCCACATCCTTAGTTACCATGTTTCCTTCTGCATCCAATAAAGGAGGGAGATTTTCCTTAATCCTCCTTTTGCTGTTAAAGAATTTATAGAAACATTTTTTGTTATCCTTAACAGCTGTAGCCAAGTTGAGCTCTAGATGCACTTTGGCTCTCCTAATGTCCTCCCTGCATAACTTCACTGCAGCTTTATAGTCTTCATGAGAGACCTGCCCCCATCTTCCAAAGGCAATAGATTCTCCTTTTGTTCTTGAGATCCAGCCAAAGGTGTTGAGCCAGGCTGATCTCCTTCCCCGCCTGCTTGTTTTTCAGCACGTGGGAACAGCCTGCTCCTGTGCCTTTAAGACTTCTCTCTTGAAGTATGTCCAGCCTTCCTGGACTCCCATTTCCTTCAGGGCAGCCTCCCATGGGATTTTGTTAATCAGTCTTTTGAACAGGTCAAAGTTTGCCCCGCGGAAGTCTGAAATGACGGTTTTACTAACCCCTCTCTTTGTTTCTCCAAGGATCGAAAACTCATTCATCTCATGATCACTGCACCCTAGATGGCCCCCAGCCTTTACTTCCCCCACAAGCTCTTCCCTGTTCACAAGGAGCAGGTCCAGGTATGGCTGCTACAGAATGGAAGGAAAAGGGCTGGTGGAGCCAAGTGCATCACTCAATAACTTTTTTTCTGTATGCCTCAGTGTTCATCTCAGCACTAGCAGTCTGGTTTCCTAGAATGTGCTGTAGAAAAAGCAGACAGTCACTTACAGTATGGAAAATGAGACATGGCTTTCTGATTTATCTATGCCATCCTGTATGCTGAGATTTTAATAAGTGTACTATAAAATTGAGAAATGTTTGGCTGGGTTCTTGCAAGACAGACCAAAATAAGGCTGTGTCCTGTGAGCCCAAATGTACTGCACTCCTAGGTCCTCTGGCAAGGAGGGACCAACAAAGATGTGACATGAATGCACAGTCTTGAAGAACAGCTGAAAAACATCAGGCTCTCTCTCCCCACCCCTGTCTCAGCAGGCCTACTGTGAAATTAAATTTCCCCAACAACGCAAAGTTTGAAGAACATAAAACACATGAAGTCTCCTGGGGAGGCTGTATTTGAAAATTATGTCCTCAGTTTGCTGTAGTTTAAGAACATGAGAGTGGGCTCACTGGGATTTCGCGTATGCTAATGTCACTCTTTGATAGCTCATTCATCTCACCTTTCCATGATCGTCCCACATGGACACATACATCAAGGGTCTCTGTGGGGCCTGTGACCAAAGTCGATGTCCTTGTGGGTACATTTTAAGCATGTGAAATAGGTAAGCAGAAATAATAGCATCATGAAGGTCAGTGCGTTTTTCTGTAAATGCAAACCTAAGCATGAAAACAGGAAATACAGCCTGAAAGGGACCTTCTCTGTCAAGGAATCCTGTCCAAAGCACTGTGTCACCCTGTTGCTTTCAACCATGGATGACTATAAAACCGTATAGACATTTTGTCCCACTGCCACTGTGTGCATGATTTGGAGCCGTGCCCATCCAGCACTTTGAGACCTCCTGATAGCCAAACATCTGGCAAGATTTTCTGAGGTGACTGTAACATAGAGAGATTTGAGCTGGTATTAAACACAGATCATGGGGCCTCTGTAGCGCCAGGCGTTGATCCAAATATCTGATTTCCTGACTAGTTTCACAGTTGATCTTCAGGTACCTCAAGGACACTGAGCTTGGCAGTTTGAGGCTTGAAAAGCTATGTCAGGAGCATGTACCCATTTCGTGCATTTTTGTTTGTCCACAACCACTTTCCCAAGCTGAGGACTGACATATAATGCAGCACTCTTTTTTTTTTTTTTTTTTTTTTTTTTTTTTTTTTTTTCTGAGTAGTTCCTGCTCCACAAGCACTTCTGCAAGGGGCTGACAAAGGGAACAAAGATTTAACTAGTAGCAAATGTGTCAGTGTCCTTACACACTGCTACTCCATTCTTACAAGAATGCTCCAAAATCTGAAAGAGGTGGACAAATATTTTATTCTATTGTCATGCTTTTGCTCATGAACTAAAACTTTCATCAGACATACCTCATAGATGAATTCTAAGAAGTGCAGACAATTCATTATTCCATGAATATCCTTAAGAGTTTTGCTATTATTTCAATGGGGTCTTGGGCTGGATCCTCTCTGATTAAGTCTTGGCTTTGTTAGGCAGTAGCTGTGCATTACTTGCAGCCATTGGTGGTGGCGATGGGCCAGCTGTGTATAACTGATCTTCCTCATAGCCTCTGGAAGGAAGAAAAAGGGTGGGCTGAGCAGACTGCTGAGAGTCAGTTTTGCTAAGTATTAATTCTAGTTGCTACTGTATCTTGTAATTCTGGTATTTGAGAAGCTGTGATTGTTTTGGATTGGTTTCCATGTTGGTACAACAGAGATGAGCTTTTTCTCTGTAGTGAACAGGGGTACTGAACTAATCAGTTGGTTAATATTGTGAAATGTTTTGCAGTGCATAATGTGTATGCTGGGGAGATCAAACTGCAATGGTGCAAAGTTCCTGTGTATTTCAAAGCTCTTCCCTACATCTCCCCAAAGTTGGGCCCCTGCCTTTTCCTCGTACTTCCCCAGTCTTCCTATTAGAACTCTTATGAGATCTCAATACAAAGTATTGCTCTAATCCTGCTGCTGTGTAGCCTGGCTCTCAGGTCAACCCCATTTTCCTAGTCGAGCTATTAAAAACTGAAGTTCTTGCCTCACACAGACCCTACCTGCTTGCTCCCATTTATTTTGACTCATCCCAGCTGCTGAGCAGAGCAACCAGATGTGAAGGGTTGCTGATATCTGCATAGATGGTAAATACACTATAACTGTGATGGACTGGTGGGCTTAGCCACACAGAAATGTCTGTGTAGGTATTCCTGTAGGATGGGTGCTAAACAGGACCCATGACTACATCAGCAATATACATGTTTAACATGAGCATGCACATTGCCATTTATAGAAATGTTCTCACCATGGTGACCAGTAAAAAAAATGGTATAATCTCTTTTGTGAGCAGTATTTACTGCTTACTAGCAGTGCTCTGAAGTTCCTTCTTTCTTGCTGACTCCCCATCAAACTGCATGGGATATTTTTTGTTTGTTTACTTCTCTCTCTCTCTCTCTCACTCTCTTTTTTTTTGTTTGTTTGTTTGTTTTTTGTTTTTAACCTTCTGAATGCTGGGTATCCTAAGCTTTTCACTACAGGGAATGGCCAAAGTAGAAGCAGAGTTTTGACTTTTAAGCACATATAGTTTTGACTTTTCTTGTGATTTTTGCTTCCTGCTAGCAGAGGAGACTAGCAAAGGATATAAAAAGAGCTTTAAAGCTGGCTTTAAAAAAAAAAAAAAAAAAAAAAAAAAAGTAGATACGACTATGTTCTGATAAAGCTGCATAATTTTTTGTTCTTCATTAGGATGTGTCGGACTGAACTGAAGACCAAAGGGCCTCAGAAATGTTATTGCCTAATAGCAGAACCACACTCCATGTTATCAGAATCAGGCAGTATTTTCCAAACTTGGGGTTTTTTTTGATTTAGAAAGGTGCATTATTCTGTTCCCATAACATACAAGCACTAGTGGGTGCCCAATTATCCCATTAAAAAAGTCCCATGGTTTAGGATGCCTAGAGCTAAATGACATATGTTGGGGACTACTGGAAGGTGGTAGTATTACAGCTTGCTTGTTTTCTAGAAAGGAAGAAGTGGGCATGAGATTTCTGAAGAATTTCATTGCTTCCCTTAGCATGGGAAAGAAGCAATACTTTTCATGGAGTGTAGGAAAGTATTGCTGTGGTGCTTTCGTTCTGTTGCTAGAGGTGGCTAGGAAGGTGTCGCCCTGAGCAGTGCTGAGGTAACTACAGACGTGTTGGCACTTACCATGCTTTGTGAGGGCTACAGTGGTTGTATGCAAGTAGCACAACCTGCACATGACAGTCTGATAGGAGAACATCGGCAAGACTGAAGATAGAAAGCAACTCCATAAGGCTTATTTGACCTTGACAGTGTTGTCCATGAGCAAAACTCTTAGCTTCTACTGGAAAGTAGGACCTTCTTCATCAGCCCCATGTTCTATCACTGACAAAGACCTTGCAGTAATTATGGTCTTTGGCACACCACATACCATCCTGTTACTTATGCCCTGCCAGCTCATGTGCCCTTGCTGTTGGAGTATCTCAGCTTTTTCTGATAGATAAAAACTTCTGTTCTGAAGCAGTGCAAAGCTAATTTCAGAGATGATAACTCACCAAGAAACAGCAGAAATAGTGTTGCTTGAGACAACTGGCCACTTCCTGTGTCAGTTTACAGAATTGAGAGTGCAAATATATACTGACCTATTACTTGCACATGTACTGTTGTGGTGTGGACTTGTGCATTCTGCCACCATATATTTATAGGTTAAGCAAGTCCTGCGTGTTTCACTGTATCTTACAGGCAACCTGAGCTATCAAGAACGAATAAATAAGAAGTATTCTGTCAATGTTTCAGTTAATATTGTCTTTCCTTTCTAATGTTGCAGCTAGTAATTTCTTTACACCACTGGAAAATTCTGTAGCTCCAGTGGGAGGCTGACAGAATTCAGTATGCAGTTTCCTGCCTAGGAATAATTTTTGGAGGCTCTTTACTTGTTTATTTCTGTTTTAGTCCAGAAAGCTTTTTTTGCATCATATGAAGTGAAGCTGTGGGATTCTTTGCCACATGCTGCTGTTGATGACCACAATTTATAGACTAACTTCTGGAAGAAAAATTTGCTAATATTTAGACAAAGGCATTGGCTCTAGTTTGAAAAATCCCCTGAGCCTTAGATCCTAAGAAGATGGAGAAGGGTTATGGGGAAGGACAGGATACGTCTTCCCAGTCTTATACTCTTCCTAAAGTGTTTCCTGTTGGGCTCAGTCAGAGACAGATCTAAATGCTGAACTGACTTTGCTATGATTTTATATAGCCTGTTTTCTCCTTTGGTCTCTGCAGGTACCAGGTTATTGTTTAAGAGGCAGGAAGATCTTTGCTCTAAGTAAGATAACGTGATATGAATCTTGATACATAACCCTTTTTGCAAATGTATAATTTTAAGACTTTATTAATGTCATCTTCTGTGCCTGTAGGGCATCTAGTGAAAAATATATGAAACCCCATTTCTGACTAGGCCCTTTCAAAGATGATTATTTACAAGTTCATGAAGCTGAAAATGATTCTCCCAATAATACAGAATATCTTGTTTAGATAAAATAGCCATATGGATGGTTAATAGCTTCACACATCCAGACTGATTAAGGTGTCAGTTGATAAAACAGGACTTGATCTATTTCAGACCTCATTGTATTTTTGCCCTGGGTAGCAAGCAAAAGTAATTTAGTTTAAATCATATTGCTTTTCTTCAACTTCACTCCTAGCTCTTATGTTCTACCCAAATCAATAAGAGGGAGAGTCTCTAAACAAGAGCCTGTTAAAACAGTGACCTTACACTTCAGAGCAATTCAGGTGGGTTTAATAAGTCAAAGAATTGTTTCTCTGAGGTGTTTTGCCCCTGTGCAGACAACAGGCAGGTGCAGTTAGCATTGGGTTCAAAGACTTTTCTCATGGATACCATTAGCAATCTGAGAAGTCACCTTTATACAAATTTGTCCTGGATGAAACTAATACCCAGGAACTTTGTCATTTTTCAGACTTATTTTAAAGCACTCAGAAAGTGGTTTATGTCAGGTTATCTAAAGTAATATTGAACTTCTGCTGTGCGAGGGGCTGAAGCATATCCAGTCAAAGATTTCCCAACAGACTGTTCTCTCATTCAAAAGTAACAATTCATCAGAGGTTGGACTAAGTTCTAGTTTGAAAAGAACCTGAAAGCAATAAAACCCCCAAAACAAACATCCCACCCCCTCCAAATCCAAACAGAGCCCTGCGAAAACAGGGGAATAAAGAAAACACTGAATTTTGTCTTCAGATACGTTTGGCCTAGAATTTTCAAACTGTGGGTTATCATAGAGGAAGCTGAAATCACAATGTTGTACTTTGTTATTTTGAACGGAATAGTTTGGTCTGGACTTTTTATGAGGGGGTGGTTCTTTTTTGTATCATTCCTCATTTTACAGCTTTTTTGGTTTTGCTAGTTATGTTGGACTTTTTTCTTTTTATAATTTAAATCATAGAGGGTTTGTGGAACAGAGACAATATGGAGAACCTGGAATTCCTTGTGTAAAGTAGAACTGTATTTCTGCTAGGGTAAGAAGGATGGCTATCTAGGACATCTAAAAGACGATGTCACCAAAATGAAGGGCTTTTAGCTGGCTCTTCTGAAGGGGGAAGTTTCCCTTGTGCAAGAGAAGCAGTGAAGGTGAAGCAGGGACAGACATAGCTCCTGTGAGAGGGAATAAAGTGTTGAGAAGGGGGACTGTGTAGCTGTCCCCCAACCTCTTTTCTTAACCAGGAAATCTGCATCTGGTTGATGCAATTCAAGAACAAACTCTTCCTGCTGTCGGGATTTTTTGTAAAACAAGACTTGCCTTTGGTGTTTTTCCTTCACAAGGCTACCTGGGGTCCTCCTGGTTGTTACACCTTCGCATGCCAGGTGAAAACTGGGGGTCCTTGTCATACATTTGTCCCATGAGAATTATTGTTTTCTTTAAATCATCCACGTTATGACCTTAAGTATTCTATACAATAGTCACAAAGCAGAAAATTATAATCTATTTCTTATCCAACTGTCTGCCTTATAGAAAATGAGTGTGTCTGTAATTGGGCATGAAGTATTTTAAATTGGGCCATCAAACAGACTGCATCTGTTGTTCTTATTATTCATTGCACATCACAGCCACTGATGTTCTGTTTTCATTAATTTTTCTATTAACTTTTCCCCATCAATGTGATTAAAGATTCATTAATCTGAAGCAGAGTAAAACAACCTGCCACCACCCCCTAAACCTGAGATCAGACGAAAACCATCCTGCATATAACATTAGAAAAAACCTGATTCAGCCTTATAAAAATGAGATATCTCTAAAAACAGATATGTTAGCAAAGGATTAGCTGTTCAAATGGTCAAGTCAAACAAAACATAATCAGGGCTAACTTTACACCTCCTCCTCATTTCACCCATCTGCAATTCCACAACCCTTTAGATGGGAGCTTAACTTAGTACCAATTATCTTGTACCAATTATCTATGTATTTAATTTAGCCATGTAATTGGCAGACATTTCCAACTGGGCTAATTTTTTATATGCTATGTATTTAATGTAGCTGAAAGATTTTTTTATTCTCTCTTGTTATGGTCTTTTAAGAAATATACGTGACCTCTCCTGCCTCCTATCTTTTTCTGGCTGTTGTAAGCAATGCTGCCTTCAAGTTTGAAAAGCTCTTTGTCTAGCAGCCTGTAAAGAATAGGAAAATGATGGAAATAGAAGTTAGAATGCCTCTAGACATGGTGTGTTCATGTGGATTTAACAAATGTAAATTTTAGGAACCCACTGGTGACTGTAGTTTCATCACTACTATTTTGTAAAATAAGAAACATGAACATGACCGTTTCCTCAATATAAGCCCTTTTTTTCCCATTAACTGCTATTGACTATCCTAATATTAAGCCACCCTGACAGAAGGGAATACAACATAATCAGATATGGTAATAGACTCATGTTTAAACCTGCCTGGCCTCAAATCTTACACATTTTCTGTCAAGCTAGTTTCAGTTTAGTACTTTTAGTGAATTAATTAAAGGATTCAAATGTGCTAATGTGCTTTGACTGAGGGCCTTCTGGTGCTAGCTGGGGTCCTCCCGTGCTTCAAGAACTGTCTGCCTGTCCCTGCTCAGTTACATGCTCACTTTCCTTGGCAGCAAAGCTAACAAAGATAGTGCTGATGCTAACCTCCTCAGTGTGAATTAGTTTTCTTCGTAATAACCAGTATTTAGATTTTGATTTACAAAGCACTTCAGCTTACCCTAGAAAACCAATATTACGTCATCTGGTCTTGTGTACCTTACCTAATGGAGATGGATTAAACTGTGTGCATTGAAAATTGGATCACAATCCAATTTCCCAGCTTTCCTTCACAACTGGGAATAACTAAAGAAACTGCTGTCCATAGTGGAAATTGGGCAGAGATGCTAAAGACACTTGTCTTAAAGGCTGCTGGCAATGCTCTACCTGTTCTATGAGGCTTTCCAAAATGTGAATGTGTTAATTAAATTACTTATATCACCCTTTACAGAACATGGGGTGTGTATGTGGCTTGTCTTTCTGTCTGAGACCCATGAGAGTGCAATACTTCTTACCATTCACTTCTCCTGGAAATCATGTCAAGGCCATACACGTAGTGTATCAACCATAGATGACAATGTGATGGAGAGAATAAAGTTTGTGTTTGGGTCATAGCTGCATAAGAAAGCCAAAGAGACGAAACTGCCTCAAAGTTGTACTGAATCAATGAATTCATCCATCTACGTGTTGTGTACCATCTGTGCCTTACTGAGCTTTTCTCCATCAAAATACTTTGTATGTGTGTAGTGGTAGCTGATATGCTTTCAGGAAACCAAACAAACAAAAAAAAAGCTATCCAGATCTTATGGCAGATATGCTTCTCTTAGGGTTTCCTGACTTTGCAGAGTCCATTTCTGAAGCAGGGACTTTCAAACGGTTGTCAATTCAACAGAGCTGCTTAAAGGACTCTAGTCATAACCTGCTGCTACCAATAATGACCTGGGTAATACCATCCTTCCACAGTAATTTCCAGACCCCTCAGTGCACAAATTAACGCTACGCTAAGTGGTCAGCAACTTATCAGTGAATGAGCCATAGGGTGCCCTCGATGCCTCAAACGTCTGTGAATGGTGACTTCAGTCTCTGTATGGTCTGCCTTACCTTCCTCGGAACAGGGACCTCCATGTCCTGTGGTTGGTACCAGCCTATTTGAAACGGCATTTGAATGCATCGATATTGTAGTTCTGGAGAATAAATTTAATTTACTGTAAGGCAAAATTGACAGAATTTAGGTCTACAGTCAAAAGCAAGTGAGACAAAATCAGGCTTTATAGCAACATATTCTGCAAGTCATCTTTAATTTCACGCACCTGAAGAGCTCTGTGGCTGGGTTCCATGTCTCTTGCAAAACTTCAGATATTGTTTTAGATATTGTTTTCATCAACCAGGTTTGGGGAAAAGTCTCTGCTGTTTTCTCCTTGGAGAGGCCTTCAGCTTTCAGAGTTTGTAATTCATAAAGACAATATTTAATTAAGGCATCAGGAGGAGGTAAGTGAAAGAACTTCTTGTTTCTTGCACTTTTTGTCCCCAGGTGTGCTTACTGTCCCTGCTTAATTTTGAAAGAAGAAAAATGTTGTTGTACTACTCTGGACGTGGCTGTATAGGGCCATCTTCTGGTCAGGCAATAAATAAAACTCTTTATTGATTGTTAATGCAGCCTTATGACTGACTGGGCAGTAATTTGGCAGTAAACACCATTTTATACGGATAAATAAATGAGACCAGTGCATGTTCCATGTTCCTCTCTCTTAATAGAGTTTGCACATGATGGTGAACCAACAGCTCTGAGGTGACAAGTTCTGCATGGGAAAATTCTCTTGTTGATTTTTAGAGATGCAGCAGCTCTGACATTTCAGAGGCAGACCTGTCTGCATATCAAATTAACCAGGCCTTAGAAAAAAACCTCAGCAATAGTGAAAACTTTTGAGTCTTGTATATTTGAAAGGCTGTTAGAACCAATAGTTTTAAACCAATGTTTCTAAGATCATATCCTCTTCACTTTGTTGATATTTTAAAAATGCTCCTCTTTTCTTAAGATCCTATTCATATATACTTTAAGTGAGGTCCTGGGTTGTGTTTTTATACATGCATTTTTCATTCCAATTTTTAAGAAAAGCATGAGACATGTACTAGGAGTACTCAACTGAAATTTATTCAGTCTACTTGAGATGGTTAAGCACAGCAGATTTGGAGGAAAGATAAATAGTTTTATCTGAATTTATATTGTACTGCTAAGGTGAAGGAGAATTTTCTGGAAACTTCTTAATTTCATCATAGAGTACTGGAGGAAAGACTATGTGGACTATCTTTGGCAAAGTGGAAGTGCTAGAGAAGTTTGGGGTTTTTTTTGGTATGTATAGTCAAGATTTTAGTTGATCTGATGCCTGTGGATACATTTGGCACACAAACAGAACACTTTAAAGTGACGTGTTATTAAACTGGAGAGAACAACAGTTTAAGACAGAATTGAAGAGATGAGATGTAAACAAAAATTTGTACAACTCTGAGAAAGCATCTAATACTTTGATGATGAAAAGTAAAATCACAAATTTTAGGAGGAAGTATTGCAGTCAATAGAGATATTGGTTCCCCTGGAGACAAATCAGTAGGAGTTGCCCTTCAGAGACAACATCTTGATCTTTAAGGAAAATGCACTGTCTGAAAATCACATGTCCAACTGAAACACTTTAAACAAAACTATTTGCCAGAAAATATGTGCTGCCTAAACCTTGGCCAGACCATTTAAGTTTCATTCTGCTCATATTCTAACAATGTGAATGCTATGTGGTACAAGATGGCTGCACTGGAATTTAAAACACAGCCATGAAGGGCAGGAGATCATCTCATGGACCAAAGAGGCAAGGAGGGCAGCCCAGTCCATTGCAAGAGGGGTGCGGTGTATGGTGAAGCCTGAAAGTTCATGCTGACTAAAAATGATCTTGCCCTCAAATTAAAGGGTTTTGAAGTCAGTAGCCAATTGTTGGTATGAACAACTTTCCTTGGATTAATTGCTTTTCTATGCAGTACTGCAAATGAAAAATTGCTGATACCTGACTAATTGCAGCGTTTTAACAGATAGTGAAAGATGACCTGGAAAATCTTCGTCTTTTATGTCCATAAACTTGTTTTGACTCCCCCGTGATTACCCACCCCTGCCTTACGGTTTTAGCAATCCAATACTCAAACAATTGTGTAACTTGTAAGTGCAGCATAAATTTTCTATTTTACAGCTTATAAGAAGGAGCACAAAAGGACTCATGAATTCACAAAGATTATTTTTGTAATTTCATCAATTGAAAGCAAATTGATGAAACAGTTTATCCAACTCATTAAGTGAACTGAACCCTGAAGGTTATTGTAGAGTTTCTGAAAGTGCCAGAGCAGTGAAGGGGGAAGAGCAATATCAGAGAGACTATGGCATGTGCAACAACTTATTGCCTCTGTGCAGAGAGGGCTGTGGGGTGGGATTCAGTGGAATGACTTCTTTGTTTTTCCAGCACCTTCTGAATAACAGAATAGCTTGTGCTCCAAAATATACCCCTGGCAGTAGTAAGCAGGTTCTCTCACCTATTCTCCAGAGAGCCATAAATCTTCACCCTGAGGAGTGATACTCATTACAGAGAAAAGCATCATTCAGTGAACATGGAAGAAAAAAGCACACCACATGTGAAATAATAGCTGTTAACTACATGTGGTTGGCAGGTCAACAGCAGCATACAATGAGTCTTTCTCCTCACAGCTGTATCAGTTTTACAGTGGTGCAATTTTTCTATCTGCATAAACTTAACTGATATATCTGAATAAGAGTAGCAAGGTAGTTGCATAACAGCATGTGCCCCATGATGGATATTTCATGACGTGCCCAACAAATAACATTCTATGAGGTAGACATTCCATTCAACTTGAAGTTGTTTGACTTGTCTGACACAAGAAAACAATGATCGTCTGCTATTAGCCTTGGAAGCTTGTTGGCAGAGGAAAGGTATGCTACCCACTTGTTCCTGTAGCCCTGCTATCGCTAAAAACACTTCTGGATCTTCCATATTGCAGAAAGAAAGATCTAGAGAAAGTGTTAACTGTTTAGATGCAGCACCTGCTTAACAGGCTGCTGCACTGATTCAGTTTGCAGAGCATAGGGGGTGGTGTGGGAGCAGTGAGGAGCAGCCAGGAGCAGGAAGGATCCAGCGTTTCCAGCCGTTTGAAGAATTCCTGCCATCAAGCATATACCTGAGGTCTGAAGACAGGCTTTGTAAAGTGTACTTCATGATGATCTCTGTTTCACTTAGGCTGATGTTCAGTGCTGACAACAAGCTGTTCTGTAGTAGCTCTTGTTATTTTCCCAGACAGCACCCTTAGGACTATATAAATGGCAGCAACAGGAAAAAAATATTGAGAACATCATTATTCTCTGAGTGAGTTTCTGCTGTTGTTACAGAACTTGGAGAGTCAGGAGCACTGAGACTCATAAAAGTGTCTTTGATTATTAGTTCTTATTATTTCATCTTTTTTTTGCTATGTTGGAAATGAGCTGAGATCCTGAATGAAACATGCATTTAAGATGATGGTATTTCCTGGAGCTTATGTAACATATGCTACAACATGATGAACTGATATAATATGTTTATCTTGAGTGTTCAGAAGATAGAAGTACTCACTTATTCCACACTTACATAAAGAAAATTGAAAGTATTTTACAACTAAATCTAATTCCTAGACAAAATCTTAAAAGACTCCAAGTAATAAAATATGTTGAAGAAAGGTTTTTTTGTTTTCCGTAAAACCACTGAAAAAACAAGACATACTGTTTGGGGTTTTTTTTCCTCAGACAGATTTAGAAATATGCTAAGATTCTCTTCCATGCAAAATCCAAATGTAAAAAGTACTTAGTAATGCATCTACATGCTTATGTTTCCAAATGTCACAGCTATAGCTTAAGCTAGCTTGTGATGATGTACTTATTGGCCAATATTACTGATAGCATCAGCATAATTGGCTTGAATTTTATTTTCTGCTTGCAGAGGATTTAGGTAAGGCTTATAATGCTGAGCAAGCCACCAAATCTGTTCCTGAAGACAGAAAGCTGTTTTTTTTTTTTTAATTTAACTGCGTGAAGATGGAGCAAATTCTAAGAAGAAGCTGCGCTTTGTGATGTGGGACTGGCCCTGCTCATGGGCACCTCACACTGTCCTTAACACCTCAAGATACCAGATGACATCTGGGCTCTGACTAAACATTCAATGAGTACAGCATGAGCTACAACTGGGCTGCAACTTTCTGTACATGCACTCCCGGTTACCAGGAAATACGAGGTAATTGTCTAACTTACAAAGGAGGAGTATATAGTTGAGATGTATTACCTTGCTTCTCCTGTGGGCTAATAGTGATAAGGTAGATTATCAGATATTGATAAGAAACAGGTTTTTCACTTCTTGAGAATTATCCAGGCCCTTTTCAAGGAAAACATGGAAAATGTGCACTGAGATTTTAATTTCCTCCTCACAGGTGTTAGAGAACCTTGTTATCTGATTGTGCATTTACAGGTTCATTGATGTCATATTTGGGGATGTAGTTAAATATACCAACTCTTCCTGAGGCAAAAGAATGGACTTATTAGGTCTGATAGATGCTCTTAGGCTCTTCCTCCACAAGGAGTTCTGAGCAGGTAAATCTTTTGCTGCATGTTATTTCCATGTCAGATGAGGCTTTACATGTGCTGCTGTCCCTCCCATGGGGCCTTGCACGCAGCAAGGGGCACAGATCTAGAGCAATGGGTATGCTATTGTAGTCTACGTGACCTGCCAGATCGTTTTTGTCGTGTGGGCAAGTGACTGGACTGACAGTGTGAAGACACTTGATTATAAACCAACCTGTTACTTCATTAGTCTCAATCTCTTTTTGCATGTTAAACTTCTTCAGAAAAAGTGTTAACCTGTCTGCATGCTTATTTCCAGCTCCAATCTTGCCAGTTATTTGGGCTTTGTCATTAAACCTGTCTGTAACTGGAAAACATCCTGAAGGCAAATCTCTTCAGGGCCTGCTTCTGCAATGAAAAACAGTCCAGAGATTCTCGCCCTTGTACCAAAAAGGATGGATCTGAAAGCAAAACTGGCATAAGCACGTCCCTAACAGGTAATTGATTGTCTAGGTCACAGGAATACTCTGCTATACTTCTGAGATGCATATGACTGTCTACAAAGCAGTGATCAGGCTTGTGAGAGCCAGCCTGGAGAGCTTTTGTAGCGTGTTAGAGACATATATATAAAGGCAGTTCCCACTCCCCATCAGAGGAACAAATTGCTGGACAAAAGTTAAATCTGAAGAAATATTATTGCTGCATTTTGGGGTTGTACAAGAAGTTACTTCTCCATAAATTTGGTATAAACATGTAAAGCTTAGTTGCTGTCTGTCACCATAGCTTATTAAAATTGCTCTGTTTTCCTTTAGGATGACTGCATAAAGAGCACTGATTGAGCAAGACCTTCTCAAGCTGTGGGCTTACTTGTGGTCTATATATCTCAGGCTCATGCAGCCCTTGCAATATTTCCTTGGAAACAAGCTCTGAATGATCAACAGTGAGTTATTGCAGAAGGGGTTCAGAATCAAGTCAGCAGAACCTTAGTTCCATGCTCTGAGTGTAATAGATGTTGCAATGAGTCCCAGGTTTCAGTGAGGCAGCCAGCAGAATGAGAGCTATTGATATGTAATACTGGTGAATACGTTAATCATGATGACAGGAAAAGTGGCCGACTGATTGCAGATCTCATTGCAAGGTATGGCAACTGCCATTTCTGTAGGTGTGTAGAAAGTATCCTGAAGTGCTCTGACTTGTTCACCTGCTGTTAAGCACTTCATGTTTAAATGGACATATAAGAGAGGGGATGTTTTTTTAAATTTTATTTTCCTTGGTCAAAAAACATCATCTTGTTGCTTACTGCAAAGGTAATGGGTAGATAAGGTATTGTAGAGACTGTGTAGGAGTTGCCTTTTGTGATGAGGTGTCAAGTGAGGTCAAGGCAAAATTTCTTCAGGAATTCATTATATAGTCTTTAGTAAGATGATGCTTCTTGATGTAATTCTTCTAGCTGAGAAAGATCAGTTGATAGGGGAGTGATACAGCGGATATACTTGGTTGTATATGTTTGAGAGGAGAAACTACACAACTGAAATTTGTCAGAAAAGGGAAACTAGAACTACAGCATTAAAGAAATGAGTGAGACAGACTCTGACACTTGATACAGGTTTGTTCCCAGAGGAAGTCTCCAGGGTGCTAAGAAAATCACTGTTAAGCCCTGAAGCTGCAAAGCAATGTTTCTTCACAGACAAATACAAACCTGAAAACAGCAAATATTTTTGGGAAATAGTGCTGTAGGGCCTCAGACTGTTGTTCTACTTGGCTTAGCGTAACAAGGTGTCTACTGTGGGAAGATCCCTTCAAATGCCTGCGCTCTTCTTGACTTAATGCCATTAAACTGTAGTTTAAGAATTAGATCATGCCAGCAATGAAGAGGCAGGGTGAGATGCTGCGAGGTGGTGCCAGTTGGGCTTCGAGCTCAGAGTGGAGAAGCACCGTGGTAGCATTTCCACCTGGAAATCCCGGGGAGGATGTGATGTGCTAGACCAGAGGAAGTGTAGCTGAAGCAGCTCCCTTCCTTGCAGGAGATTTGATATGACTGGCAGCGCTTGGTGAGCATGGTTGATGTCTGTAGCCCACCACAGAAAAGCCACTCACATGATGGTACTCTCTGATGACAGAGATGGCTTTGTTCAATCTTCCACTGCAATCTTTGAGTGCCCAGTTCCTGCCTGACCTCGTGGAGACATGTGGCTCAGTGTAATCCAGGTGTTTGCTCATCAATTTTAGGTGCTGTGCTACAGTTTTGGTGAGTGGGAATCAAAATCTGCTGGGGTGCCAAATATTTTTTTTTTTGAAGCATGACAAGCTTCTTTTTGTAGCTTATAAAAAATACAGTGAATCATTCATAAACTGAAAGCTCCAATTTTCCATTTGAAAAGAAACTAAATGAGAGTTGGATTCTGTGAACGTTTTTCTTCTTTTGGATTTTTGAGATTTTTTAGTTTGTTGTTTTTTTGTTTTTTTTTTTTTTTTTCAAGCTACAAAGAAGTGTGTGGACAGGGTAGATTGCCCATGTCTGTTTCCTTATTTTTCTCATTAAGTAGATACAAGATCAGAGATCTGATCAATAATTCTTTGCCTTATTACCAACTTTTTTGTTTTACATTGACTGATGACAACATTAGGATTTCCCACTCCACTCCAGAAAAAATGAGCAGTGTACTGCAAGCTCAGGAAAGCTGAGTTCTTTCTCTCAATACTGACTGCAAACCCAAGCTGTTCTTGTAACTCACTACTATGAAGAAAGCATAGAGTTGTCTTGAATACTTCATTGTTCTACTGTGAAGTGAAAGATAGTTAGCTATTTTCTGTTTAAAGCGGCAACATCTTTCACACACTGTTTGTTTTCTTTTCAAAGACTGGGTCTCATCTATCTTCACCCTGATACATCAACATAGTAACTGCAGCTTCAGCAAATTACTAACATAGGGCAAAATGGGCTGCCTCTTTCTTGGCTGTAATTAATGTCCACAGAATGTCACTTCCGATTATACACCTGTTGAAACTCTTCTGTGTTCTTTGTCTTGTTCCCAAATCTTCGTCTTGATGGGTAGTGGGAGCGATTGTCTTGCTTTGTTGCTGGTGAGCAAATGAGGGTAAGAATACAATCATTACTAAACAAGGCCCAACACTTTCCCTTCCAGGCCTTTTGATGTGTTTCTTTCCTCCCCATGTTAGGATTCCTACACCTGACCACATTAATTGTTTTGTTTATTTAACCTGGTGACTGATTTATTGACATTACTTTCAAATAAGCACCAGGAGAATCAATGTAGTGTTCTTCAACAGGAACAGTATTTAATATGCCAGTTTTTATTAAGCAAGAGTGATTTTGTAGTTAAATACTTGATTAAAGCACTGTTAAACCATGTAGGACTGAGGCCAGTGAGTTTTCACAGAAAGCACTCTAGTGCCTAAATGAATGGATTTTAAAGGCTAATGGGAATGTAAAAACTTGGGAACAGCATCATGCCGCCAAAGAGGAAGAAAAGAACAATTGAGCTTGGGAGGTACAGAGGGCTTCCTGCAAGCAAGTATTCTCAGTCACCTATAAAGTAAAACCCATGCTGTGCATGGACTGGGTGCTGGCTCTGTGCACAGGCTGGAATATAATGTACGCTGTGGAATTCCTACCGAGAGCAGTGCCCAAGGAGGCATATAAAAGATGTTGGAGTGAGCAATGACAGCACTCTTAGAAATAAAATAAATAAAAGGTTTAATGGAACAACATCCAACCAAACTAATGAAGTCAGTGACATAGTTTTGTTAAATTAGGCACCAGCTCTGAATCAACATTTGGAGGCGTCTTTCAGTCTCCACTTACGATAGTGGGAATCTAGGGAGATTAGGCAGCTAGAATAGTGTTGGGGTTTGGTTTGGTTTTGTGTTGTTTTTCCCCTTCCCCACATTGAGAAGAGTTATGAGAAACTGGGATTACTCCATCACAGTAAAAATTCTGAAGGATATTGCCACTTGGAGCACATTTTTAAAAAAATATAACAATATCTGGACACAACTATGGAATCAAGTTAATATTTCTTCTCTAGCAGGCTCCATGCTTGCTGGATTTCTGCATCTCTGTGGAAGCACACTATGGTTCACATGTGAGTTTATGCATTCTCATTGTGGTTTAACCCCAGGCAGCAATTAAGCACCACATAGAAAACTAACAAAGAGAAATATAACCCAAAAAAGAGAAGTGATACAAATGAAAACAATTGCTCACTGCCAACTGAACGATGCCCAGACAGTTCCAGAGCAGCAGCTCCTCCACCAACCTTCCCCCTATTTCGTTGCTGAGCATGATGTCACATGCTATGGAATATCTCTTCGGGCAGTTTGGGTCAGCTGTCCTGGCTGTGTCCCTTCCCAACTTTTTGTGCACCCCAGCCTACTTACTGGGGGGGTCATGGGAGCAGTAGAAAAGGCCTTGACCCTGCATAAGCACTGCTCAGCAATACCTAAAACATCCCTGAGTTATTAACACTGTTTTCAGCACAAATCCAAAACTTAGCCTCATACTACTATGAAGTACTACTACTACTACTACTACATACTACTACTATTCATAGCTACTATGAAGAAAACTAACTCTACTCCAGCCAAAACCAGCACAGTTCTTCATGTGCCTCCTTATATTGCATCTGCTATGGGATAAATGCCATCAAAAGGCAGATCTACAGTCACTAAATGCTCAGGAGCCTTACATGGTCGGGCCCAGAAGACCCAAACAGTCTGACTCTTCAAGCCACAGGATCGTACTCTGTGTCAGAGCAAATCTCTCTTCTGATTTCCACAGCAATGGTGATGTATTATATTTTTGAAATACCGAAGAAAAGCCTAAAAGACCCAAATTTGTACCATCACTTTCAAATGCATATGTGGTCAAGATGCAGGAAGTCTTTCATCACCTTTTTTCTCCTTCTCTGTTTGAATATAGCCGAAGAGAGCCAGGGTTCAGCATTTCACCTTTTACTAAAAGTAGGAATGATGATGACCTTTCTGAGAGCTCATCGACTGAGAAACCAGGCTCCTATTTCTGGGATGCATGGTAGGATCCAGCGTTTCTGTGTACAGTAATCAATGCTGAACTGGCATTCTTTGCAGCATCACTTCTGGGAATCCCATGGCTGCTACAACAACTACTCCAGCTATTGAGCCAGTCTCTTAGGTAATCAGCCTTTCCCTTATATCATGTGCTGGGTATCTTTCTAATTAGAAAAAAATGCTGTTTCTTACAAGCAAAAGGCTTCTGTCATTAGCACTGTGTGTCTTTCTGGGCATTTGGTCCCAGATTAATTTAGAAGCTGAAGCAGGAGCAGTCTCATGGGCGAACTGAGGTTTTTCCCCTGCCATCATGAGAGATCAGTACTGCTCTAAAATACTTTCAGGAAGGTCCCACTTTGAAATGGCCTTTAATGCCAGTGATTTCTAATGGGATGCTGAAATATGACAGCAGGAATGTGTGCGATGAGTTCCGAAAGTCTAATGACAGTCTAACATTTATCTTTTGTGTTGTTAATCTCTTCTGCTGCCAGGAGATTAGTTTTCAATATGCTCAAATAAAAGCTCATTCACCCTTTCAGGTCCCAACACTATACAATTGGAACCTAGGTTCTGCTTGCTTTTTTTCCCTCTCTGGGTACCTTAAGATGAGACTTAGTATGGGGTTTTTTTGCTTTCTGTGCTGTTTTTCTGCCACCTCTGTCCCCTGCTATCTCCTTCACAAGGCATATTACTATGCATCCACCTCAGCTTGCCACCTCCCATTTTCCAGCTTGTTTTGATGTTTCCTGTTTACACCTGCCCCTATTTCTGTATGGTCCTACATTTCTATGGCAAAATCTACCTCACTCCCCAGATCTTGTCCCATGCTGACCACCAGCAGACACCCCCTAAGGAGCATTTTGCCCAGGACCTACTGCAGCTCCAAATAATTGTATCGGTGTATCTGAGAAACGTGGCCTTTTGTTCTCTGCTCATCTGACCATGCTTCTGCCTTCCTGCCTCTCAGGGAATTCAAATGGAAAGAGGTTAAACTGCAGCTACAGTGGAATTATAGCCTGTCTTGCATAAGATTGGCTCTACAAACCTATGTTATGCCATGACTAAAATGACAGTACTACTTGGTTGAGGAGACTAACAACAATGTGGTTTGCATGCAGCTTGGACTCTTTGACATGTTCTCCATTTAGATTTTCCTGCAATATTGTCTTCAGATGTTTAGTTTCATTTGTGTCACTTGGCACAGATTAATGTGGCTGCAGTTCTGAATAATTTTATTACCTACTACTGTGTATTGATGCTAATGAATTATGTTATTTCTGCACCATTATGTGTTATCGTCTGACAGTACAGTGGGACACAATGTATTGGTACTTGAAAGATAACCTGCCATTTCTTATGACTTGAACTGTGTTTTATTTCTATGGGTTTAGATCCTAAACTTTCCTTGATTTATATGGCTCATCTGATGGTACATTTTTAAGTCCCTGAGTGACTGCCTAGGAACTCTTTCTTTCAGAAGAATTACAGATTAAGAAACATTTAAGATACTGTCCAGACCACCCCAATGTATTTCCATCAACTCAGGGATGAAGGACTGCACTCATTCTCAGAAATGGCTTTTGGAATCATCCACTAGATATATTTGGAGACGTATACTAGAGCTGGTGTGCAAGGTTATGTGTCTTAGGCTCCATGAAGCTAACTGAATTATCCAAGAAAGATCTTGGGCCATCCTCTAGATATTTTAAAAAGCAAGAACTGAACAAGTTCTTTCACCTCAAGTGTGACCTTCTTTTTCAGTTTAGATGTCCTGTACTTTTTCTTAATGTTTTGTGGAATATGCTAATACTTCTTGCTTGTTCAGTTAACTGGAACTCAAGTTAAATATCAGTTATCTGGTGCCTTTTGTCATGTGTGACCTCTCTTATACTGTGAACCACATTGTGTTCATTGTCTTTATTTATAACAAAAAGCCTTTATTCTGCATTTACAGGTATGAAGAACTGGAATTAATCCATGGGCATATAAAATCACTTAACATCTGCAGTCATACTGGTCTGTAACAAAAAGAATCTGTTATTTTTAGGGGAGGAGGAGGGGCGAGAATAGTAAATGAATTACACTGCTGCTGTAATAACTGTCTTGATTGGTTTTTTTGTTGTTTAGTGTCCTTCAGAACTATATCATTTGCGTAATATTGCTAGTAAGAAACCAATGTGCTCAGACAATTACCAAAATAGGGCAGTCCCGTAAGATTTGTTGTGCTGGTAGTCATAAGTGGAATTAAACACTATCTGTAAAGGCAATAAAACACTGCCATGAGGAGACTGGCTAATTATGTTTCCCTGCAATTTCAGTTGATAATACCAACCTCAGTAGGTATTACACTTCAGAATGAGTAAGGTGATTTGGGCAAGGGAGATGAAGTCAACAGAATTTTCTAGGTTATAAGGTCATCTAAGTCTTTTATTAATTTTAGGTAAGGTCTGCTGTCACATGTAGTATCAGCCAATGTAGAATGGGGCTCCTTAGGTGAACGTAAATTATATTGTTCAACTTGACAAAATTTTCATTTAAAAAAGGTGAACCAGGTAAAACACTAGTTTAACTGTCAAGCTTCCATAAATGCATCCCTACCGGTAATCCTAGACTGTGTAAGTTTGATTTTTAGGAGAAGTGATCTTTTATTCTAGATGCTAGCAGTATAACTTGAAGTAGCAGGTTTCTCTCCACAACCAAAGCAAATAAGGTAGTGTTAGGTACTGGGGCAGGTATCTGGGAGATATGTTGTAAACCACCTCTTAGCTGCCTGTTTCTTCCTAGCTGAGGTCTGCAAGGGGTTTTATCTCAGAACTTGGGATTTGCAGCATCAAACTTCCCTGAAAATTTACAACTTACCAAATATCCTAATTCCTGACACTTTCAAACTCACCTGAACTTGCAGGACTAGTGGAGCCACATGATATTTGTACCAGACTCCTTATCTCTGAGGCAGTATCAGGCAGCTTCACCTAAATTCCTGTAGATCCTGAGGACACCGAGAGTTTTTTGTTTGTTTGTTTGTTTTTTAAAGCTAATGAACATCTGAGTACAGAGCTGGAAACAAAGTTACAAAGGAAATTTTTTTTAAAAGGTGAACATGGAAATTCTTAATATTCTATGACATCTTAATATTCCATGACAATAGTTAACAGTAGTTATTTCCAGATGTGTCAGCATCCTAACTTTCTCACTTGGGATCTTAAAGAAATAATTATCCTGTTAAGCAAGACTTCTCTTAGTTCTTTTGGCCACCATCTGTCTGACACTTCCCACAAGTCAACCTTAAACTAACTGAATATCTATCACCCCCAGCTAACCAGTGCAGCAAACTTCTGAACTCCATTTTAATTTTTTTTTTTTTTTTTTTAAGACAGCTCACTTTCCCTTCCCTTTGTTTACTTATTTGCTTCCTGGTGCTTTTATCTAACAAAGTATAGTTTTACTGACTTTATAAACTGATTATGATTACTTTTCTTTTTCTCATTTTCCCAGGAGTAGAATTTTCTTGTTTCCTTGTCCTGGTGCCAGTTGATTTGTTTCTGGATATGTTACAGGATTTTTTAAAATGATTGTATGAGTTAAATGGTTGGGGAAGATTTTCAACAGGATTCTAATGACCTCAGGAAATGAGCTGATGCATCTGGAATACACACTGCAGGCGTAGATGTTTGTCTTTGAACGTCACTCCCTTTGTGATATATCTTCCCATCGCCTAGATATGCTTAACATAGTCTTCAGTGAGAACTGCTCTCCTTTCCAAGAAACCCTTGAAAGGCTGAAGGTGGTGCCAAGTGAAATGAATGGTTTTAAGTTACTTGTTCTAGTGCAACAGAAACCTGGTGCTTTATGCCCAAGCTGTACGTAAGTGCAATGATTAAAACATTTGTTGTCACCTCACAAGGTATAGTGCTCCAAGCATTTATCATATCTGCTTATCCTTCTGGATGCACCTCTACTGGTTTTCAGGAGAGAAAGTTACACTGGCTTCATACTGCAGCATGATTCTTTAAAACTTACGTTGTGTTCCTGTGTAGCCTGCTGTGAAATGGAGGAGGTGGAAGACGAAGGCGGTATAAACTTATTATCCCCTTGGCCTTTTGTGTACTTCTGTAATCTATGATGATCACATTATATTACAGCAATCTAAACCAGTCTTACTACTGAAATACCATCATGTTAAAATGGGGATTATATGCACAGCTGTGAGCTCATAGGGTTTTTTAAAATTCTCTGAAAGCATCAAGCAGACTGTACACTAGAACAGATTTAGTGAACTTCTGATTTTGTACTGGAAATGTTTATTACAAAGTTTAATCCTAAATGCAAGATTAAGGAAATCTGCAGTGAATTACTTAGTGTCAGGACTACATAAATCAATAGAACACTGCAGCACTTAAATAACTGCACTTAGTTGTGCTCTTGTTTTGTTCTCCTAGCCAGACTTGGCTTTGGTTTCTCAGGAAATGTCTCCAAATGTGCGTGGAGAACACTGAATTTCCTTTCTCCAGGGCCATCAGATGTTCATTCTCATTCCTATCCCTTTTCAGTGGTTCAAAGTTATGTGCCCCCTTGATTTTTTTCTTTTTCTGTCCTGTCTTCTAAGCACAATAGCAAAGAAGTAAAGGTTGAATTCAAATAAGAAATACCTTGTTCCTCCGTTTCCAGTGTCTGAAATTTCAGTATGATTCCTTTGAATGCACTCTTATTTGTACATGTCTGTCAGGGAAAAGTTTTTTTTGACAAGGTGGTATCTCTGCTCTTTTTTGAGCATTGTCTGTTCAGGTTCGGTTTCAGCAGGACACGGGAACAGACATGATTTTAAATCTCCAAATACAAGGAATGAGAAAGCAAGGAGGGTGGATTAATTACATACACAAGGGAAACGCTATTAAGAGAACTTCCAGGATGTATATCAGAAATAGCTTCCTGTTGGAAAGAGATGTGGATATAAGACAGAGAAGTGGTTAAAAAAGTACCATGATAATGGGATGTCTAGATACAAACACATTATCAAAATCTGTTTTTAAAAGCCTTGCCTGGGATAATGCTGCACTGATCTGGCCAGATAGATCGCCAAGGTAGCTAGAAGGTTAGACTTTTTTAGCCTTTATTTAAAAGGTTTTGTACTACTAAATCGACAGAAGAACCTAACGTGATGTCTTCCAGATGAGTAAGGGTGTCTGACTCTGGAAGATACAGGTAAGGGAGAGAGAGCAAAATTCAGGGTACAATATAATGTTGGCAATTGCAAAGTCCAAGCCAAGTTCCCTGCCACCTCATCTCTGCTGTTACTACTGTTTGTGGGGTCATGCTGTGAATCACATGAGGAAACTGGAATATTCCTGGAGAGGGAAGAAAGAAAAACTGCACCTCACCTGCATCACTTTGGCTGTCCAGTTGCTACAGCAGTGATAGACACAACTGCAGGGAAAAAAAAAATATATATAAAAATTACAATGTCAAGGTAGAAAAAGCAGTAGGAAAAGATGGAAATTTTGAAAGTTGGGTCTATCACCAAAGGTAGCCAAAGAAGTGGAAAAATGGGAGGGAAGAGAAAATAGGCATTTAGATGGGGTGAGATGGATGAGTGGATGGATATTTAAGATGACAAAGATAAAAAGATAGCTGGAAAGAATTCTTTTAAAAAGGAATGTGAGGAGACCACAATGAGTGGATGTGCAGGAGGTAAATGGGTAAAAGAATGTTTATGGACCTAGAAGAATGCTGACCAGAGCTAAAATGCAAAATCCAATTACAAAAGGAATTCTGGAAATGATTGAAGTTATACATCGTATACATGTGTGTATTTGCACTGGCACATTTGTTACATGTACCAGTTATTAACATGAAAGTCCTTTTTACTCTAATCAGTGCCTCTGTTATCAAAGGCTGAATTTGAGGAGAAGATTTTGAATCCCTTTTTCCCTTCTGATCAGCTCTTTGAGACTATCTTTGTTCTGCACCAAGTCTCAGCATTAAATCCCACTCTTAAATCATCCTATTTTGCTGTGGTCATCTGTGAAGCTCTGACTTGTGGCCTTAAGGTTTTCATATGCAGCTATTTTATGAAAGACATTCTCCCTATATATCAAATCTATCTCCACTTCTAGGAAATTCTGCAAAGTCTAATGTTTGTGACCACTTACTTGTGGAAAACGTACTGTCTAGAACTTCCCTCCCCATGTATTTGACATCTAGTCCTCCCTGGTAAATTTAATCCTTAAAAATATCCATGGATGAAGTATCATAACTGTCCAGGCAAAGGGGGGATTATCTTGAAGCAGCCTTAATACACTGGCTGTGTTGGCTTGAGTGCCGTAACCAAGAAATTGAATCAGTATGTGACCTTTTGCTCACTGTGAAAATCTCATTGCAAATTCAGTAGCAGAAATGCCTAACAAGTTGTTTATGTGAGCATATTTCAACAACTTGTTAAATAACTTTGAATACTAGTATCTTGAAATTGGAAGTGTGCATGTCACCCAGACAAAAAAAAGAAAGGGTTACTGAATTAAATGTTCTGTTAATTTGTTACTGAATTAAATGTTCTGTTAATTTGTCACTTAAGAAATGTCAGCTGTTGCTTCAGCACTAACATTGCAACTGCCACCAGGAGCAGGTCTTGTATCCTTTAATGGTCTAGCTCATGGAGGTTTCCTTATGCTGCAGATTTCACAGGATTACAGATCTAGAAAGATGATGATGCTTCCTGAAGCAATGGCTGGTTCCTCCTATATGTCCAAAAATAATATAGGAAAAGTGTGCGACAAACTTAGAAATCTGGCTATAACATGCTAATTACAAGAAAAGGGTAGAGGGAGGTTAACTCTGCAAGGTCATATGGTGAAACAATACATACTGAACTTGGCCATGTTGACTTCTCTGTATGACTTCCTACTCTCCAAGGTCACACACAATCAACTTGCACCCTAAGCAAGTCTGCTAACTCTCCCAACAGCTGCACAGACTGAACACACATTCCACATATTGTGGATTTAGGGGGAATGGTTCTTTGATTCATAGAGAATGACACTGGAAAGGGCCTCAAGAGGTCTTTTCTTCTAACATCTCATTTGAGACTAGAGAATGACTATGCATTGTTTTTTAAATGGGTGACCTCAGTGTCGAGTAAAACATGACACCCTTTTTCCAGCTGTACCTGTTTCTGTGTATAGAGGATTTCCTTATTTTTCCTCTTTTTTTTTTTCCTTGTAGGCATCCTCTTCCTTCAACATCTTCCTGTCGGTACAATTTAATTTCAGTGTACACATACATATTTACAGTAATAGCCACTTCCAGTGTGCTCTCTAGGTTTCAAATAATTTTGAGATGATGCCTGTGTTTCAAGAGTACCATGAAATTTGAGTACCTCAGCTATTGAGAGCTTTGGGAATTTGGGGGGGTTTGGTGTGTTTTTTTTAGAAATGGTCATTTAGAATTAGTCATTCTATTTGGCTTTGATAGATACTGAGGATGAACGTAAAGATGCTGTCAGAGTACTGGCATCACAGATTTAATGGCCACCTGTGAAAACCTACACACTTACAAAATCTGCCTCTTGATTAAAAACTTCTCAGACCAGGCCACATGTCATTTGCATGACCTTCATCTTCAGGCACCCATTGCAGTCTCTGGAGATGTCTTGTGTCAAGAGCCTCTGGCATCCACAGTATATTCAAGCTTGTGTTGATGAGAGAGATGAGAAACCAGGCCTGCGAGAAACTAAGACAAACAGCCTGGAAAAGCAACCGTTGAGGCTGATGAAGAAATGCCTCAAACACTCGCAAGACAAAACTCTGAGTCACAGGGTGCATGCTGTGGAGGCCAAAGCTGATAAGGCTGCCTGATGTATCTGGGGGAGAGAGCCCTGTGGAGACAGGACGGCTCTTCTCTGGGGCACCTGGGCAGATTTCAAGGGCCATGTGTCCGGTGAATGAACTTTGCTTCATTATCCACGAAATGCATATTAAAGTTGACACCCCTCAATATGCTAACAAAGGCTAACATGATCATGCTAATCACATCATCCCATGAAACACCTTACCCCTCCCCATACATGGGATACGTAGCTATGTGGGTCGACTTTGGGGCCAGACCCAAGGAGAGTGTGCATAAATCAAGGAAGGGGAAGGAAGGGCGGGGGCCCTGGCCCTGGAGAGAGCAGTGAAGCAACGAAGACAGATGCCAGCAAAAAAGACAGCCACCTCCTGGAACCCTTGCTGGTGGGATCCATGCAGGAACCCAGACCAGTGATCTGTATTTCACTGTTCCCTCTATCTTCCTCTTTTCCTTTTTCCATTAAGAAATTCAAGGCATATTGTATTGGTTGACACAACTTGCTATATACTTAGCCAATTATTGTGTGTTTAATTAGTACATTGTGGGTAGCTCATAAATGCTTGGACTTGGAGACTTGTTGTCCGCTCCACTAGGGATTTGTGAATCTGAGTCACTTGTCTCCCTCATCTGAGTGGGACGTGACAGTTGTCCAGGTGACAAGTCATCAGCAAGCTTCAGACCTGGAGCACCTCCTCCAGACTCACAAGGCTGTTTCTCTTACTTTTGTCCCTTCACTCTGCCAAGCAGTGTTTTGCTCTTTTTAAAGCACAGGTTCCCAGAGGCACCACTATCACAGTGTGGTAGTGCAATTCTCACCCCTCCTCATTGGGCTACTTGGTGCTAGGTGTGATTCCACCCACCTCCCCTGAGCTATACACCAATCTGTGGAGATAAGGACTGGCAGTGAATCAGAATGTTAAGGTGCCCCTTTAAGGAGCTTGGCTCCTGCCCTCCCCATTGCTTGGAAAGGGTTATAACAGCCCATGATCTCCTGATGGCCTGGCACATCTGTGCCTGGGATGTTGTCAAATGGGAACAATAACGGAGTTGCACATTCATCAAGTTCTTGTGCAACTGATGGAAGACACTAGAACTTTGTTGTTTGAGCTGGGTGTGAGCAAAAAGTATCTGACAAAGGTCATTTATCTTGGACCCTATAAATTGCGACCCTTTGAGCTCTCCTGGATTGCAGTGGGTCTGTGACAAGCATCTCCCCTGAGCTGGGATACCTCTCAGGTATCAAAAACCTTAAGGTGTTGTCTGCTGCCAGAGCTGACGGAAGGCCAGGACAAAGTCAACCTGCTTGAGTCTCGATTATCTCCCACTGAGGAATGCGAAGGAAATGTGAGTATTTGCTCTAAACTCAAAAGGAGGGAAATTTTACCTTGAGCTAGCTTCTCTTTCACCTGTTCTTTCTCTGCTTACTGGTGTGTGTGGGTATATACTTCATTCTACTGGATCCAAATACTTTTGTCTCTGTGTTTGTATGTTTTGTGTTTGTGTATGTGCATGTACATATGTATAGATTTAAGATACCATAAAGTACATTGAGTGAATCTTGTCATCTTAGAATCTGTAGATAAGTTGCTATTTTTATAACATTTTCTGAATTACTTTGTAATGATTAAGTGCTGTTAGTTATTAATAAATCTATATTTCCTGTTAAATCACTACCATGTTAATACTTTCATCTGCCACAAATGACTGAGGGGCACAGCTGTGCCCTGTGGTGGGGACACTGGAGCCTACTGGAACCAGCCGTGTCCAGCATGGGGCAGCCTGATCTATCCTCCCAGAGCCCCCTGCTGCCACCAACATCCAATACAGGACTCAAAAAATGTCCTGTACTGATCTCCTGTAACAATTTCTTTGTGCTGATACACTGGCCTGTGTCAGCTACAACCTATAAACCACCATGAGAAACTAAAGAAAATAATCAGCAAGATGGATGTTCCCAGCCCAGGTAAGAAGCCTCCTATTGTCTCTTCTTTGTCCTCTTTTTCTCTCTTTGCCTTGTTTATCTATCTTGTTTCCATGTTCTGGCAGTGCTACTGGATGGCAGTGACATAACTGGCCAGATAAAAGGAGTACCTGCACCATCCTTTTTTGAGAAGACGGTTTCTAAGTGTCTTGCCTCAGGATTTTCTTTACCTTTCTCACTTCAGAAATCATTGTTGTGATAGTGGCTGGAGGTTATTTGTAATTTGTGTTTGATAGCATTGAATATTATTTTTAATCTTAACAAAAGTTGCTCAAAGCATGTAGGAAGAGTTCCTGTGTCATGTATCATAGAAAATCTACATAAATATAGGTTCTCGCATGCTCGGTATTAAAGCAACTTAGTTTTTGTAAAATGGTTTTTCCAAGCACATAATTAATTCCATAGTTAACATTAAACTGAAAGGATTTAAAATATAGATAAAAAGAAGCCAGCCTAATGCGCTTTAAATCAAATGGAGCCAAAAGGTCATTTGTCCTAGTGACACATCTGTGTTTAGCAGCAAGGCCTGTCTGGGCTGCTTAGCTATCTGCTCAACCCCGACAGCCGAGGAAAAGATGGGGCTGAACAGCCTTAATTAGAGTGACTAGATTGCTGGATATTGTGCTATGACATGGCTGTGATTGGGGCTTGTCAGCGAAACAGCTCCACAAAACTGTTGCTCTTTATCTGGGTTGCGCAATCAACTTGACAGGTGAACTGAGTGTCATTAATATTTTTTGTCATCGTGGTTATGATAGAGAGTTGTGGAGTAAATTTTATGCTTGGCCTGATAAGTTTTCATGACAGTTTTGCAAGGTTAATTTAGGCCGGTAGCTGCAATGAATGAAGCAGCACTGGAAATGAGCCCTCTCTCTCTGAAGCTTCTCTTCTGTTGGGTTGTGTGGTTATCTCTTCCAGCAGGTTGTTGTTGTCTCTGATGCAACACAATTTTGACAGCTGAATCCTTGACCACAGAATGCCTCCCCAAAACAGCTGTGTTTTTCCTAGCAAAGTCATGGTAAAATGGTCATTTTCTTTTTTACAAAACAGAAGTGTAAAATAGCTGCAAGAGCATTTGCTTCTTCAAAAGACTGAATCTCGGTTTCTTAAAGAGACATAGTAAATACTCCGACAATATCAAGTATTACATTTTTATAATCTAGATGTAGTTTTCATGTTGCAGCAGATGCCCATAGAGTTCTGCTTGACTCCATTCATGAGATGAAACACATTATGTGAATCTCAGAAAATCCTTTCCTCCTGCCTCAGGAGTTTAAAATCCAAGAATTGTCTTAGATTAACCTAATTGGAATGAAATACCTTAAATACCCTCACAATTATATTGTATCAAGAATGTGTACACAGGCAGTAGGGCAATGCAGGATTAGCCGTGGTCTACTCCATGTTTATAAAATGATAGCCAGCTTCCAGTCAGCGAAAGAGGGCTTGATTTCCTTGGCTTTGCTGTAACCATGTTGTTGTGTTAACCTCGCTGCTGGGACTGAAGGTAGGAAAGCACAGAGGCTCTACAATGAAGGGGATTCTGCATCACGTATGGGGTCAACTCAGATTCAGGGCTGGCATGTACTGGGGTAAATATGGGAGTTTTAACAAGTGCTGTGTACAGCACTGAAAACAGTGGAATTCATGGGCTGGACTTCACCAAAAACATGGCCAGCAAGTATCACCTAGCATATTTTCCTGTACATAGCTGCAGGAATAAATCACCAGAGGCAGACGGTGTGCTACAGCCCTTGTCCAAGCAGCAGAATTTGGTTAAATGGATTATTTGGGCACAGCTGCATTATGCTGTCATTCATTGACATCTTTCTCAGGTGTACACAGTGGCAGATGTAGCTGAATTTTGCTCTATGCAGCCATATATACATTGAAAGGGTTAGTGGGCAGATGCTTACCTGGTATAAATTGATGTGGTTTCATTAACTTCAGTGAGACCATGCTGATTTAGAGCCGCAGAGGAGCTGGCTCTGTGAAGCAGTCAAATTTATAAATGACTGCATAATCTACTAGAAAGTCAAGTCAGGCCAACCTCTGTGCTATGACATTTCCTCTGAAACTCACTTTAATAAGGTAATATTTTCTTCCAGTTCCATAAATGCAAATCAGCTGAACTGCACTTCACATACTTTCTCGTTTAATTAGAAACTCTTAGTTCAACTATACTGCAACTGCAGGTGAAAGTGAATTATTCTAACAATTTTTCATTTTAATTATCTTGATTAGCTTTTCCTTCTTTGTGATTTTATTATATCTCATTTCAGAAATGTCCTTTAATTTAAGACAATAAATAAACTTTTATTTAGCAAGCTGGGGAAACTAGAGGATATGATGCAAAGAAGATTCAACTCATTAAGCATTAATGTTACTAATATTCTCACACTAATTATTCATTAAGCTGATTGTCTTAGCAGAAAAGTAGGCTTGGTTTCTCTTGTGGATCATCACATTTTATTTGCATATGCCACAAAAAAGAAATAGCAAAGCTTACCAAAGTTAATGCTAAAATACTGCAGAGGACATAATGCACTTAATGAATTCCTCACCACTAGATATATTTAAGGGTTCCTATTTGCTTTTTAGCTGGAAAACTCCAGGTATGTCCTTTCACACACTTTTAGAGGAAATTATATCTATTCCTTCATAGTTTCTTTGTTTCTGACAAAAAAAGGCATCTACAAAAGGAGGAAAAAGTCACCAAAAGATACATGCAATCTCCCCTTCCAGGCTCCTGAAAATCCTGTCATAAATAGAATTTCTAATATTAAAAAAAAAGAAAAAAAAACCCACAAAACAATAAACAACAAAAGCTGGAGGATGTCACTGTGTCTACTAAGGATTTTGTTGCTATGCATTTTACAGGTCTGCTAGTGTGTGTCTTTTTTTCCCAGTAAATCCATATATTTTAAATTTTCAAAGACAGCTGCAGGAATGGGGCACAGGAAAGATTGAACCTGATGTCAGCCTGTTTGTGTAATCCAGGAGAAAAGTTTCCAGGAGAAAAGTTATTAAGAAATTACTTGATCATGGAGTCTATAAAGTCTCCAGTTACTAAAATTCCTGACAGAGGATGCATATGGAATTCAGATCTCTACATCTAAACCTGTACTCTTATGCAACCACCTTTTAGCTGCTGTAGTGCCTGGAGATGCCTGGATTTCACAGATACTTTCCCTGTTTGGCTTTGAAGCTCTCCACAGGACTGCAGACCAGAATTGTCTCTCTCTTGTCAAGAGAAGGTACCTAGATGTCTTGGTCTGACTAATCCTCAGCATCTCATCTCCCCTGTATCTGTGCCCCAGGGATATCATTGAGGAGAGCCCTAAGAATGACTAATGTAAGTACCCTACGTTAGGTTCCATGTTAAATTCAGGGGGTTTCAAGTTAGTGTAATGTGCAACTATGTTGTGCACCTGCGTGGGGAGTGCAGGATTGAAGTTCACTTTGGCCTCATTTCCTAGGACAGTGGTGTAACTAGAAGGCTATCTTGAGAGGTTTCTACTGGTGGGTAGCACTCTTTACACAGTTCCTGAAATTGCCCCGCTCTGCAGGAAACAAAAAATTGAGAGGCCAGGGAGTGAGACAAGGAAATGGAATACAGGTATCCATACATACTAGTGTTGGGCACATTTTTGAAAAAGAATATTGTGATGTGACTGTGAACTTCCTCTGTTCTCTGATCTGAGGATGGATTTAAACTTGAGTTTTCAGATTCCCATGCAAGTGCTCTGTCCGTGAATTGATTTAAAAGGCAGTCACCACACTCTTGCATACATTCTAAAAGAAGGCTGAGTCCTCCATAGCTCTTCCACAGAAAAGACACTGACTTTTACCTTTGGGGGGATGATTCTGTCCTGGTGTATGTGAGGTGATGGATCCTCATAACAGAGGGGTGACTAATTCATAGCTATCAGAGGTGCAGATGTGACTCTGTCCTAGATATTTCCTCCTCACTAGCTTTCTACTGCATACCCGCAGTTTGTGCTGGTTTGGGACAAGAGTCTACCCCTACCTAGTGTGTAGGGAGGCTAACGCATCTTACTCCCAGTTATGGATTTCACTCTGGGAAGGATCAGGTTTTGCAACCTTTTTGTGGTATGACCCACAACAGATTAAATAAGGAAGAGCTTTCTGAAAGATAGGCCAAAGACTGATATCAGAACTTAGTCAATTATCAGTAGCAAATAACAGCACAATGGTTACTGTGAGAACATGTAACTGCTGGAACAATTTCTGATGCTGCAGTGGGATGTCTGTGATAGAAGGTCCTTAATTTAAGCCTTGGGAGTCTTCCTAGATGATCTATCTATCTATCTGAAATGATATGCTGTGGGTGACAAGTTCTTGGCCTCTGGTAAAACCTCATATCAGAACTGCTATGGATGTGTTTATTGGTTTCTGCACAATTTTATGCTGTCAGGCTTTTGAAATTGAGGTTCCTGGCCCTCAATAGACAAAGGGCAAATCAGAATTGTACTCTCATGCAGTGTTGTGTAAGGTCCCATTTATGTGGTGCTGCTGATTGCGTCAGGGAAACAGCTGAAATCTAATAACAAAGACTACAATCTACTCTTTGAATCTGTTTTCCAGTCTTGTTCTGTAGCACTGAACTCTTTTAGGACTTCAGACTTTTTCTCTGAATTACAATTCAAGGTCTGGATTATCTGGCAAAAGTTTCAAAACTCTAATCTAGCCATAGGTGTCCATAAGAGACTCTTGTCCCAATCTAGGGAAAGAGCGAGATGGTCAAAATACAGAAGGAGAACCTGGCCCAGTCTACCTTGGAGGAATGTCTCTAGAAGAGTTGGTTTTGAAGACCAGGAGAGAGTCTAGAAAACAGTCTTGATAAGAAAAAGGGTGTTAGGTTCAGTTTAAGACTGGAAAAGAGATGCACTAACATTCATAGAATAAGAGTTTCTGTTCAGTAGCTGATGTCTGAGTCACTTTTAGCTTTTGACCCAGCATGACTTTGTCCACAATGCCGAAGATCCCGTACATGTCCAAACCCCACATTTTGAAAAAAATGCTTTTTGTTAGTTTTCTATTTTTATAAAACAATGTAAAGTGCAAATTTTATAATTAATGAAATGTACACTCTGACACAAATTTTCAACAGTGAAAATTAAATTTCCTTTCCATACCAAATCTTTCAACCCTTCTGAGCATCCCATACTCACAAAATCCTACCACGGATTGATGAAATGAACCCAGTTTGAGAAAGAAGTATGCCAGTCTTTTACATGTTCTCTCACCTTCTGCTACTTGCCACTGCTGGGAACTATCCCAGGCTTCTAGTTAGACTTTTCTTTGGTCTCTCACAGACTATTTGTTTTCCCTGATGTTGTTGGAAGTAACACACACAAGGCCACTCTGTTTCAAATGCCTGGCCTGAGCGGTTGATACAAAAGGTACGTGGGACCAGGCTGGCACCTAGTCTCTGTTCTTTGAACAATAATTTATTGAGTAAAACAAGTTTTCACATTGACAGTGTGTTTGTGCTAGTAGCTTATCAATATTTGCTTCAGCCCAGAGCTCAGAAGGAAGTTTGAGTTGAGCTGTTAAGAATCCATGAGGACAGGCAGTCTTCTATTGTTTTTTCCACAAAACTTCACACTCTCAAACAGGAGTCTTGAGACAACAAAGTATAAACACAGCTGAAGAGGAGATAAGACCTTAAGGGGATAACAATATAAGAAATGGTGAAAATGAGATAAACTAATGTACACTAGTGTGAGCAGAAAATAATCTCTAGTGCAATTCATTTTTCTCCTGTCTTAGAATAAGACAGCTTGCAGAAATTAAATCCTCTAAGGAAGAGCTGACTTCCAGTATCATTGAAAGTGGTACGAAAGTTTTTAACATGTTCTTGCAGTGGATAGCTCTGACCCCATTAGGAGCTCTGAGTGTGGCTGGCCCTGCCCTCTGAGGAGGTGGCCAAAGGCATCCATTGTAGAGATGGGTTAAATAAAGTTCTGATCAGGAGACACGTTTCCCTGGGGAGAGAGAAATCTGTCTTGGGTGGAGGAAAGTTTTCTCCTTGGCCCTTAGGTTTTTGGGATAGCACTGATGCCTCACCTGTGTTAGGCTACTGGTTTCTTGAATCACATGGCCTGTGTCACATGTTGCTTTTGTCTTTGAATTCAAATAATGATGTAAGAGAGCTTTTAAAAACCAAAATTACTTTGGTTTCTGTGCAAGGATGGAGAGAACAGATAAAAGTCCTATTTAGAAATATTAATTACTGGCTTGTATATTCAACTTCTGTGCTTGTCTTCGCCTCTTAGTCGTCTCCCTTTAGACATTGCTACTGATCTTGTTTCTTCATCACTGCAGTGAGAAGAGGGCTGGAAGGAACATGTCTGGACTATCTTTGCTACACATGCCTGCCTGTGGAAGAGGATTGGCAGCCCCATCTTCTCTTCAATGCTTTTCACTCCCATCTGATCAATTCTTGTTTGGAACTAATTGCCCACTGAGGTGAGAGCAGGGCTCAGAAGCACGTATCTCACACAAATTCATCCACTGAGAGGGAGCTCTCTTCTCATTTTCATATTTGTCCTGGTTTCACATAATTAATTATTTCTGGAGCCATGAAGCTGCTGTTTCAGCTAGTAATGATCATGAAGGATCCCACTACACTAGGAGTCTTAACAGTAATTTATTGGAAAAATTCACTGAAATACCTGCTATATTAATTTCTCAGAAATGTCTTCAGTGTAGTTTTGACTGCCTTGTATTACTTGTGGTTTTCTAAGACTTCTTTTAAAGGTTGTGTTAAACCCAGGCTGCAGGTTTCTTTGAGAAAAGACAAGGATGTGTCATGGGTATGTTTATCTCTACCTGTGCAGGGAAACTCTGGTTGCTGTGGGCTTAGTTCTGTGTTGGGACATCTTAGTTTTGCATCAACTTTTTACTGACCGGAAAGAAAACTTTAGCTCCAGATGTACTGTTGCTTTCAGGAAGACCATATCTGACAGGTTGGATCCCTCCAGCTATAAATATTAACAGCTGCCAAATGTCAGGTTTAGAGCTGTGCTGTGGAGCTGGCCAAGGCAGCAATTACTTGTATTTTAGCTAGTGCTGCACATTGACTGTGGATACATTAGCTTTAGTGGAAATTACTTAGAGGCTCAGTAGCTTAAAAGCAGAAATCACTTACATTCATATTGGATATTATTACAGATTCAGGAGAGTTGGCCATAAAAACACTTAGCTTCCTGTAACAAAAGGACTCCTAGCCAAGCAAGTAAAATGTTAATGAGACAGCAAGCACTCATTTTCATGTCTGTAGATTTTCCCTCCAAGGTTTTGCTGCTTCATACTGAGGTTCATTAGGGTGGAAATGGTTGACTTTAAAAAAGAAACACCAGCTAAATTGCTAGGGTGTAGAATTTCCTTTCAGATCATAATTATAGGTGATCAACGGAGTGTGTAATTAGTAAGTTGGGTGAAGGATATTTCCAGAACAATCAGCAGCAATTTCCTCCCTGCTGTTCCTTTCTCTGCTCTGAGGACCTTTTGTCTGCTTTGGTAGGTGTCGCTTTTTTAAAACCCGGAAAACACAAATATTAAAGCTTATGTCAGATAAGAGTGACACAATAAATGATAATAAAATTAAAAAGCCCCTGCAACAGGATAGTCTGTCTTCACTGTAATAGGTCTTACTGATTTTTTTTTTCACTGTGTTTCCAGCACTCGAGTGCAGATAGTTGTCCAGAGTAAAATAGACAGGCTCTTTTCTGGCCTCCCTTGACAAAGTGTGAGACTCTTGCTGGACTCTGGATTTGCAGTTGCACAGCAAAAATGTGAGAAGCTGTCTTTGTCTTCAAATACCATAGGAATGCCCAGACTGTTTCTTGGTCCTATAAATAATTCATGGAATATTTCAATGAATCTGTCCACAATGGCTAAAAATAGCTGGGTAAACTCAGTGCTTTTGACCTTAAGAAGCAAAATCTGTCTCAAATTTAAAATAAATAAATGAAACGCCATGGAAATAACCTGTGGAAGCAAAGATATCAGTCTGTAAACATACATTTGGGTTTGTATCCTGGAATGTAATATGGCTCATCTCTTCCCTCTTTCATCTCTCTTCTTCACACAGTTGTTCAGTTAGAAGAATGAACAGTTCTCAATAATTAGCATGGGTCAAGGCTTTTGGACATCTCTGCCCATCCCCGCAGTTAGCAGGCATACTGGCAGGGCATGGCTCTGCTGTGGCCCTGACCAACAGCTGTCTCCTCCATTGTTGATCCTCAGCAGACAAGAGCTGCAGAATGATGGATGTGAAAAGGTCCAGGATGACATCCAGTGCAAAGACTTCAGTGACAACCTGAACAGTTACTGCATATGATGACATGGAGCACAAGGTCCTTAGTGCTGCTGTCTGGGGTCAGGGCTGTGGATGTGTCCAGCCTGTCCCCCTGCTCCTGAGAGCAACCACTGTGCATTGTACGTGGGGCAACTCCAGTGTTCCTTCTGCTGTCAGAGATGTCCCGCCACTGGTACACTGAGGGTTTTTCCTCATTCACTTCCACCAGTTGTATTTTAGAAGCCATGGATGGGCCCATTCCTCATGGATTTATTTTGTCCCCCAGCCTGTTTTGGCACTCTCCATAAGTATGTAACAAGGTCACAAATTAATTTGATATTGTGGTAATAATAGCACTTCCTTTAGTTAAGCTTTTAGTTCTTCTCTGGTGACTTCACTAGGTGGTCTTTCATGGTACTTGTTATTGCTTTTGTAGCATGGGAATATATTCCCTTGAGGCAAAGAGCTAGGCCTGTATTTGGATGTTGTGTTCAGTCAGTCTACCTTCTGATCAGAATATATCCCAAGCTGCTATACAGTTGCCAGACTCCCACAAGCTCTCTCAAACCCTGCAATTTGTGGAAATTAAATACTGTGATTCTAAATAATGTGGCTTGTGTAGTGCACAGAAGCAGACAGTCAACTTAAAAAACTGTCCTGAACTTGCAGTAGGAGGGCCAGACACTGGTCTCCAGAACTAAATGGTGCAACATCTTCAAATAATGGTTTTAAACTCTGTTTATAAGGGAAAATCTCAACCTTAATTACCAGGTTATTAATGTCCTCTTGGAAATAGTATTTTGCTGCTCTAAGCAATGCTAAATGATAACTCACGGCAGAAAGTGAGGTTGAACAAGAAGACTAGATTTTACGTTTTTGCATTGATACAATCGTCAAATTAAGCTTTAGCACCATCTGATACAGGGAGTGGAAAAAAATCCCATATCTGATTCTGCACGTGTGTCAGACTACTTGCACAGGCCCTTGTCTGGATTACAGGAAAGCAGCTGGTACTCTCCTGCCCCTATCTGTTTCCCTCTCACCACATACTGAGTACACAGTGCTCAGATCAACCACTGGTTATGAACAGCCATAATGATGGGTTTCTTCTGATGTCCTGAAATAACAAGAAAGGAAGTGGTTTGGGCATGGCTAACATACTCTTCAACTGGACTGTCCAGCTGCAAAAGTGAACGTTCTGTACTAGAAGAGCACCCTTTGGCAGAGACAGTCAGAATTTTTCTCTTCAAACACTTGTTCAAAACAATAAAATTCCACAGAAAAGGCATCATCTTTCCTCTCAAAATAATTTCTTGGGCTTTCATTGAAAACCTAGTTTCAACAAAATGTGGAAGTTTAGACTTGACTGGGGGGATAATCATGCTTTCTGTGTAGATACTTAGTTTTGACTTTGAATGTTTTCAGCACACTTTTAGTCTTCTGCAGAAAACATGAATAAATGATAATTTCCATTGGCATGGTAACTCTTTGGCAGGGGGAGGATGGGGCAGGGAGAGAATAGATGTACTTGGGTCACTAAACTCTGTACTTTGACACAAGGTTTTTTTAGCATAAGGCAAACAGACAAGTAGAGCTGTGTGTTCACCCTATGGGGCTTCCAAGGGAGAGATTTGAATATGTTTTTAAATAAATGGCACCTTCATTATTTATTCATAACTAGCATGCTAAGTGAAAAAAATGAAAACAGCTACACCAGTTATTGCAGCAAAGCCTGGGCTGATTTCTGATACAATTCCTGCCAGTAGAAAAATAGGACCTAATAATTGTGACCACTTCAAAGCTTTACCCAAATGATTTGTTTACTTAGTGACTGGTATTGTTTATAGATATGGGTGTTTTGTTTTCATGCATTTTTTAAAATTTATGTTAGTTGTTAAAACTGCAAATCTGAGACATGGCTGACTCAGCAGCATAAATTATGTATGTAGTGGCTACTGATCTCCTTATGCAACATGGGATCATGAGCTGTGTTTTCCTGTTCTGAGCTCATCATGAGCCTCAATCCCTCTGCCACTTTGAATTAGAATTTCTGCTTTTCCAAAGAGTATGTGTTTTACCGGTTTCCCTTGAGCTAGAACTCGAGTACCTGACAGTGACAGGGCTTGACTGCATTTGTGGAGCTCTCAGCAAAAAAGTTAATTTTATTGAAACTGAGGCCCGGACTGTGTCACGTAACATTTTCCTGGACGTCAGAGCTGGGGGACTAACATGAGCTAACGTGGAAGATTTCTGAAGAGATCTGCCATTCAGATTCTGTCTCTTTGGGTCAGAAACTGCAATGTGAAGACTTGGGTCACACAAATTCTCTGAAATGTGGCTTACGCTTTGAGCAGGAAATGTTTGATTACCCTGTCAGGTGCTCTTGGACAGAGTCCCTGTGGATGTAGAGTTATGGCATTAATGCCAGGGACTCTGAAGACACAGGTTTTGTTTCTGGTGGTGTCCTTTGCATTGTGGCCTTGGACATAAGGCACATTATCTCCAAAGCCCTGAAGTCTTTTACGTAATGAAGGTAACAACTCCCCTGTCAAAGAGGGTCTGCCCACTTACCCCCATTTTTGTGCACTGAACTTTTAGGTTGTCTTTGGTTTACCTTTACATGGCAGATGAAGGTGTCACTCTCCTTCTGCATTCATAGGGTTGTGCTTTCCTGCTGCCTGGCCCTAGATGCATCTTACAGATGCAGTAGGCAGTGACTAGTGCCAGAGTGCCTCAACTCAGAGGGGCTACAGGAGATCTACTGCCTGGCTTTATTGCCCTTCCTCTGTTTTTTTGCATCAACACCAGACACAACTTCTAGCACATGATCTGATGCTGCTTTCATCTCCAGAGCCGGACATTAAATACTTGAGAGATGTTCTTCAGGGTGGTCTATGTGTCAGAAACAATGGCATGAACAGCCAAGTCCTATCTGCTCCTTCCTTCCTGAGCCCTAAAGACATTCAGGATGCAGTGTTCTTCCACTGATTCTGTCCTGATTAAATGTGTAGTCCAGTGTTTGAGTTCCCCATGGGAGGCCCAGCTAGATTCAAGGTAGAGGTGATTACAGCTAGAACAATGTTGGTTTACCGTAGTCCACAGATGACAATCTGCCCGGTGCTCTGAGTAGTTGTCTTACCTTCAGCCCAGGTGCATGCAGAGCCCTCTTATTGGGCTCAGAGCCTAGAAGGAGGGGACAAGAAAGAGCCTCTGCGTCCCACAGCAGAAGATTGCTACTTCATCAGAGCTCAAAGTCTGCTTAGAGGGCTGGTGTATTTTTTTTTAAATGTCTCCTCTGTGAATGCGTGCCTGCTGTAAAAGCAGTTCTGCATTTGAATCTGAAAAAATCTCCATCATTTAACAAAGAAGAAGTGGTGTCTATTCAACTGCCTGAAGCTACCATTACTCCTATTGCTCTTTTGCTTCTGGTGAAGTAATACACATAAAATGTGTTGCTCCCTAGAAATAAAATTGCTGCCTCTTGCTGAGGGGAGAGCTGAGAACCTCCGGAGCTTCACACTGCGCTCGCATAGGGCCAGGGCTGAGGACAGAATGGAGGATTGACGCCCTCTATTGTTGGGAAGGAAAAAAAAAAAAAATCTGCAGCACAGCTAATAGTATGCCTTCTCTGTCCTTTCTTTGATTCCCTTCCCTCTTCA
>NW_020799096.1:4450306-4516946 GCF_003259725.1 Athene cunicularia
CCCCCCCAGTTTTAATTTTTACCTTTTCATGCAGTGGCTGGCTACAGTCTCACAAGAAACAGATGGTCGGTTTCGTGTGGCCACCTGAGGGTCTCTGTCGCCAAGCAAATTCTTGTCACAAATGGTCAGCAGGGCAAGGCTGCTCGTCTCTGTTGTCCTCGCCAAAGCATGAAGCAGAAAATCAGCCATGCAAATCTTTGTGCATTTTATTTCCAGCATGAGTGTGTGCTGACAGAGTTCCAGATGGCTGAGGCACACGTCCTCTGGCTTGCCAGTACCTAAAGGGCAGCATTGCCACCTGCTCTGTGAAACACAGGTTGGCCCGTAAGTCTGGTTTGCCGAGATTACCCTTTATGCAATGTATAGTATGATAAGGACCTTGTACGTTCATCTCTTAGGAAACCTTTTGTACTAGTTATTTACTGGTTTCATTGTAGTTGGCGACAGTTAATTTCTTTTTCTTTTCTCCTTCAGCAGCTTATTTGCAGAAAGCTCTTTTGCAGCTTCAAGTCATGAAGCCTCACCTGCTCCTGCTTTTATTCTGAACACAAAGCCTTTCACTTCATCAGCATTAACTGATCCTGATGCATCACAGACAATGAAATGATGGCTGTTGGGGCTATTAGGAGAAGCCTCCCTGGGCTGCTAGATGCAGAATTTATAGAGTCTGTCTTTAACCTTTTGCAAAATGGAGAAATGTCTCATTATCTAAAATGATAGCCTTGTACACTGGAGAGTTTAGCTATTTGAACTGCTTAACCAACTCTATTTCTAAGATTATTATTTTTTTATCCATTTAAAAACTTGAAGCTGCAAGAATTGTTATTCCTCTAGGTGAGAACATTTTCACCACACGTACAGGAGAGGACTATGCCCATGTGTATTCTGGTCTGTCATTCAAAGTGATCTGCTCTCTTGATGTATTTGCATACACCTTCTCTTAATAGCAGGTCTTTCAAAATCTCACCTGCAGAAGAATAACCTTTAGATATTGTAGGTTTCACCTGGTGAAATGGAATGATCTGTCTTCTAAACAGGAAGAGGCATATATAATCAACACAGGTATTATATGAACTTGTTACAGGATTGCTCTAAGGAGCATGCTGTCACTTTGAGGGAGTTTTGTGGACTGTCAGCTCGGTGCTGTATATTCTCTGAGGCAGAAGTAGTATTGGAGATCAGGTCTGCATGCTGCTTGACCAGCCTTTGGGCAGAGGAGGAGAGTGCCAATAATTGCAATAGAGAGTTATACCAAAGCCACAAAGCGATTTACCCAAAACCTTACAGGGCTCATGTGAGCTAGCATCATGCTATTGTACCTTGTCAGTGTCTCGGACAAAAGTTCACTATTCCTTTAGGAACAGCAAAATACACTGCAGTACATCAATGTGGGAGACGTGGTGTGAGTCCCTGGGACAACAACCCAAGTCCAGCACACTCTGGAGATGCTAGAGAAAAGCTAGTTTGACCTCTAGTGCAGTGATGTCAGAGTGAGGTGCTCAGCTTGACATCTGCCTATTCTGCCTTGGAGTAGTCTGTACCACACAGGACACAGACCCCCTTCATCCCAGTTAGCAACTGCAGCCCCTTTCTTTCCTACCTCCCAGTTTTATCCCTGACTGGCCTTGGTATGGCCTTGCTGTTCTCAAAGAGGGACCTCAAAACTGTGTGAAAACCCAACGCCTCAACAGAAAGGTGTCCAGACAGACCCATACTGCTGTTGTAAACAGGCTTAATTTCATATATTCTTTTGTTTTACGTGCTGCAATGATTATTTTTTTTTTTTTTGAGGGAATTCTCATACAGCTGTTTGTTTTATTATGGTACTTATTCTTAGAGGAAGCTGTCAGGAGCTGCAAAAGCATTTTCTTTCTCCTTTAATCCACTATAAAACCAGCCCTTGAAACTGATTTGCTTGCACACATCTTGGGCAGTGATATTTGGATTGATACAGCCTCCCATTGCAAAGCCATCCTGCTAGCCCTGTAACATCCGAAATGGCGCAGGAGAAGGTAGGTAACAGATATCAAGGTCCTCCTTCACAGGCTTATAAGAATAGGTAAGTACTCATAAATTGTTGTTGTGCTGCTTTGATTTCCTTGCCGAGGAACTCTTAGCTGAGAAGACTGATACTTAAAGTGGAAAGAAAGTGAGGAGCAATGTTACTTTCTGCAGCAGAATACAATCAACCCATACTGCACTCTTACAAGTGGGTGCTAAAAACTTCTGGGTTTTCATACATTTTCTGAGGGCACTACTTTACAAATACTCCCTACAGATCCACCAGCCTCATGATGTCTGCTGGGCATTTAAAAGTAGATGATAGTGTTCTTCACCTTCCCAGGCTATGAAATAAATAACATAACTATTTTCAGTGTCAAAGTCTGTGTGACATATCAGAATGACAAACTTCCCAGCTCTGCAGAGCTGAATTTTTATCATGCTAACTCCTCTGATGTGAAATAATAGCCCAGTAACCACACTGCACTCTAGTTGTTGTAACAAGCAGGTACAGAACAGGCTCATGTTGCATCCAGTACATGAGCGTACACTACATACAGAGCTTTAGTGTAAGTGCTGTAAGGGTACAAGGAGGATTTCAGCCCGCGTTACTCCCAGGAGCAGTTGGGAAGTCTGGCTCTTGTCCAGCAAGCAGATACACTTCCTCAAGAGAGGGTATGATCTCTCAGCAGGGTGGTGCTTAGTTTCCAGCACACAAATGCAAGTAGTGCACCACTTGCTCCTCTTGAAAGATTTAAGATCCTCAGTGTAAGTTATCTTGCCTTTGCCAGCAGGCTGATGGAGTAGTATAGAATGACTGGTGTGCCTCCATCTCCATTGCAATTTATGGGCAAATAAATTAAGCCTTTAGGATCCTTTTTCTTTCTGCCAACCTCTGTATTACTCAAACTTCTCCCATTCATATGTCAGATGCCTTATATTTGAATGCTATGTGACAGACGTTATTCTGGTATATGTTAAATGCTGATGTAAAGGCATCTAGGAAGGCTGTAAAAGGCAAACAGTAAAGGTAGTAGGTACATAAGTAGCGAAGGGAACTACTCAATGGCTATGAAACCTTTGACTGTGATCCTGCAAGTCAAGTATCTGCTGGGGTTTGTGCTCCTTTGTGGGTAGGTGTGAACTGGAGGAAGGCTGAGGCTTTGTTCCTCACCCTGAGAGAAAGTTGTATTTACTCATATTTATTCAATAACCAGACAAAAAAGTGGTGAGGTATGGACCCAAAATAGCTATTTCTTACCAGTAGACTTTAAAGAAATCCTATTTGTATAAATTTTCTTCTGTCAAAGTTTGAAAAATAAGTCTTGGTTGTTATTGAGTGCTCTGAAGTATAGATGTTTTATGGGCACCAGAGGAGTGCAGAGGTCATACTGAATGGGAATGGGAGTCATGATTCCATGCAAACCTCTGCATTACAAAGCATGAGGAACCTGGTGGCTTCACAGCAGTGGGGAAGCTGGAGTTTTTTCTTCTTCCTTTGCACTTGCAGCGCAGCCTTACAGACCAGCAAACTGCCCCGATCAGGCGGAAGGGTGCAGCTTTAAAATTTCTTGGTGAGTTTGAACCCTTCTTTTATTGCTCAGTTACCTGAATCCTTCTTTTATTGCTCAGTTGATGTGCCATTCTGTACTATATACATGAATCCCTTTGTTCCTCTAGTACAACATCACTTTCCTATCAGTGTCTTGAATTCTGCATGTGGTTTAGCACTCACCTTCCCACTCATGGAAGTAGACTGTCCATTAGCCTTGCCTACAAATGCTTACTTTATCTTCCCCATCAGAGTTGTTCACAGAAGCTCCTTTCTGCCATCCTGAATGGGCAGAAAGATGATTTCTCCACTGCTGCCCTGTTAGGACAAGTCCTCTCATGGAGGTGAGTTGGTAGAAGAATGTAATGATGCTGTCCTGCATGGCTTCTATATTCGTCTTGTCACAAACTAATATAATGCAGGCTGCTGGATGGACAACAGAGCTGTCCCTACTTGCTACTTTTAAAGGATGTGTCCTGCAATATTAATAAATCAGCTGATTGTACTGTGGTTTTGCTCCTTGGTAGTCTCACAGGTGGTTTCAGTCTTCCAAGTAACGATTCACAAGAAGTTGTGTAGTGTCTCTCCGCAGAAGGTACATCTTTGCAAAAACCAATCTCTCACACAGTATTTTTCAGTTTGTGTTAGGGCATGTAGCGCCACAGAAGATGGAATGAAAATATCTTTCTGTTGGGAAGGGCAAGAGTATTGCACCCTAGTTTCCTAACTTTTTTTTTTTTTTTTCCTGGGCTGCAAAAGAAAAGTTTGTAATAAAATTCATGGCAAAACTCCTGTTGACTTCATCTAAGTATTCAGTGGGATAACTGTCACTGGAGAGACTGGAAAAGCACCCAAGATTGGCTACATTATGGAGTAACAGCTTTAAAGCACTCTCTAAAATGGTGAACAAAGCCATGCAGCATGGGGCATAGAACAGGTTTATGTTTCAACCATATAAGGGTTTTTTAGGGGGAGCTGAGAACATCCCTCATTATCATTTCGGATGATGGTTTGACACATAGGAACACTTTTCGCTTAGCACCTACTGGATTTTTTTTTTCTAATGCTCTTCTCAGAAAGATAAAAGGGGCATTTAAATGTGTACATAATTACATTTGTAATCATAAGCTTGAATTTTATTTTCTCTTTTCAGAGACTCTAAAACATAAGCTGTAGAGAAATTTTCTTTATTTTTTTAAAATGAGGATTTGGAGAACTTCTGTGTGCAGAACAGGAGATGGAGCTATTTCCTAGCACGAAATGTATTTTGCAGTTTAGCACTAGTAATAGTTGCATGTTGTCCTTGATCCAGTTTGTGTTATCATGATTGTAGTCCCACTCTAATCCCTCTCTACACCTGGAAATAGCCACTTTTTAGAAGCTCAGTAGTAGTTGTCAGGCCATCAGAATGACATTTTATTCACAATCTGGGTTTGTGATTAATAGAATCAGAAATCCTTTGCTTATGTTGCTAGGGTAAACAGCACTTGGAGATGACAGCTGCTTGTTTTGAGGTGAAAGAAATATTATTTGTAAGGCTCACAGTTGTGTGTCCATTTCAACCACCAGGCATAACATGAATTACTCTTGCAATCCTTGTCTGTTTTGTTTCTAGTCTCCTCTTCCATGAGGTCATGTATTTATTCGCAGGTATCTGAATTAAATGTAACTATTTGGTTTCCTAAGGAAATGAGTTTTTTGGAGTCATGTTCCATGTGTATGTGCATGTGTGTCTGTCAGACTATTGCAGTTAACTTCTGAACCACTGGTCAATTCTAGTGGCATTTGGCGAAGGGGCAGAGGTCTTAAAAACAATTACATTCCTGCAAATGGCACAGAAATTGACAGCTGGGTGATGGAGAATAACCCTGTTAACTCTTTTGTAGAAGGGACACCATCAGGATTCATCTGATACCGCACATGAGAAAATCCACTTAAAAATACACATCTCTTGGAATACTGACTTCATTGGTTTTGCTGCTCCTGGAATGCTTTTTGTTTGTTTACTTTCACTCAAGGGGTGTTAAAAAAATAAAAAAATAAGTAAATATATTTTATGCTAAGAGTTGTAAGTCTGTTCTGGAAGAAAAAGCTAAAACAGTCAATAGTTAGCTTGGGGTTGATTTGTTTGTTTGTTTGCTTGGAAGATGTGCCAAAGAAAGAAATCATGCTCTCTGCTTCCTGCTTCTGGCAGGAAATAGAAACAGAACAGGATAAAAAGAAAATGTCATTTTCTCTACCTAGAAGAAGGAATGCCTAAGAAGTAAGAGCATCTGTTAACATGTAGCTATCCTATCCCATCTCTGTAATTCCTGGGAACAGATGCACAAACCCTGAAATGATTTTGTATGTTATCTGTCTCCCTTCTTCCAAAGCACCTGAAGGCTACCTGATCTATGAACGAAAGAACCTCAATGTCTAGCACAGGTTTATTTTCCTTTCCTCAGTGTCATTGTGCTGTACTGCTGGATACTCATTCTTTTCAGACATGGAGGTGTCTCTTGGCATCACTACTGTTGCAACCTCTATCCCAAATCATGCTGCAAATAGTGTGATACTGATGCCTGCCCTATGCATGCTTTTCTTCAGTAATACAAAGACCTGTAGGTTTGTGGAATTTGAGATATGGCCAAAGGATGTGCTCCAAGTAGGTAGATTTCTCCGTCTGCTAGGAAAGATCAACCTCATTAGGCAAGGAAGAGTCCTGCCAGTCCTCCCTGGAGACCTGAGCTAGTAGATAAGAAAGTAGGTATTTGTGTACTTCACATGGGTGTCTGGTAAAATGAAAAGCAGAAAATGCCCAAGAAGTTCAATGTAATTAATCTTTTTTCATTGTGAAATATATTGTTTCATTGCTCTTTTTCGCTCTTTCAATGTGGTCAGCTCACCTATGAGGTTAAGAAATGTTATGTTTCTTTGGATGCATCTTTCCTCTTTGCCTATTAACACAGAGCCATGTCCCAGCCCTTGATACTTCACACAGGCTGCCTGATCCACCACTGTGTCTGTTCAGCACCATTCTCAGATCTCTTTTCTGACATTAACTGATTCTGACTACAATACTCCAAACATTTGACAAACGCAACAAGAGTAGTTCACATCTCATCCAGTGTAATGTGAGACAGTCTTTTCATATCCAATAAACTTCAGTGTCATTAAATTAAAGGCCAGTCTACAAATATTACTAGGTGCTTGCTTATTCAATTTGTGACAGGGACAAATGGGATGTTTTTGTACGGAGTTTGGCACTATGCAGGTTTTTTCTAAAACATAATATAACTAGACCAATGTTTGTTTATCCTGAATCCAAATAACTACCTTTTCATATGTCTGGTTCATATCTATTCAAAATGAATTTAACCAAAAAGTGCACCGTGTACATAAAGTACAGCTAGAGGGGAAAGGAAAAATATTGCTATGCTTGAAGAAATTTTGCTTTGGGTTGTAGTCCAAATTGCCATCAGATTTTGGGAGATCCTTTCACTAATTTCCTCTCACTTATAATGTAAATTTATATAGCAAATTTTCTTGTGGAGGGACTATGTCTAAATTGTTTTATAAAAGAACTGGCCTCACTTGCTGTCCTGTTTGTAAGCTGTAAGTGCTACCATGTTTCAGGTGAATTATGGAGTTGTGTTTGCTTACAGGAATTCACTGTTCTAACAGGGACCGTGCAGGCTGTTGACCCACACTCACATGTTACTGCAACGCAAGACAGTGTGGCTGGGCCTGAATTATCTCGTTCCTTCCACACTCACCTTTGATGCAAATGTGGGGACAATACCCTACCCCTGTCACCATCACCTGGGGGTCTCAACCCAACTCTGCCCTGATCAGACTGCTCCCTCTACTCCCTGGTGCTGAGCTTGCCCTGAGCCCCAGCCAGCCTCCAGGGCTCCTCCCAGCTGATGAGTGCAGTGCAGGCTTAGTGGCCAAGATCACTACTAGCTCCAGATTCGTGGCACTTTTAAGGCTGTATTTTCTCACAGATCAGCTAAATGGAGCGCATGAAATCTACACAGCTATGGATCTTGTGTTTGCCATGGTTTTGGGAGGTTGTTGTTTTGTTGAGGTTTTTATGCTTGAGTTAATGAGGCATTAACTTGGGAAGCAGTCCTCAAAATGTGAGTCATTTAAAGAAACAAAAACAAAAACGAAAAACCACCCAAAATCTATTGGAGTAGGAGAGCATGCACAGTTTCAGCATTATTCATTAGAGTTAGTTCAGTTAACTGTGAAGAATTTTTGAAGAGATGATGAATACATGTTTCCTTGCAAATTCAGTGGATATTACATAAGAAGAGCAAATAACAAAGAGAATACAAGACACATTTTTCTCCCAGATAATTATAGTCCTTGCTTACACCAGCAAAGATGCTGACAAATGTACTTTTTTTTCAAATATTCACCAGGTATTTTGGCATACTCTGACACATGAAAACCTCACAAGTGATGTGATATATAGTAAGAGACAGAGAAAGTACTTTCAGTATATTTTGAGGTCACCTGTTCCCATTTCCAGATTGTAGGGGGAAAGAATATCTTAGCTAGCTAAAATAACTAGGAACTTGTTGATCCATGTTACAAAGAGTATGTATGTATGACACAGGGATTGATGATATACAGTGGTCTACTTGTGCTAAGGAAATAATAGGCTGTGCCTAAAATAAGAGAGATCATAGCTCACAGGCTGCCCATCTTCCCTGAGGTAAACTTTCTCCTTGAATCTTGGTGATGTCTGGCTAAAGTAGCTTGATGTTGTATTAGAGTTATGGTCCTACTGTGGACACAAGAGTATGAGTGAGATGATGCATATTCCCTTGCCTCATGCTCTCAGCCTAGTTTGCACCAAAAGCTTGGTTCTGGTGTGGGTTTTTTGATTCTTTAAAACAGAATAAGTCATCTTCCAGTTTGATGGTAAATCTGACACCATGCCAAACATGTAGCCTTCAATCAGTAACATAACCACAGCCCAAAACGAAAATCACTTTGAGTCATTTCTGAAATCAAACTGATATTTTAAGTCTTGAACTTAAATGGAACCAAAATATTAAAACTTCACAACTGTGCTGTAACTGAACTCAAAATGCATGAGATTGCCTCCCTGACTGAAATGTTCAATTGCCCTGGCTGCTGGGGGACTGCACGGTCTTTCAAGCTTCAATGTACCTAGCTCTAGCATACAGCAAATTTAATTTTCTTATCTTCTCATCAACAAGGTCAGTAAGTCCCCTACCATTAAACATTTTCACCGTGTGAAAGCCCTGGCGCAGAGTGATCAAATTACTCCTCAGTCTTCACTTTGATAAACTTCTTAATCAACAAAGTAGCACTTCTACAGTCCTCTTTTGATCTGTTTCACATTTCTACAATCTTCTCCAGTGTGGACATCAAACCAAAATAATCCAGTCCTGTGTACAGAAGCCAACTCACTTCTTTTTTTGATAGTACGCAATAGAGTAAGCTATCAGAATATGGTATTAAATTTCAGTTTGTATATTTGAGTCATGCTATTTAGGATAAATGTTCTGTTTAAAAAACAAGCTTGTTGGAGCAAGTCCAGAGGAGGACCATGAAGATGATCAGCATATTAGAGCACTGCCCTTATGAGTTGGGGTTGTTCAGCCTAGAGAAGGGAAGGCTCCTGGAAAACCTTACAGCAGCCTTCCAGTGCTTAAACAGGGCCTGTGGGAAAGATGGGGATGGACTCTTCACAGGGAATATAGTGACAGGATGGGAGATAATGGTTTTACACTGGAAGAAGGTAGATTTAGATTAGATATAAGGGAGAAGTTCTTCACTGTGAGGGTGGTGAGACACTGGCACAGGTTTCCCAGAGAAGCTGTAGCTGCCCCCTCCCTGGCAGTGTTCAAGGCCAGGTTGGACGGGGCTTTGGGCAACTGGGGCTGGTGGAAGGTGACCCTGCCCATGGCAGGGGGTTGGAACTAGGTGATCTTTAAGGTCCCTTCCAACCCAAACCATTCTGTGACTTTATGAAAATTAAATTCACAGGATGAACGTGCTCCTGAAAAACAGATCAGTACAAAGATGCAGCAAAAAAAGAGGAACACCAAGAGCATTAAATGCAAATTTCATTTTTAATAATAAATTTGGTAGCTATAAGAAGTTCAAGTATGTTCCCTAGTGGCTCCTTAGAATGGCAATGGTGCTGTATGGGGTTTATTATTGCCTCTGTAGTCAAATAATCAATAATAGGCAATATTATTTTATTTAGGATCTACAGATTCTCATTCTTAAAATAAATGTTGTGCTACTTAATCCTTATTTTGAAAACATTTACTGTGAGTTGATGTTTCTTTCCTCAAAGTAATATCAACAGAGGCTTTTGCTGCATGATTCAAACAAACTCATAGTTTATTACAGCATTTTTTGCTATTTCATTGTATTTGCTAGACACCCTAGTAGAGTAGTATGTAATTTTGCTGTGCAGTGTATAAGCTTGAGCTAATGGGTATTTTCATGTCTTCTGATACAACATTTCAGATAATTTTTTCCTGATGTGTCACAATGAGAGAAGAGGCTACTGTTTATTTGCAATTAGTAACTCTGTGTTCAAATATGGCATACATCTTCCAAGTCTCTGTCACTCGAATCAAACTACTTCCTCAGGAGATTTCTGTACTTCCGCCTACTCACAAACTAAATTAGGATTTGCTTCCTCTTGCTATTAATTAAACTTCCTCTTCTTCTCAGATGAACTCTCCTTTATGCTTATCGTCACGTCTGGGTTTCTAACCCCCAATTTTTTCATAACATCTGCTTTATAATTACCATCTCATTTGGTAGTAAAATATCTGTTAGTATAGGTGGCACTATTCCCTGGCTGATAGTTATCTTTTCCCACTATCTGTCACAGCCACAAATATTTCATTAGATAGTGGTTTCCTCACTCCCCTCCTCAGTTATATAGGAACTGTCAGTCACATAGCAAATGAATGATGCAGGAAATCCACACTGCCTTCTCATATAATTCAGCACTATAATATCCTCATCTACATCTAGTAGTGTTAAAACCAAACACTATCTAGTGATCTCAAGCCTGTGTTTTATTCTTGTGAGTAGCCTAAGAGGGCTTTTCACTGTAGGATGATTTACTGCCTGGTGTTATGTTTTAATCTGAGTGGCTTTCACAAGGAGAGGCTTTGTGGCTCTGTGACTTAAAGCAAGTTGAAAGTCCTTAAAAAAGGCTCTGGTGGGATGCAGAAAAGGCTATATGCCTCCTTTGTCTTGGCATATGTTGAAAAATCAGAAGGAGAGGTATTGCAGACCTCGAGGGCTATTCAGTGTCTAATCTGGAGGTAGCTGAGTCAGGAGGGAGTCTTTTGAGGTTTTCTGTTGAGTGAAAGATGAATCCACCCAATATTTGAAACATTTCTTCAGATTCTGAGTCAATATGCCTCCAGAAAGCAAATGTGCTGTCTAGATTTTTTCTATTATGCATCAGCATATCAAAGCCAGTTAACAGCAATCAGCTCTGAATTTAAAGGTCTTCCCTTTCAGCATGGATGTGGTGTGTAACAGTTCTTCCCTTCCTTAGTCAGGTTTGTCATTTGACTATTGCAGCGCACCATCCTTGCATGGATGTCCTTAAGGGAGGTGAGCTTGCTTCCAAATAAACAATCACTTTCCTCTGACACTACAGAAAATCAGTTTAGCTAAAGTGAAGCATGAGAAGATGCATTCCTGAGCTGTGAGTGCCTTTGAAATTATTTGTCTTCATTAGTGCAATACCCTGTAACTACCTTTTCCCCAACACCAGAGTTTGACTAAAAATATTTCAAATTTCAGTCTCCCTTGCAGCCTCCTGAAAACCCTTAGAGCTGATTTTCTGATGTCTAATAAGCATGTGTGTGGCAGGGGGATGTGTACGGGTCTTTCCCACTGTGGATGCACCAGTAGGATCTCTGACATCCAGAGGACCACCTATTTTCATTAAACCAGTAGGAGTTTATTTCTGAGACTTCTACAGAGTGATCATACCACAGAACGAGTCAAAACTGCCAGGCTAAACCATATTTTTCATGTGTTTGTTTCTTAATATTTGCTCTCTTGCTCTTGAAAAATGCTGGTAATGAAATCAGCCAGACTGACATGTTCTGAGGAAGAAGCTGCACTGCCCAAAGAAGACTCCTTGGGCTTCACATTCAACTTAGTGATCTTCCCTTTTTCTCACTCAAGTGAGACTTTTAGGAATTAGTAACTGCAGTAAGTACCTGGGACATGAAGTGCTGTGCTATTAGCCTGTTAAGTAACTTCTTAAGACTTCTGCTTTGGTCTCTGCTCAATTCTCCCATAAAGTGACAGACATATAGTTGACTTTGTGCTCTTCTTACTATACCGGCAGACACAACAAAGGGAAACACTGTAGGATTTTTTCCTGCAGAAGAGTAAGTCTGCAGCATTTTCAGGTTGTAAATTCTTAGATTTCCTTATTTTCCTGGATTGAGCTATTGCTAATAAAGACCCAGCCTATCCCTAATTATATGTGAAGAAACAAATCCTAACTGCTTTGGTAATGAACACAACTGAATCATGTTATGTCTTAAAGAACTTGCACTGTCACCAGACATTTCTCTGTCACAATTATTCTGGCTGGAATTATCCTAATAGCAGATTGGCTGTCTCATTAAGTTGCTAATTAGTACGTATTTATGTTAAAAGGACATATTAGTGTTGCTTTCCATGTTTTCTGATTTTCTTAAGGCTTCAATGAAAATTTTAACACTTTTTCTAGGAAAAGATCCTTAATTAGGTTACACTAAGAGCGCCAATTAGTAGACATTTGAAAGTAAGTTCCCAGAGCATTCCTTGCAGTGCTGTCATCCTCACAATTGAAGTAGGCAATGATAATCACATATTTGCATCACATGGGCACCATGTAACAGATGATAGATTGGGGTTTGAACAGCAGATCATTTCATTTTTGTAATTCCTGATATGCCCTTGCTAACAGTATGAGATTAAATCCATTTATTTGGTCAGCTGCTTATAGCTATAGAGAACTATAGCTATATAGCTATAGGTCTTTCCACCTGAGAGGTAATCCTTGTGGAGAGTCAGCTGATGTTTTCTCTCAGAGCTGTTCATAAAGCAGACTTGATCCCCAGACTGCCTGAAGGTTAATCATGCTGTGGGAAGTAGCATACTCCAGATGCTGGTCAAGGATGCATAAGGGTGCGGGTCTGACTGTGACTCTGTATTTCACACAAAAATAATGCACAGCCCCCCCTCCCACAATGTTTCAGACAATAAGAGGAGGCATTTTGTGCAGTGAAATTTCTTGAGTGTGTACAAGTGCCATATGGACATGAAACCTAACATTCACATGTAGAATAATGATCTCTGTCCACCATCACCTTGAGTGAAGCATGATATTTAATAAAAACAGTTTCAGAGTTTGTTTATTCTTCAGCAGTTTGACTTCTCCCTTACCCCACTGTCAACAAAGTAACCCTGACAGGGATCACTGGTATATCTGTGACATTGATGAAGCCCAAATACTTGTGGTAGTCCTTGAAAACACAGCTTTTAGCTGGACGGTAACCTATGGTGTTAAGGAAGAGACTGGAACTATTACAGAGAAGTTAAAATATATATGTGTGCATAAACACACACAAGTTTTATTAGGACTGTATTCAACAGCAGTTGAGATCACCTACGGATAATTGTTATTACCTTTGCTCTTTCCACTGAATTTATTTTGTGTCAGCCTTGGTCAGTCCTGTGACATTTCTGGTAGAAAAATGTAATGGGGAACTGTGATATCACATGCTGTAGCTCGTGTTTTGGTTTAGGGGTCTTTTTTCCCTTCAAAAATAACACTGCTCTTCACAGTAACTTGGATGGACTTTTTGAGGAGAAAATATTCTTTGTTCTATTTCTTTCCTCCCTTCGGTAGGACTCAAATCAAAGATGGAGGCAGGAGTGTGGAAAAATAGCTGCTACTGAAAAAAACAGTGTGATTAGTGTGCTGGATGCTTTCCTGTCAGCATGCAGTGAGAAACAAACTTGTTAGCAGAGCTCAGGCTTTCAGGCCAACCGCCTGCTATCTATCCTGGGTATTCATAGGCAGAAGACGTAGATGCATGTTGCCTTCCAAAAATGAGCAAACACCAGTTTCTGTTTCTAACTTCCAGGTTATAAATCTTAACTAAAACAAGAAAACTTGTCACTAAAACTAAGGAGTTCACATTATTTCACTGAACTAGCAAAATTTGTAATAACAAGTAGTGAAATACTATCTGTGTCAAAATCAGCAAAGTAAGCAAATTAGTTTCAGAGCTTGATTAGTTAAATCACCATGCTAATAGTGCGGAATAATCAATCCTTGCTGTCCATTTGGTATGAATCTCACTAGGGAGCCTTATTACAGTCAGTCAAACCTCTAATTGGAACCTAGTGAAGTATCCTCTTCCATCTTCAAAGGAGCTGGCATGATCTTGTCAGGATCATATATTTTAGATTACATTATAGTCTTAGAGAAAAAAAAAAAAAAGGCCAATTTAAGATAACTATAAAAAATATGCTGGTATAATAAAAACACTTGCTCAATGTTCATTCAACTGCAAAATGAAAAAAACTTTCAAACTGTGATAGTTGTTAACTATTCTGCTGCGTACTAAAGACAACATCTTACTGATTTTGGCAAGCAAGGCAATTAGGAATAGTATATTTTTGAACAGTAAGACAGCTTTAAATGTTGATACAGAACATTTATCCATTAAACATGGCAAGATGAAACCAATAAGCACTAAAAATGTACAATTTTGTAGGTTTGTATGCTACCTAAGTATTTTCCTCACAGCAGTCAGTTTGTTTACATTTGTAAAATATGTTGTCATTATCTTTTGGCTTTTTAGAAGAATAATATCCAAGTATTTAGTATCTCACTATGTCTTGTCTTTCTGGCAAACCAGGACTTTTATTTTTCCTTCTCAGACCCTTCCTTTAAGACGGAAAATTAAAATACTACCTTGCATTGTCTAAAATTGTATATCTACATTAAATAACAATTATGAAACACTACTTTTACAATTATAATATCTGTTGGACAATACAAAACAAACTCATTCATACAGGCTTCAATAGGAGGTTCAAATGCTTTTCCTTAAGTATGACATGAAACAACAGACATTGTGAAGAACCTGCATACTAAGTATTAGTAGTTCTTTGCATTTTAGGGAAGCATTCCTATGAAATAAGTGCTCACATCACAGTATATTATTATGCTATAACTGTCTTAGATTAGATCAAAGTTAGCTATACTACGATTGCAAACACCTGGGAAATGTGTTGAGAACTAACTGGTCATGTATGAAACACGTGGTGACAATCATATTACTGTACTCAGACTTCATCAGTGATATGAAGGATTTTTGACAGGTTAAGCTCTACCATTTCTTAACAGCAAGTACAACTGGTTGTACCTCCATTTTATGCAGATGAGAGCCATCAGAGGAGTTATTGATGGTTCAGCAGAGGGTTATAGTCAAGACAGTCTGGGGTCTCCACATTCACTGAATGAGAGATTTGATTCATCCTATATTTACCCCTTCCCTCTGTGAGCAGTGCAATCATTTGTAATTTTGAAAACTGGGTGTAAAATATGTAAGAGAAGAATTCTATTTTGAGGGCATTTTGCGCACGCTTGCTCACAAGTGTAATCCCAGAGAACTTCTGCGCTGCCAAATTGCAGCAGCAAGCAGAATGAAAAAACACTTCTTCCTGTTTCCTCTAAAATACCATGTGTGAGAAATCATAGTGGGGGAAAAATAGCTGCAACAAAATGTTACAATATTTTTGTCAGGCATATTGCGTTTGTACTGCATGTATTCTCTGATTTTAAAATTATGCAAAGCGCCTATATGACAACATTATTTCCTGCTTAAGGTAAAGAATTTTGTAAAGACTACGTATTTTCTTTCTTGTATCTTACAGCTGGAGGCATGAAGGTATCAGAAGCGACTGCTAAACATGTCATAATGAACTAGGGACAGAACTCACGTTCCTTAATTTCTAGCTTCCTAGAAAGACTGGAATTTATTTCATTTCAGAATTTAAAAGGAACCCAAAAGTTAGTTTCACATGGAAAGTTTGCTTGAAATAATACTGAGGAATAGTCACGTTTTGATCAACTGGAGTGAAGCATTATCTGGATTTTGACCTTTCATTGTATTCCATTACTGGAATATGCTGTGGGAGTTGTGGCTTAGTTTTCCAGAAATTTTGAATTTACTGATATTTTTGTAGATTGGGGGTAGAGGTGGAGGACTTCTGATAACCAATTTCTTATAATATCTAACCCTATATTTTCCCCTCTCTGATTTCAAATTCATGTCCCTTCTAGTGCAACCCTAATGCTTTGTCCTGTCGAAGGACTATGAGGAGCGAACCCAGATTAAATGAGTGATGTGCACCAAGAAGAGCAAACCCCTCTATGGCTGGAATCAGTGTTGGGACTCAGGTAGGTGTAATATGCACCATCTTTACTTTCTATGCACCTGCATATGATGACCCACAATTACACCCTGATGTACCTGACTAGCCTTTGAAAGTGATAGATAATTTAGGATGTCAGTAGGTGAGAGAGGATGACAGTCCCTCAACTGGCATAAACCTGCATTAACTCATTCATCATAACTCATTGATTTCACTACCATGACATCAATTTATTTAGTTAAGCATCTAAGCCTTTCTTAAAAGATTACGCTGGCTTTAACAAAACTGCGATGATTTATGCCTACTTAAAATCTGCCCTCTGCAACAATGCATGCCTAATCTTATCTTAACATACACACAGAAACTTGTCTGAAAAAGTTAGAGCTGCTGCTGTACGCCTGATGTGTGTCAAGAGACTGCAGAAAAATGAGAAAGAGGAAGTAAAATGAGGAAGAGGAAGCCCTGTTTCTCCCAGCATGGCCCTACCTTTCCTCTCTGCTTCCCTCCATGGTTAATAAGGCCTGAGTATGCCTCCTCTTGACATACTAGTTGCACTGGCGTGGACTGGAACCGGACAGTCATGAAGTGGAAGTGTATTTATCCTTCACCAGCATTCATGCCTTGAACATGCAGAGCTTGATTTCAGTTCTCTCTCATGTCACAGCTGACAATGTGCTACGTCTAATTGTTTAAAAATACTACACGTGGCAACTAGGTATAAAGCTTCCTGTTGTAAAACGACTGCAAACAGGCTTTGACCTTGGACAGTTCTGGTGTGCTGCAGGGCTGGAAATGTGGTCTTAGGGGAGGAATGTTTAACACGGGAGCAGACTGTAAGGACTACAGTGCTTTCTACCTATATATTAGTCTATTATGTTGTAATTTGGAAAATGAAAAGAAACCATATGACTATCAAATTAATGATGCCTTTCAGAAAGTCTAGGATTGCTGAATGTGTTTGATGCTCCTTGATTAGACCTTGTTTAGATAGACAGTATAGATTTAGGCAGACACTATAGATTGTGGTCATTATATTTTTTTCCTAGTATAAGTAATGATGCTAAGCAAATGATGTGCATTATTTTCTGTCAAAATTGTTTTTACTCTTCTAGTATTTCTTTCCAATGTAATTTGTAAACATTTGTCTTGAAATACAGTATTGCACTATTATCTTGACTGTTTTCTTTTCAACTGTTTGTTCAAGAACAATTGGTTTTAAGCTATATTATTTTTCTGCATGTTTGTAAATCACTGTATTCTTTCAAGACTGAACATCCCCTAAATCTTCCTTCAGACCTCAGAAGTCACCTGGAATGTCTCTCATTCATGCAGTGATAGAAGAAACAATATAAATTAAGATTACACATAGAGTTAATGTTACTTAACAAGTGTCACTTTTCTTCTCAGAATAAATTTCATCCTGACATAGTTTATATAACTATATCATATTTGACTTTTCTGAGAGTGAGGGTTTGTATTAAGTTAAAAATACGAAGTTGGACACAAGATGCATGTAAAACCTGAACACACTGAAGAAGCAGATTCTTCTGCGACTTTGAAATCTAACTGAAATTCTCCATCAGAATGGAGAAACTCTTGGTTTAACTGCTTGTATTTAGTGTTTGCTCAAATATAGAAATTATTCCCTAATGCTCATGAACAACCAGGCAGAGCTGTTTTCACTTGGTCTCTCAACTGTGCATATATATATATATATAAACAGAGGTGTGTGCTCTTCATATGAACACCTTTCTTGTGGGAAGAGAGGGAACAATAACTGGAAAAAGTGTAAAGAATTGAAGTTTGAGATATGAACTGAACTACTCACTTTCCTTAAGGTCCTGATTATACTGCTCTACAGAGGCTGTATTTTACGACCCTCCATTGCAGCACCTGATGGATTTACAGACACACATGCATCATCTGTTGAGTCATACAAGCTTTCCTTGTCAAAAGAGCCTTAGCAACAAATACTTGTGTTGGATATAGCTTTAATAGGGAGAAACAGATCCATCTTGTCGAGGAGGGAATGGGTTTGTCAGTATCCAAAAATCACAAAAGATAAGCTTCTGTGCAGTGTAACCCCCCTCCGTGTCAAGGTGGAGTGGCTAAGCATTTCTCAGGACCAGGGCTATAGTCATCAGTTTTATCAACTTTCAGTGATTACAAGCTGTATGAAAGCTAGATGCAGATGATGTCTTTTTGAAGAAGCCTAGACTTTTTTTTTTTTTTTTTTTTGGTAACAGTAGTATTCTCTTCAACAGTGAAAAATAATCAACATACATTTACATATTTCATGTAATCAGGACAAGTGGAGATGCATGCTAAAAGCAAATTATTATGGTCAGAGTGTACAGCTTCATCTTGATATAATGCAACTATTTACAAAAAGCCAACTGCAAAAATTTACAAAAAGCTTAACCCGTGTACCCTTGTTTATTCATTTGTACTTGAATCTGTAAGAGTACTCTTTTCTATCACTGTCCTAGAAACAGTGACTTTGGAAAAATAGCAAATTCTTGGTGGAAAGACAAGCTCTCACAATGCCTTGTCAACTCTGCCTGTTCTAATAGCAATGAAAATAATGATTACTGATTTTCACTTTGTTCAGCTCTATGGAACAGTTCAGACAAGAGACTAAGCTGAATTCCCCTTCATGTCAAGAATTATCATCTAAGCACTTAATAAATTTCAATTAATATTTTTTTTTTTTATATCCTTTTGAAGAAAGTGTGCTAGAACCAGTGCTGTCCCAGACATAAGTAGAATACAAGAGGATTGCACAACTGTAACTGATGATTTAGTTTACCTTCTAGGAACTATTCTACCACTGAGAAATATGAAAGGGAAAGAACATATCTGGCTTTCTCAAAGGGACTTCAAAAAAACCTACATAAATAATCCAGGCCTCTAACTCCCGACAGTTCTCAAATCGATGAACACAACAATCCATTTCAGAGATCTGAGAGAAACACAGGGTTTCTAATAGAAAAATAGATGTGAGGAGAAATCTTGTACCCCTCTCCATGCTTGTCTATGCAAAGTTATTTTATTTAACTAGAAAAATGTATGGGGCCAGAGAAAGCTATGACTTTTTTTCTTTCTGACAGCTAGGTTTCCTGTGCTTTGAAAGTGCACTATTCAAGGGGCAAGTACAAACCCATTTTTTTTATATATTGTTATATGTATATGTGTGTGTGTATACAAGCATATATATTTTATACACATATATGTAATATATATAATGCGTGTGTTTTATAAATGTGTATGTATTTATATAAAATATATAGACAGATATATCTCAGAAAATGAAAACCAGCAGGCAAAGGTCAGCATAGTTCACAAAATCTCATCAGGCTTGAGCACCTTGTCCTGTTCTGAAGTCTATAATATACATCCTGACATCTGCCAAGCATAAGTGCTCTGGGTGATATGGGGGTAGATTTCTTCAGTGCCCTAATAAATAAGGCACCACTACACACACACACACCCCTTTTTTTTTTTTTTTTTTAAGTACCCAACTCTTTTTTTCTTTTGCTGCCAGCTGAAGGAATGCTCCATCTCCTCAACTTTGGTGTCTGAGCAAGACTCAGCTACAGCACCTGCTCCTTTCTGTCCAGATGATGTGGCTAGAGCTTGTTTCATAGAGGAGCATGCCAGGGCCCTCGATGATCACTTTGTGAATGCACGTCAGCAATCTGAATCTGCTCTCCCAGTCCCCACACAGGAACAACTCTTGTTACCATTTCTAGCACATCCTCCTCTGTTGCTTGATTTACTGCAGCTATAAAGCAGCAATTTCCTTCTATTTCTGGGAGGCAAAAAAGGAGGCATCATTATCATTTTAAAAGTCACCAGAAGTTATTCACATCAGCATTGTACTATGTTTTTCCCTTCCCCATTTATCTGTTTGTCAAAGCAGAATGCTCTCCAATGTAGGAAGAGCCAGTGGGGCAAAGCACTGTGCTACAGCACTGTTTTTCAGTAACTACAAGCAAAGACTTTATAGCTCACTTTATAAATTCTCTCATGAACAGTCGAATTATGGAAGTATCATCCTACAGACTGTGTCCCAAAGCTCACTGACTTGCGGTGTCAATCAAGAAGGCAGAAGTTCAGACTGAAGTTTTTCCCATGGTTAAAATACATATGAGGTTGCCCTAAGGATTCTCTGCTGCCTATTGAGGTGCATTCTCACGCACCAGTAATTACCTTGATTGTAGTACTAAAGTAGTCCCTTTTCAGTGCATGTGTTTGTTTTCATGAAAAATTGAAGAATTCAGTATGGTTGAGTTATTCTCTTTAGCCAAATTTGCTTGAATTTTGTCAGTAGGTTCAAAAAATCCTGGAGAAGGAGTTAAAAAAATAATTCTTTTCCTGGGTAAGTTTTTCTGGATAAGCTTTGCTTATCCAGGAGTTAGCAGCTTTCATTTGTACTTGCTGTGCTTACTGTCATAGGATGTGGAATGCTGTGTGGAAGCCATGCAGGTAATTGGGAATTGCTACCACTGGTGGCAATACTTGTAACAAAGCTCTTCATTATGTAAACATGGCAAAAGTATCCTTCAAGAAGGCCTTAAAAATTGAATCTATTACAAAGATCAGAAATGGCCAAAATGATTCTACCCAATTACTATATGATTGGGAAGTCTGGCCCCAAAGAAAACAAAATATTTCATTGTGAGGAGTGATCCCAAAAGAAATCTGAGTTTTCTAGCACGGGAAAAAAACATTTTTCATTGTATTAGCTGAAATGATAGGATTTAAATGAAGCATTTCAATTGGGTCTTACACAAAATTGTCAGTTAAATCAATTTATTCCTTCAGCACAGTTCAGTGTCGCTGAATCAGCATTTTCTAATGAACAAGAAATTAATTAGAAAATGTCCAGTTTTGATCTTTATAATACTTTCCATCAGGCTAAGAAGCTATTGTTTTTGAAAAGAGTGGTCCAAGCTTCTTTTCATAAACACTCCTTGTCTTAAATTGTCAGTGCTGTCATGAAGGAAAGATAGAAGTTGATAAATCTAGTGGTCTTAAATGCGTTGAGGCAGACATTGTCAAAATATTCATAAACTTATTCTGTCCCTCTCCACTTTCTATTGTTTCCAGAGGAAGAGAATGTTTTTCTTCATACTCAGAGAGGTTTGTCCCACTTCACTGTTATGAAATAATCAATCTGCCTGTTTTGTTTTTAACTTTTTTTAAAATTTGTTTGTTTCCACCACTTGCTAGTTATGAGTAGTACATATACTGAGAACTGTGTGTTGAGGGATTGTTTTGATTCTTATCGAGCACTAATAGATTTTTCTTGAAAATAAAAATAAATGTTAAATGAAGGGTAAAAGGTGGGCAGTAATTTTAAATAGTTATTAACACTAATAGCAATCTGTGGTTCAATTAATGTTTTGTTAGGGGAAAAAATAAATCCTCCTGAAAACACTGACCAACAGGGAACAGCAGGTACTCATTAGAAGTGTTAAACTGAACATTAATAATACTGGTGTGTGTTTGGAAACCATGGCAACAGTAGGGAGTGGCAATGAAGACAATTTTCTAATGTCTAAATATATTAATTAAAAACTGTCCTCACCTCTACTTTTGATCCCTATGGCAGATAGCGCCCCTAAAATAATGTTCATGGCATGTGGATGTGAAAGGGGAAAATGTTATAGAATAACTGTTGAAAAAAGAAGCATGAAGCCAAAGTGAGACATTTAATTTTTTCCTCAACTTTCTGTCTAAACTGAAGATAAAAATACTTTGAAATTTTTTATCATAGTGGAGGTACAAAAGCCTCAGCCAGCTGACCTCAGGTTCAATAGTTATTAAAATCTTCTAATAGTAAGTTTCAGGAATAGTTTACCTGAGAAAACCCTCCTTCACCGGGAAGTTTTAAGAACAAGTGTATAAATTTCTGTCAGGAATGATTTAGAATTTATTCTGGTTTAGGATGAAGGAATAAACTAGGTGATCTGTTGGGTCCAGCAGCACTTTTTGGCTATGTGGAGTCACAGAGCAAGAGCTGCTAAACCCATGCTGTGGCTTTTGAATGTTAGCACTTGTCATGGAGCAGAATCCTTGATCTCATAGGACAGCTGAATACAGACAAATAATGAATTCCAATTCTATATGGCTTCTCATTACTGATGTTTTCTGGCTTAAGTAACAATTTAGCAGGGGCGTGGTGCAGTTACTGTGCATAGATGGTAATCTCACATGGATTATTTAACACTTTAAATGAGGTTTTTCTTCCCCAAAACTATCTAATTGTTTTGGGAAGAGGTGGGTCTCTATTCCCAACTGACCAGGTACATACCTTGCTATGCATCACAGGAAAACAGAAGGGGCAGTGAAATGTTGGGGTTTTCTCTTTTCCTTTGTGCAGTGCTTACCAATTCCTAGACAGACACAGCTGCCTTAGCAGGTGTAAACAGGACTAACCTGTGTTTAGTAGGGGAGGAGGGTACTCCCTAAAGGGAGGCGGTGTGAGGTCTTGATGGTTAGCTGAGTGAGTGAGAAGGCAGTTAAATCTGCCTGATTTTCCCACATGAGCGGAAGCTGATGGATACCTGAATGTGCTACTGACGTCCAGAAATTAATTCCAATGGATACTATGCAGTTTGATCAAAGGTCTGCTCTTTGCCCACTGGGGAGCAATCAATTCAACTCCAAGGTGCTGACATTGGCTGGAAAATGGCCTCCTCTGCTGAAGACAGCAGTGATTTTCTTGCTTCCCAAATCTGGGTGGAGCATCTTCTTAAAATTACATACCGATAGCTACTAACCTGAATGCAATTCACAGATGCAGCATTTCTTCAGTGTTTGCCTCAAGTGGCCACCAAGGGAACAGGGTTGTCACAAATCTAAATGTATGTAGTAGATCACGAAGGGAGAACTCACCTTTTCATTTTATAGACAACTGGTATATGGGAAGAGAAAAAAGAAAATGGAAGAGTATTTGCTTAAAGAAATACATCTTGGTTGCCATGTGAGCTGCCATATGGAGAGAGAGAGGGTTGTCTATGGAGATTCTTTTTCACTTGCTTCATGGCATAGACCAGGAGGATAGCTACTGGGCAAAGTCATTAACAAAGTTTATTGAGCGCAGAAACTCGACCTCCCCTGCTCTCAGAGCAGCTCAGCAATAAACAAATAGGCACTTGTGAGGTAAAAGTCACCTTAATATCAAATGTGACCCAAGCTGATGACTCCAGTGGCATGAGTATTCAGCCAATTTATTCTTCCTTAAATTCATTGTTACAAACAACTGATTACAAATGACAGACACCTTAATGAAAAAGAAGCGGATTTATAAAGCTAAATATCTGCATATGTGTTTGCTCAGCTAATAATACCATGAATTACTGAAGTGGAAGCATATCCTAAGTGTAAAACTTGTAGCTGCGGGAATGATGAGACTAAACAGACTTTGCAGAGTGCAGTGGCTCATTCTGTACTACACAGTGTTTTCTCTCCTGCCACATTTCTATCTCATCTTTTGGGGTAAATCCTAAGTATTCTGACTTCAGTTTTTCCTGTGGTCATGAATCTCAGAAGAAATTAGACCTCTGTCAGAGATGCTGTAGATAAACTACGAGTCTGGTTGCATTTGGTTTAGTTTTCCAATTGAGTGGACAATACCTATTCTTTTCTTGAATGCTAACTGTTGTTGTTAAAGAAATCTGCAGATATTGAGGATATATAAGTGGAATAGTGGCACCTGCATTCAGTCCCTGGCTTGTAATTTTTAGGCTTAGATCCTCTCCCCACTTGCCTGAAAAAAAGATACATCTTTCTGGATGTGGGAAGGTCAGTCTTCACTCACCTGATGTAAAGATTCTGTGACAGTTAACTGTTTTATGCTGTGTAAGAATTCAGCCTGGTAAAACACCCCCTGAAATCTAGTGATCTGCTAAACCTCTCTCTACCCTTTCTGGACCACTGTGCTGTTTTGTTCTGCAAAAACAATGCATTATCCAGTTAATATTAGAACACGCTGAGTGGCAGAATGTATCACCCCCCCAAGTAATAACACTAACTTTTTCAGTAACAATTATTTTTGTATACTCCATTTTCCCAGATGCAATTTGAATGCCACTGAGAAAAAAATAGATTGTTTTTCCTGAGTGCAACCTCTTCAATGAAATTGAAGACTATACTGTGATTCCAGGAGAAAAGAAGAAAAAGACATGAAATACATATGAAACAAATAGATACATGGCAAAGTGCAAAAGCTGATGATTAACACATAATAAGTCTAATAAAAAGATATTAGTTGCTGCCAGGTGTCTTTCAGGATATCTTGCTGAGTTGCACTTTTCCAGAGAATGGAATTGCCATAAAGCAAGCTATCTTTCTCTGACTGGCTACAGTTGATTATTAGATAGCAGAAGGCTGTTTCACAGCTTCAAGGTAAAAATGTTACGTCCTGTTTGGCCTTTAAAACCTGCAAGCTAACTCCATGAGTGGGGAAGAGGTGCCTTCTGTAGAGAGAAGGCTGCCTCCATTGACAGCCCATTTGTGCACAAAGGGAGACAGTGAACTTTGCTTCAAGGTCAGAGGCTGCAGGTGAGAAAACCAGGATGAAGGAGAGGAGAGGCAGGGGGAGTCTGTTCCCTTGCTTGAATCAGTAAGGTGCAGTAAAATGCCTAAGAAAAAACCTAGGAATTTAGCTTTTTGGCCTCAAAAATGTCAAACTCCCAAGTATTGCCTATATGGAGTTTGTCTCAGAATTGAGAAGACAAGTTGGGGGGCAGATTGTTTGTTACACTTATAGATCTGCCTTCTGACCAATCCTTTTCCCCTAGCTTGAGTTAGTACAAGGACAATTATCACCAAGTAAAAGTTAATGGCCGCAGGTGTCTAGGCCTAAATGCAAGAGTATTGCAGAGCACAGTATCAATCACTGCCTGACAGCATGGTACTCCTTGCTTTTACACATTCCAAATCAATTATTTCTGTGTTTTCCACCAAGCAAAGCAATTTGTCAACAGTGTGTCAAACCCAAACAGCAGTTCTGGCCTTTAACTGAGCACCTGTCTCAGCTTCCTCAGCCATGACCCCACTTCTTTATCAACTTCTCAACACTCCCTTGTTATAGCATCCATCAAGGAGTCCTATCTACCCCTTCTTCCTGACCCCCAGCTAGGTGTTGCAGGCCTACAAGGATGGAGCAATGGGAAGCACTGTCCCACCATTCCTTCAAAGGAAAAGATTAGAACAACAGCCTCTCTATCCATCCTCACTCCAAGAAAAAAAGTTCTGCTTAAGTGGATGCGGTTACTTTCTCTTCACTAGGAGGCAGACGAACAGGGAAGGCTGCTGTTTGACAATTCTGTTTTACCACCAAAGGATTGCATATCATATTGGAGGGTGGATCTTTTGGTGTCAAGCTGAAATTGACACTTCTGATGTAAAATCTGTAGCTCCCCATCAGCCTGCAGAAGTAGGCAAGCTGCCTTTATTCATTACATGCAGTTAAACAGGCTGCATGCAGTTAAAGATGCAGTTTTAGTTGTTGTTAGTCCCACCTCTGTAGATAAATAGGCATTTAGAGAGCCTAAGTGCTTCATGTTCTTTTGGACATCCTACAATGCCTTTTTGATCAATTCATTATTTTCTCTGCTCTCAAATTACACAAGAAGTCTTGAATGCTTACAGAGGTTTCCATGTAGGTATGTCAACAGGCTTTGCTCTCATTCACTGCACCTCCTGTGTCAGTGCCTCCCATTTCCTATTTCTATTAATTTCTTTTGTGTGATATATGTCAGTCAAGTGCAGTTCATTTTCACACCAGCTAAGCAGATTGATGTATTTCACTAGCCTGATTATACTGCTATTAACCTTGCAGGGATGTTTTGATGAGTTCATTCTGAAATACTTACTTATCTGACAAAAACATTCAGTTATTAGCCATGCAAGTGTTTCCGTAGGCTACTATCAGGGATTTCAAACACAGGGAGTTCTGCTGGAAGGCTGTGAACTGCTAAAACATTTGCGAGCAGCTGCATGCTGCTCTAAAAGGTATTGTCCTTCAGACAAAAGATAATTTAGCCAGATAGGTAAAAAGTTCATATTCAGGAGAAAACTGGTTTAGCAGTGATTAGCATGACAATCTGGTTTGTAATTGCTGTTCAAGGTAGATCCAACAGTGACAAAGCGTGCATCTGAAATAGAGGGTTTGTCAATGTAATCGCACTGGCCACAAAACTAACCTTGTGAGTGCTGTTTGGAGATGAGATACTTTTGTGAATATGTATAAGCCATGTGGTAAGATAATCAGAATCCTGAAGTCATAGGAAAAAGACCTAAACGGTGTATTAGCCTTTCTGGTGATCTGGAGATAATCAGAGATTTGCAGATCATTTAATTGTTCGTGGTAGGGAACCTGTCTTCTAAACCAAGTCTCTGCCTACAACTTCTTGTCCATTATGGATCTCCTGGAGAAATGCTTTGAATCTTGGGCAGAGGGACATAATGTAGTATCCCAAACAAGCTCTTTTAGCACTTGTGGCTGAATTAATGGGGGATGAAGAAGGGGCTATGAGACACCACTGGGTCTATCCTTGCTAGCAGAGCTGCAAAGGCATCTGGTGACAGACCTGTAGGATGCCTTCATTGTGTTTCTAATTTCTTTTGACCTGGGGCAGTGCTAAGGTGTGCTGAGGAGGCATTGTCTTCCACCTGAGCAGCTCTCTCAGCACAGACTCTGTCACAAGATATGGCCCATCCAGGCTGGACAGCAGTTGACTGAATTGGTAGCCAAAGAAGTCTCTGATACTGTTGTAACTAGCCGGTGTTAAACTGCCTAGGTTTAGTGTTCAGTGTGCAGACTTACTAGAGTTTGACTCTCTCTCTAAAAGCATTCTGTCAGACTGTGCCTGGTCCTCAGTTGATATAAATCACTATTGTTCCTCTGAGGACAATACACTACGACTGGTTTTCCCAGCTGGGGATTCGCCCCTGCATGTTGAAACCAAAGATGCTGAAGAAATAAAATATTCATTGCAAGAAGCTGGAAAATGATAATTTGCTTCTTCCGATCCTTGTTTTTAACTGCCTTTGGCTCCACTGTGGCTGGCACAATTACATCAGAAAATGGGTGTGCAGAAACATCAGTATTATTTGGATGAGTGTGAGGCATGCCACTGTGTGGGTGCTTTTATAAAGGGTTATGTGCAAATGATATAGATTGAAAGGGAGTTTCTAGCAGGACTTCAGGAAAACCAAAACAGTTGTTCAAATCCCTTCTAATAACCAGGTTTATCAGTGTAGGGGAGAGGATTTTGCTCCTCCAGGGTGATGACAGGACTGTTTTGCCAGAGAAGGAAGTCAAAAGACACTGATCTGCTAGACCAGCCATCACAGTGAAAACTGGAGAAACCCCCAAAAAGCTATTGTTGGCTGAGTCGGCATTTGTCCCCACAACCCTAATGAAGATCTTGAATTGAAGGATAATTACAGCTATGACTGGTAAAAACTCGGGCACTGACGCTTCACAGGTTTTTCTGGAGTGCCAGCCAGCCACACTGTATTGGAAAAGTGTTTACTGTGTTGCTTCACCCTGTCAGTGCTTGCAGAAGAGCTCCTGATGGTGTCAGGTGGTTGGGTTCATATGCTGTCACGGTTGGCAGTGACAGGGTTGTCACCTGGGTAATCGGTGGCACAGAAATGGAGGGGGCAGCAAGCATTAACGCTTAGGGGAACAATGCTCCTGGGCTCTGAGCAATCAAGAAGGGCTGTTTCATCCAGTGTTCTAGCAGGGGTTGAGATGTCTGAAGATGAGGGATAAGCCAAATATAACAAGGATGGTGTTCAAGAGTCTAAAGGAAATCTTTCCTCTCTACCTGTCAGCAATTTTCAGAGTTAATACAAATCTTTCCCAAACCCATGTGTGACTTTCACAGGTTCCTACTCCACAATGTCTGACTTTGGTCAGTGATGAGTCAGTGCTGAAGGGTGCAGAGCTGCAGTCTGCTGAGAGGACTGGGTGAATACAGCAGCAAAGGACTGGGAATTCATCCCTATCCCTGGAGGTGGGAATATTATCTACATTGGTCTTGACAGATGATTCCCAAACTCATGGTCCAGCAACAGAGAATCAGTGACCATAAACTCCCTTTGGCTGACTGTCTCCATGATGCATTATCCTACCACTAGACCTTTTTCACAATATCAATGCTAAAATCTCTTTTTTTTTTTTTTTCTTTTTAAATTCCCCACTTTCCCCACCTTTAATAAACGTGGAAAAATATGTATCCTTTTGTGAGTAGAGCTACATCTCAAATTTTGAGGAATCTTATCATATCTCTCCTAAATTGTCCCTTGTCTAAACTAAATAACTGGAATCCTTCAGCTGTTCCCTATAGGATATTTTTTCTGGGTATCTAAAAATTCTCTTTAGTGTCTTTCAGACTCCCTTTAATTGGACTCTATCCTTCCTGAATTAACTCTGTGCCAGCTGAGGCCTTCCTGGTAAGGAACTGCTTCATTTCACAGACAGTACTACTGCTACATTCCCATATGGACTTTTAAAACAAATTCTAGTCTTATGTTTAGCTTGTGATTGACAATGATGTCTTAGTTCCTTACTGCAGTACCAATGACAGTTATTCCCTATATGGTGCTTAAACAGCTGGTAATCTCTGTCTATGTGTAGAGCTTTGTATTTCCCTTGCAGAATTACAGTCCTCTTACCCCAAACCAGTTCTTCCATTTTCAAGATAGTTCTGAATTTTCCTCCTCTTCTGCAATGTGCTTGCCACCCCTCTAACTTGCTGAATTTGCAGATTAAATGAGCACTTCTTGCTCATTCTCTCCAAACCATTGATGTAAATCTGACAAACCTCAAGCCCAAAGCAGACCAGAATCCCCTTGATGTAACCCACTAGTCTGAAAGTCTGTCATCAATAGTTACTTCCTAAATACAATTTACCACTCATTTATGCATCTGACTGGTAATTCTATCTTTTATCTTTTATCTGGTAATTTCATAGACATATAGAGCAAGAAACAATATTTCACCTGAGTTTCCATGTGATGAAATTAAGCATTTTGCAGTCTTCTTTTGCAAAACAGACTTGTCATTTTTCTGAATTTCCAGTTGCCTTTCTCTGCTACTGCTCCAGAATAAATTCCTTTTTTTTTTTTTTTTTTTCCCCCTTGAATATGAATGGCCCAAATTACACTCAATATGCCAGATGTCTCAGGATGATGGCTAATCTTTCTCTCTTTCATCTGGAAATACCCTTCCAGTTACATCAAGGATCATATCTGTCTTTTTCCACACTAAATCCAATCACTGGCTCATAGTCATCCTGTGATTGATAACAGGTTCTTCTCCTTCTTTAGTTTTCTCTTAGGTATCATTTGTTTACTAAACTGTAATTGTCCTTTCCTGGTCTTGGAAAGAGGGGTTAAAATAATTTATTTATGTGATTCAATTTTGACAGTAGCATCCCACAGAATAGATTATTATTGGTTTGATATGTGAATAATGATCTGAATGCTCATAGTCTATATTTTTACTATGTGCTGTTTCTTCAAATTGAGGACACTGTAAACACTGAAAAATAAAAACACACTGTTGAGTGATACATCAATATTGTACAAAAACCCCTAAGAGACAATGGGAACAGCTTTAAATGCTCAAGTGACATCTTTAAAATCTTTATGGGAGTAACAAACACATATGAAAGAATTTTTATATCCTGTAGCTAAAATTAAATATTTCTTAGTTTAATGACAGCCAATTACAAAGAAGTAACGAGTTGTCGGCATACATTCCATGTTTGATGCTGTGAACCTGTTAAGGTATATTTTAAATTACTCTAAATTTACTTTCTCTTTTCTTGATTCACCTTAGAAAGTTAAAGAGATAATTATTGTTAGAGATGTTTGAAATATGCTGAGCTTATTGGAAATGGCTTTGTCTTTTGAGAATTTTTGTTATCTTTCTTTCCCAATAACTTTCCTAATATTTGGTAATTCAATTGTAAAAACAATGAAAATAACATTTTAGTGCTTTCTACTGGGATCTCCTTTGTCTTTCACCTTTTTGTGTTTTACCTCTTTCTTCTTTCTCCCAATACATTTTTCCCTCCTTTAATTTCTCTATGCACTAGGCATAGAGAAATTTTTGTTGCTTTTTAAAATAAATTCAGTTGGCAACGTAGATGAAAGATGTGATTAAAGACATACAGCTTCTCTTTCATAGAGCTCAGACAAGGTAAGGTGTGCAGCCTGCCCACAAGCACTAGTTTGGCCCAAATGCCAGTGACCTGACCTGACTGTTGGTGTGAAGAGCCCAGCCTAGACTGCAATTTCATATTCTAGCAAATGAGAAACCTGTCTGGTAGGAGGGTCCATGCCTCCATGGGCCGGATGGGTCTGTTGCTCTCTTCCTGTGCAGTGTGACCTGGGCAGGCTGTCAGGTTAGTCTCTAAACTGTTTTGCGGCGGGCGGAGGAAGCAAGCAGCCGATTCAATGTGAATGATAGAGCAAGCTTCAACTTTATTGAAAGAAATCACACCTTATACAAGCACTCTCCAATAATCATGCATCCTACTCACAAATCTATTGGATACATGTAAAAGGCTACATTATAATATCCCAGCCCCTTGTGGCATTTCAGGTATGTCACAACATCTTCCCTCTTCTGGCCTGCCCTCTCTCCCAAGGTTGTTTACCATCATACTCAAGGCCGTTGTGTACCTCAGTTTCTCTCTTTGTTAACATAACAGTCCTTTGTTAGCATAACTGTACCCTGGGTTTTTTCCTTTGTTTACCTCAGATGGCTGCAATCAGCTCCTGCAGAGACCCATGGCCTTGCTCTCTGCAAGCCGTTCTCCAACACTGTTTAGTGCCCAGAACCTCATCAAACCAGCTCACTTGGTCCCTGTCGTCTGAGGACATGTTTGAATGGCACATTTTAGAGACCAGGTAAAGGTGCCAGGGCTGCCATCTATGACCTTTGATAAGGAGCAGCCTTATGTTTCCAAAGGATGATTCATGCCTGGGGTAAATCCAAGCTGTTGCTGCCATTCTGGCAAGGGAAGGAAGGGCAAGGTGTTTCCTTACCTTAGAGCAGAGTAGCCATCATCCCTCCACAGGGCCTTGGAGGCACAAACCCCTTCACAGCCCAGCAAGTTGAAGGAAGGACTTGGCAACCCCAAGTCAGAGGCAGAGCAGGGGTGGAGAAAAATACTCTGAGGCACAAAACTCTGGGGAAATCCTGGGGGTAGCGTACGTGACTCCAGCACTGGATCCCATCTAAACAGATTAGCAATGAGACAGATGCTACAGACCCTTGCTTTGGCCTCTGAAACTCATGTCCTTCCTGCGCTGCCGATAACTTGCTTCACACAGGCTGCTTACGGATGGCACTGGGACACTCTTTGACAATTCCATCATTTATCCTCCTCCTCTCATCAGGATGATCTACGATAAAGAAATAACAATTCCCTCCCCCAGACTACTCTAGGCTGTGGAGTAGTGTGCTGTGGCTTAAATTTGGCCAGCCTGAGAGTCAGGTCTTCTTCACAAACAGCAAGCAAAAACTTTATGCGGTAAAGTATCACTGGCACTGACTTCTGCGTGTAGTGTTTGTATGTATGGGACCAGGCTTTCCAGAACATTTTTTTCCAGGCTTTTACATGGTTTATCTCTTTCAGACAATTTATAAATAAACCTAGATGATCTCTACTTTTTTGAGGGTTGTATTTAATTTTGCTTGGGCAAAATGTTTTCTTAATTTTTCAGATTCTACATTTTCTCACTGGCAATTCAGGCCCCAGTGTAACAGATACGTACCTGTTTTTTTAAATTATTTAACCAGCAAACACCCAGGAGTCCCCCACAACATCCCCATTTCCACACTACTCATCAGAGAGGATGCAACATATTGAACCCTAGCCTTTTATGAAATGTGACTGTGACGGTGTCTTTCGAATTGAAGAAAAACGTTGATTTTTCTACTTTTATTACTGAAGTAATGAAATAGAGAGCACTGGAAAGCATTTATCTCTCCTGAGATGCGTTTGAGCATGTGATGTGAGGCCACCATCTGGAACAGTAGACATTCACATCTTGTGTGTAATAGCTAATCAATATGACTGTCGTATTATTAAATGCCTTATTTTCAAAAGAGGTACAACCTGGTCAACTATCAGGAAATCTGACCTTCCCTTCAACTTACTATGTGATTTTGAGCCAGATCATTTAAGTTCCCAGTGTTTAAGCTTCTTCATGTGTAAAATAAAAATAATAAAGATTCTGAGCCAGTGGATAGTGCTTTGAAATCTGCAAATGAAACAAGTATGGAAATAAAATTGGCTAGCTTACTTTCTGTCATTTAGGGAGTTATAAACATAGGGACAAGGCAAATATGAAGCCAGTATATTTACAGGAGATAGTACAAGTTAATTGGGAAAAAAAAGAGTCTATTAAGTGGAAATGAAGCTTTCATATTAATGATATTAGTTCTTTAGTAGATTAAATTGTGGGACTAAATTTGGTTGTTTAGAATTATATTACCTTTGTCACTGAACAATGCTAATTATATAATTCAGGCCCCAGCTCTCCCTTCCTTATTCATTGCCTTTTACAGATATGTACATAGGAAATCTCTTTAACATGAAACATGAGGAGTTTTTTTCTCAAAAGTTTGTACTCCGTTCACTCATCACAGACTCGTATCATTTGTACTGCTAAGTAATTTGCCTGCACATTCCAGTGCAGCTCCTGAAAACTTCTTCGAGGAGGATTTCAAAGTGCTTGTAAAAAGACCAAAGGGAACTGCAGAGGGATTTAAGACTTTGTGGGTGAAGGTGGTGGAGTCTGGGGAGAACTGGGCAGGGACTTTCAATAGCAAATTCAGAGCAGCTTAGAGATTTTGGCACCAAGAACATCTTTGCATATCCTATAGACTCTAAAATGGTATTCATTCTACTTCTTGCATTGGCTTGCTGCAGATGCTGTCCTGATTTTCTAGAATCTATGTCTCAATATTTGTTGGATGTTCAGTAAGCCTTTTTCTAGAGCTCAACATTTTCTAATAATTATCACCAAGATTTTCAACCAGATAATTTTTGTCATCTCTCTTTGAGAAATGCATCAACTTCCTTTAACTTTCATCATCATGCAGGAAGGAGCTGCCGTTTCATTTCACCTTCCTTTCTGGCCAGGCTTTTGCATAGTTCTTGGGACCTCCTCATATCACAGGAAGCTGCAATCTCCAAGGAAGTAGTTGAGCACTCAGAAGTAGAGAAGTAGTGCTGGATAGGACAATTTCCAGAAAGGTATGTGGTTGCCACAGGTTGCTACTTTGTTTAAAAATTACAAATCTATTTTACTTAACTATCTACAGCTAGTCACCTATTTAATTTTCTGGTGGTTTTTTTTTGTTGGTGGGTTTTTGTTTTTTTTTTTTTTGTTTGTTTGTTTTTTCTATGAGCAATGAATAAAGTCACCAAGAAAAATAATGTAGCAAGAAGGAAGAGACTTTCATGGTTTTTGAAATGGTGCTAATATATTTAGGTCTATAATTTGCTTTGAGCTTGGAGTATATAGAGATAAAACTTTCAGTCCCTTATTTACCCTGAAAATGTTTAGAATGTGTTTTGTATTCACAAAAGAAGAAAATATCTGTGGTTTATGTTCTAATAATCCTCTGTCTTGGGAATTAATGACACACTTTTTGTAATATACACTGAGGAACATTTTCTCACAGCTGCATAGTGGAGTACTATAATTCTCACTTTTGCTAAATATTGCCAAGGCAAATAACTTGGAAAGTATCTTTTACTCCCCATAAGAAATGCCTGATGGATCTAAATCAGTTTGCCAAACAGTTGTCTGGAATTGAAGGATGAAAAGAACAAGCAAATTGACATACGTTAATTTACTGGGACTTTGTCCAAAAAAGAGTCCTGGATTTTCTAGCCTACGGGAGTAAAAAAGAATTATGGAACTTTAATGGAGAACAGAGGTTTGCAAAAAAATATTTCCAAAATGCACTGGAGTGTTAAAAGTAGAGTGAACAAGGCTTTTTATCACTGGGAAGCAACATTTCAAAATTGTCACCAGAAAGGTGGCTGTAATATGAACAGCTGTTACATTTTGCTGCAACATTTATAGTGATGGCCATTATAGAGAACATAAGAAACTGAGAAAAGGGGTACAACGTGAGAGGGTTTATTTTTTGACTGGCATAAACCCAGAAATTTGACAACAGCAATCAAAACTCTGTGTGACGTTTGCCTAGTGTACGCCCAATGACGGACAAATTTAAGGAGTAAAAGCTCACAGTGTAGAGCTGGCCTTTGTGCAACTTTCCAGAAAGACAATAGTACCGCTAAGAGAGCGGTTGCTGTGTAGTAGTTCCTCTTTTTGTAAGTCGTCATCAATGAGTTTGCGCAATCGCCGTCCGCCCCCGCTGTTCTTCCACTCAGCAGCACTCTGCCAATCACCCACACAGTGAGTCACCCGGAGAGCCCTTTCTACTATATACTTACAGAAAGGTTAGAAACATTAAGCTGTTCCTTTCCTGTTTTCCCTCTCCCCACCCCCCTTCCTCAAATCACTCCAGAGAACTTTTTGGCGTAGCTCTCCTCCAGTTTTCCTTTAGAAAACTTCATCTTCTTATAAATACTTTTGAAAGTTTTGCTTTGAAATAGTGAGATGTCTGTCATTGCTAGAATTCAAGACCAACTATTTTTGCCTTGTTTTTAACAAACTCATCCTTTAATGATTATGAAAATTTATATTCAAGAGAAAGTTCCTTCTGACCCTAATAAGGGATGGCCATAGCACGATGATTTTATGAAGCTGTTAATTCCTTGTCTTAATTTTTAATGGCGTGTGATGAAGGATGCAAGGCTATGTTAATGAAATGTGTAGTCCTCCACTCTTCCTTGGTGTCTTGGAGATAGGTTCCTAGCAGTGGAAAATTCTGGTTTGGGGCTTTATTTTATGTTAAGTATGCAAATCTTAGCAGGGCAAATCCTTCTTCCTTTCTCCCCCAAAATCTCTATATGTGACAGAAAGAAGATACAAATAGCTGATTTTGTCCCACAGAGTTTGCTCTTCCCAGTGTTAGACAGTAAAGAGTTAATATTGAACAAAGTACCTGGTAATAAAGAAAGGTTGAAAGGCAATCAGCTGTTCCTCCATGGGTCTTACTCTAGCAGAACATGAAGGCGGAACAAAATGAGAATTGGTTTCTTATTCCTGGTTGCCAGGTCTTTATTTATTAATTTGTAAATCTATGCAACAGTTTCTGTGAAAATGTTTCAGCTGGATTTGCATCAAATCACTTGGGTTTCTGTTGTGTTCATATTTCTTAAATATTAATTTTGTGTTTACTTACAAATGAAATATCAAATGAAATGACAGAGTGAGCAGAGAGACAAAAAGGAGATTTATGCAGAAGTAAAGCTGCTCATTGATGAGTACTATAAACTTTTTTCTTCTTAACAGCATGACAGGTATCTCTTAAGACCCCACTGCTCATATAAATTCTCTTAACAAGGCGAAATAACATGAAGGTATAGGGAAAGGCAAAGTATTTTCCAGAAATGGCTCTTGATGTCAAGTCCTCACCTGAGCATACTTATTACTTCATAATGGATCTGTAGGATATTAATATGAGATACCTATATGAGCTTTTGTATTCAATCATTTACAGCAAGTCAAAATCCAATTTTGTTCTGAAGAAGTATTTGTGAAATGAAAGGAAATCAGTCAGTATGTTGGGCAAAAATAAGGTTTGACTGCAGGAATAGCCTGACCCAGACTACTTCACATATTGCTTCTGTTTGCAGTGGCATGGCAGATCAGACAATATGTTTTGCAACATATATTTATTTTCATTTATTTTGATGAAATGTCTGAAAAAATGTACACAGGTAATTTCAAGCACATCACCTTCCGCCTAAAGAGGTAAAAATGAAGAAGCTGAATTTTAAGCTCTGTCTAGAGCATGATCCCATGGGTGTTTCACTGTTTGCAGGGACAGACTACATATCTCTGCTGTCTAATGGGCTGCTCTTCCCTCAAACCCTGTGCTGGGTAGTGTTGAAGGAAAAAAGTTAATAACTATTCTGTACCCTTAAGACTCTGAGCCCTTTGCCCATCTAGCAGCAGAGAACTGATAAAAACAGCAGGTCCTCGAAGATAAATCTGCCTAGAAGACAGTGGGATTATATGGAGACTGGCTCTGACCACCAGCTCAGCAGAAACTGGCAAGAGGTCAGAAGTTTACCAGCAAGGAAGACTTCTAGCCTTCATCAAACGACCACCAGAAAACACCCAATGACCACCACCACATTTTACAGAGCATGCATGGTTGGGACTGGAACTATTTAAATGATTTCTGGGAAATAAATACTCTGGCCTTTTCTGCAAAAACTCATGCATGCGTATGTATACTGCTTACATAGCCTGAGGGGTTTTTAACTCCTGTGTGTGTGCATCAGGAGGAGAGATCCCACACACATCTGTCACCATAATAAATGAATTATTAATAACTTAATAACTTAAGCTTAATAACTCTGGTTATTGAGTTTTCACTACATCAGTTTTGGTGACCCAGATATGACACTCTCTATCTGGCTGCAGGAGCCTCTGAGAGGGAGGACTCCCTGGGCGCCTTCAGGACTTCCAGGGGTGACTCCTCATCAGATTCACTGTGGGGACAGACAAGGACTATCTTTGGAAAGGTATTCTTTTAAATTTTAATTATTTTTTTCCTTACTTGAAAGGCATGCCCTTGTAAAGGTACCCATAAATTGTAGAAGGCATTCTATGTTGGGTGCCATACGCCCAGCAATATAGTGTGGAACACTTGATCTGGGGCATACCTTGATCTTGACTTGTAACTTGTATTTGCCCAGTGAATAACTTGTGCATTGCTTGGGGGGCTGAATTCATGGTGTACTTTGACCATTGGCATCAATATTGACTTATAGACATGGAACTTGTATATTGTACATATGGTGTTGAATTTGGATTTGTCAGTTGTCACAATTTTCCTAGTGGTACTCGTGGTTACAAGTGTAATTCTGTGTTATTTGTGTAAATAATATAAGGGAGCTCCTTGTGCAGTAATATAAACTATATTCCTCTGCTCACCTGAAAAGTGAACAGAAGCTTGTGAAAGAAATTATTTACAACTTTAAAGTTTAACATTTTTTGACATTTTGCATGATCGTGTGTGTGAGTGAGACATGCAAATAAGTATGCAGTGAGTGCGGAGTCCTAATCTGCAATTTCATGATCCCACGAGGGGTGCGGCCGGAGATGGACAATGTGAAAATGTTTTATGAATGTGAGCACATGTTGTCTGAAACACTTGAATAATAGGTGCGAGCCCAATATTGATGTTAAAGGCACTAACTGTAAGCAGAATTTTAATGTGTATTGAAGCAGAATTTTGGGAAATGGGAACAACTTGTTATAATTGTGGGGTTTGGATGAAATGGGGAAACCATCTGGGAAATAGGTTTTATCCAGTATTAGTAGTTTGTGGAAAAGGGTTTAGTAGGTATCTGTACTGACAATAAAGATGAGAAATAAACTAAGCAGTGGGATTTTGAAAAAAAAGCCTCCTTGTATGTATACTAACCCACTGGAAAGAAATCGGAAGAACCAGCAGGGGGAAGTGTAGACAAAAAATCTTTAATTAACTGCAACCAGTGGTGGCCCATATATACTTTGGACTATGGGGAAAAGTGGCTGCTTAATGGCAGTTTGGAGTATAATACTATTCTGCAGTTGATGCTTTTTTTGCAGAAGGGAGAAGAAGAGGGATGAGGTATCTTATGTGGATAAGTTTTTCACCCTTTGAAATCATCTGGAGTGGCAGCATACCATCCTACACCACAAGATTTGATGGTGCTGGTGCTAGAAAAAGAAAAGGGAAAACCCATACTTAAAAGGTGTTGGTCGGTATGTAGCATAGGGCAGAGGTACTTGAAGTTGAAGGGAAAAGAAGATGAGGAGATGAATCTCCTCGAACTATTAAGCTGCCCCTACCACTCCCCTCCTCCTGCACTACCTCTCCCATCACCCCCTTCCTCTGAAGTTGGAGATGGAGACACGGGTGCAGTAGGTTGGTCCCCTATTATCAGTCAAACTCAGAGTAAAACTAAGGAAGAGGATGAGATAAAGATTGTGGCCCCCCTGTGGGAAGCGGTAGGGCCAGAGGGATTAGCTCAGGTAAGAGTGCTGTTTATACATGCAGATTTAACTCTTGGAAGGAAGTAGTGAGAAGGTGTCGGGATGATCCGAAGGATGTAGCTTCAAACTGGTACTTAAAAAAATGAAGATACTCATTGGGCAGATGTGAATATTTTATTGGGAACCATGACGGAGTCAGGAAAATAGCTAATATTGAAAATGGCCTGAACACATGTACGGTTCCAAATTGATGGGGGAACACTCCAAGGAACTGTTGGTGATCATGTTCCCCTGACCAACCCTTGCTGGGACCCCAGTCATCAAGGGTACCAGAGGTTGGTCCAATACAGAAATTTTGTTCGAACAGGAATGGCAACCACCACCCCCAAAGCACTCAATTATTCTGTTTTATATAATACTAAGCAAGGGCTGAAAGAGACACCTAGTGACTTCCTGAAACGGCTCCAAAATGCTATGAGGAATTATACTAAAAAGGATCCTGCCTCAGAGGAGGAAATGAGAGAATTGGCTAATTTGTTTTTGGGACAGTCAACCACAAATATTTCGAAAAAGTTACAGAAACTAAAATCACCATATGGTCAGGATCTTGAGAAATTAACAGAGGAAGCATGGAGAGTTTTCAGGAATATGGAAGATGTAGATCAGAAAAAAGCATCAAAAATAAAGACCACTGCTACAGTGGTAGCATTAAAACAAGGAATAGTGAAGAAAGGAAGTTGTGGAACAAGAACTAGAGGAGGTGGGTGTGGAGGATAGAGTGGCTCTCGAGGAACATTGGGTCAGAATCGGTGTGCATATTGCAGAAAGAAAGGACACTGGAAGAATGAGTGTCCCAGGTTGCAAGAAAAGAAAGGAGCAACAACTGTGGAGGCGGAAGAGGTGGATTGACAGGGACCTGAGGCATCTGCCCTAGCAGATCCACTGGTTTAAATAAAGCTAGGGTATAAAATAAAGCTTTTCAAAATGAGTCCCTGGAATTTTTGGTAGATACAGGGGTGATCTTTTCAGTTTTATATCAGAAGTTGATTCTGGAAGGCAGTGATTTTGTAAATGTAATAGAAGCAACAAGCAAAGACATTTTTCCTCAAAGCTCTAAAATTCAAGATGTGAAAACCAGTCGGATATCTCCAATTTATGTATTTACTCGGTTCCCCAAGACCTTTATTAGACAAAGACGTATTGGAAAAACTAGGGACAGACATCTCATTCAAGGAGGGTAAAATGGAAATGAAGGTGAATAGTGACAAATTCATAGAATTACTGAGCCTGGCCCTTGCTAGTCCTGAAATTACTCTGAAAGAAACACCTTGGATGGAAGAAATTCTGAACCAGGTGTTCCCTGGAGTCTGGGCTACCAAGGTGCCAGAAAAAGCTAAAAATGCAGTGCCAGTCCAAATAGAACTATAAGAAGGAGCCCCTAGAGTCCATTTAAAACAATATCAATTGAAATTAGAAGGGAGAGGGATTCGGATTATAATAGAGAAATTTTTACAATATGGACTATTAAGAGAATGTGAATTAGAATATAATACCCCTTTCTGCCCGTCAAGAAGGCAGGTGGTAGTTATAGGATAGTCCAAGATTTAAGGGCTATAAACAAAATCACCAAAGATATACATACACCTGGTCGTGGCAAATCCATATACTTTATTTTCCAAATTAAAGGGTGATCAGACCTGGTTCACGGTCCTGGACTTGAAAGATGCCTTTTTCTGCTTGCTAGTGGCAGAAGAAAGTCAGAGACTCTTTGCATTTGAATAGGAAAATCCAACCTGTGGATGGAAAACTCAGCTCACATGGACTGTGCTGCCACAGGGATTTAAAAATAGCCCCACGATATTTGGGAGTCCGTTAGCCCATGATCTTGGGATGTGGGAATCCCCAACTGAAGGAGGAGCTTTATTGAAATATGTGGATGACTTACTGATAGCCACCAAGAAAGAGGAAGATTGTGTGAAATGGACTATCAGTTTGTTGAATTTTCTCAGGCTGGGAGGATACAGTCTCCCAATGGAAAGTCTAATTGGTGCAGAAGCAAGTCACCTACCTTGGGTATGAACTTTTGGGAGGACAAAGAGAATTGGGACCAGAGCAAAAAGGAGCTATCTGCCAAACCCCACTGCCAAGAACTCTAAAAGAGTTAAGGACATTTCTTGGAATGACTGAGTGTTGCAGACTCTGGATCTATAACTATGGGACACTAGCAAAACCCTTACCTGATCTTGTAAAAGGAAACAGTACCCAATTGGTCTGGACACCAGAAGCACAAAAGGCCTTTTCTAACCTTAAAAAAGAACTTATGCAGGCTCCTGCACTGGGTCTAGCAGATGCTTCTAAACCTTTCTGGTTATTCTCTCATAAACAGCAAGGCTTGGTCTTAGGAGTACTGGCTCAATGATTGGGACCTTGTATAAGGCCAGTAGCCTATTTTTCCAAACAATTGGATGAAGTGATCAAAGAATGGATAGGATGCTTGAGGGCAGTTGCAGCAGTTATCCTGAATATACAAGAAGCTTGTAAATTTACACTAGGTCAGAAAATAACAGTTCTGGTGTCACACACAGTTTCAGCAGTCCTAGAGCAGAAAGGATGTCATTGGCTTTCCCCATTATGATTTTTAAAATATCAAACTATATTAATAGAATCAAATGATGTAAAAATTAAATTTACTAATGTTATGAACCCTGCCATTTCTCAAGAGCAGCACTGAAGAGCAACCAGTCAATGAGTGTATTGAAGCAATGGAAGCTGTATATTCCAGTTGAACAGATCTGAAAGAAGACCCCCTCAAGGACTCCAACAACTGGTATGTAGATGGGAGCAGCTGCCGCTTCATCCAAAAAGGGACATGTCTTGCTGGCATTGCAGTGACAACCATGGACAAAGTGATAGAGGCAGAGCCCCTCCCGATTGGGATGTCTGCACAAAAGGCTGAAATCATAGCCCTGACCTGAGCACACAAATTAGCAGAAGGAAAGTGGGTAAATATCTGGACAGATTCAAAATATACTTTTGGGGTTGTACATGCCCATGGAGCATTTTGGAAGGAGAGAGGACTCTTGACATCACAGGGAAAACAGATTAAACATGCAGAAGAAATCTTAAAATTGCTAGAGACAGTAAATAAGCCCTCGGCTGTTGCTATTATACGTTGCAGGGGACATCAGAAAGAAAATACAGACTCTGAAAGAGGGAATAACATGACAGACTTTGAGGCCAAGATGGCAACAGAAAAAGCATTAAAACGAGTCCTAGCAGTAATTCCAGGTGCCGAAAACCAGACATTGAAATCAGCATTAAAAACAGAAATAAAATGAGATTGAGAAATAGCTAATTCAAGGTTTAGGTATACATTCTCTAAATGTATACTTTCTGTCTTCTTTCACACTAATTGTTTAGTGGTGTTCCTGCGCATAGTGGCACGAGCTCCACTCTTACGGTTGTTTTTCCAAATATCAGAGTGTGCTCATGAATTTGTGTGCTGCAGAGCTACTTTGGGAGTTAGTCTGAGTATTTTTGGACTTAGATTGTGAAGTCAATATGTATACACATATTTGAGTAGAGCCTTGTGATCACATGGGAAGTTTCAAATCCAAATGACAGCTGGGGAGCCCAGCTCCCGACTATACTTTAATGCAATCTGAATCCTTTATGGTTATATGGGCCTCTGGAGAATCCCCTGACATTTAATGGAAATAGCTTTTTTGTTCTGACCCTGGGGTTTCAGTCTGTCAGACTTGTATTCTAATATTTTTTGCATTGTGTGGAAATATGGTAATGTGGGTTTTTTCAGTTTCTGTGCAGCTTTGCTAGTTGTTATATTTACTCAGATAAATGCTAAAAAGCAGGTAGTCATGCATGCACCTTTAAATATGGTAAAGTAAAGCCAGACAAGCGTGAGATACAGATTTGACACAGGGGGAAATACTGCTTTCTTTTCTTAACCTTTTTTTTGCTGATTTTCCAAACAATTTTTACACTCCTTTCCTTCACCCCATTTTTTGCGAAACATTTATGGTAGGGCTTTTGATCCCTTCGAGCTAGATTTTTGAACTCATAGCCACAAGACAACATCTCTTCTGCTTCTCATTCTCTGTTGTACTCTTTCTCGGTGAAACCAGTAGACTGACAGTAGTTCATTTTGGAAAGGGTCTCATATCCGAGGGTTTGACCAACTTTGCAGACTGTTCCTCCAATGTTGGTTTGGTTTTTTTTTTCAATCTCTAACCAGAACTATTTGAGGGGGCTTGAACATCAGATAAACTCTTCCTATTGTAGGTTTTCTAATTCTAAGGTGTAGGCCATAGAAAAAGGAAGAAATCTTTAAAAATGTCAAGCAGTAATAAAAACTTATATATTGGCAAAGATAAATTCTGTTATGAACTTGGAGAAATGGGAGTTCTCTTAATTGAGATGAAGTATTTTCACCTTGTAAGTTGGTTAATGTCAGTCCTTGTACTTTCCTGCAATGGATGTGAGCTTTGACATTAAACAGGCAATTTACTCCTGACCGCATGCCACTGGTCTTTGTGTCTCTGCACTTAAAACCGTACAGTAAAACATGGAAAGGATTAAATAAAGAAGCTGTAGGAATGATTTCTTGCTTGTATAAGCATGAAGGATTCCATGAGCTCCAGCTGCTTAACTTGTCAAAAAAAGGTTAAGAAGCTACTGGTCAAAAATTCTTAGGTGCCTATGCAAGATGATAATATTTGATATTAGAGGTAATTTTAATCTCTTGCTTACTTATCCTTGTTTTTTCAAGACCATGTATAACTATTTCAAAGGGTATACTTTGCATATGAGTATGTCTTTTTATATGAGAATTTTTTCTACTGAAAAAAGCCTCTCTGACTAAAGAGAAGTTTCTGTAGAATGCCCTTTGTTCTGATATAGTCCATGTTTTTGATGAAAAACTGAAAACTAAATTTGGTTTTAGAACACAAAATAAACACTTCTCTGTTTTCCGGCAGATAAAAAGCATGAATTTTTAATTATTTTTATAATGTGGGGTTTTTTGGCATTTGTCATGTAATACACTATCTTCTGTCCAACTTGTATTTTATCACCATGCGAAGTCCATAATTATTGCAATTTTAAGTAATAATATTCAAGGATCACCTCCTCTAAACTCAGGAGTGATGCATCCCAACAAAGAGGAAGTCAGGTATAAATGCTAGGAGGCTGGTGTGGATGTAGAAGCAGCTCCTGGACAAACTCAAACTCAACAAGGAAGCCTACAGAGAGTGGAAGAAAGGACAGGTACCCTGGGAGAAATACAGAGAAATTATCCAATCAGCCAAGGATCAAGTTAGGAAAGCCAAAGCCCTGAATTAAATCTGGCCAGGGACATCAAGGACAATAAGAAAAGTTTCTATATGTACATCAGTGATAAAGGGAACACTAGAGAAAATGTGGACCCTCTCTAGAAGGGAGTTTGAGACCTGATTACCTGGGATATGAATAAGGCTGAGGTACCAAATGACTTTTTTGCCTTAGTCTTCACTAGCAAGTCCTACAGCTACACTGTCCAAGTTGTAGAAGGCAAAGGGAGAATGGAGAACCACCCACTGTAGGAGAAGATCAGGTTTGAGACCATCTAAGGAACATGAAGGTGCAGAAGACCATGGGACCTGATGAGATGCATCTGTGGGTCCTGAGGGAACTGGCAGATGAAGTGGCTGAGCCACTCTCCATCGTATCTGAGACGTGGTAGCAGTCAAGTGAAGTTTCTACTGGATGGAAAAGGGGAAATATAAGCCCCATTTTTAAAAAGGGAACTACAAGCCATTCAGTCTTACCTCTGTGCCCAGCAAGATCATGGAGCGCATCCTCCTGGAAACTATACTAGGGCACACAGGAAATAAGGAGGTGATTGGTGGACAAGAGCAACTGACATCATCTATCTGGACTCGTGCAAAATATTTGACACTGTCCTGCGTGACATCCTTGTCTCTAAATTGGAGAGAAATGGATTTGACAGATGGACCACTTAGTGGATAAGGAATTGGCTGGGTGGTCACACTCAGAGAGTTGCGGTCAATGGCTCAGTGTCTGAGTGGAGAGCAGTGACAAGTGCCATGCCTCAGGGGTCTCTGCTGGGACCAGTGCTGTTTAACATCTTTGTTGGCAACATGGACATTGGGATCAAGTGCATCCTCAGCAAGTTTGCTGATGACATCAAGCTGTGTGATGCGGTCAACATTCTGGAGGGAAGGGATGTGCCATCCAGAGGGACCTGGACAGGCTGGAGAGATGGGACCATGCAAACCTCATGAAGTTCAACAAGGTCAAGTGTATGGTCCTGCACATGGGCTGGAGCAATCCCAAGCACAAATCCAGGCTGGGCAAGGAGTGGATTGAGAGCAGCCCTGAAGGAAGGACTGGGGCCTATTGATGGATGAAAAACTGACTGTGAGCCAGCAATGTGCACGTGTAGCCCAGAGAGCCAATTGCATCCTGGGTTGCATCAAAACCAGTGGGACCAGCAGGTCAAGGGAGGTGATTCTTCTGCTCTACTCTGCTCTTGTGAGACCCATCTGCAGTGCTGTGTCCAGCTCTGGGGCCCCCAACATAAGAAGGACATGGACCTGTTGGAGCTGGTCCAAAGGAGAGCCATGAGGATAACCAGGGTGATGGAGCACCGCCCTTATGAGGACAGGCTGAGAGAGTTGAGGTTCTTCAGCCTGGAGAAGAGAAGGCTCCGGGGAGACCTTACAGCAGCCTTCCAGTGCTTAAAGGGGGCTACAGGAAAGATGGGGAGGGACTCTATCAGGGGGTGTAGTGGTAGGAAGAAGGGTAATGGTTTTAAATTGAGAGAGCGTAGATTTACATTAGATATAAGGAAGAAATTCTTTCCTGTGAGGGTGGTGAGACACTGGCACAGTTTTCCCAGAGAAGCTGTGGCTGCCCCCTCCCTGGTAGTGTTCAAGGCCAGGTTGGACGGGGCTTTGGGCAACCTGGGCTGGTGGAAGGTGTCCCTGCCCATGGCAGGGGGGATGGGACTAGGTGATCTTTAAGATCCCCTCCAACAGAAACCATTCTACAATTCTATGATTCTTTGACTATTATTATTTGTATCTGTAGTGACTGAATTTGAAGTGTAGTTATTATTTTGAGACTGGGATTAGTGGCTGTCACATGATGTGACTGAGGTTAGCAAATGCATGTTTTTACATATGGCTCTTGAGGTTTCTCATTCTCCTTATGCCCATATAATGTTTTTTTTTTTTTTTCACACTCTGTTGCTGTAATTTTCTTCACCTTCTACTAAACCTGTGATGAGTTCTCTCCCATTTTTCTAAAGCACAAAAATACACATATTCACACACTCAGCATGATTCAAGTATTGTTCACCTGCATTTTTATATTTTGTCCTTCATTAAAAGAGCTCTCTGTCTCTTGTTTTTTTCCTGCTATCACTCATACTTTTCTGTCTTTTATTTTTACCTGAAAAACATTAATGACTCATCATTTTTCAGTACTAACAACTCAATTCTCTATGACATTAATTTACCTTGCAACAATCTGTTCTCTTTGCATACAGCTGGAATGCTCTGGCATCACTTGCTAAGAGCATTAGTCTTCAACTCTTCAGCTGTTCTGATGGGGTAGTATTCATTTAGTCCCTCTTTTTCATTAAATTCCCTCCTGAGGTTTTTATTTACTGGAAAGCCTGCTTCTAACTACCACCCAGGAAGGTGCTGTCATTAATTTAAAATGAAATGTTTTGCTTTAGTTATTTGTTTATGTCTTGATAAATGTGAATCTTTGTTTTCAGTTCAAACGTCTCCATTAACCAGTTAATTGTTGGAAAGAAGTAAAATACACTGACACTCAGTTATATGATTCTGTAGAACTATCTTTTCTGCAGTCAAAATTGCTCCTGATGAATTTCTTGATCATTGAGATATAAAATAGGAAGCATTTGTTTACAGAACGGGTTGTTGGGCATTGGAATGGGCTGCCCAGGGTAGGGGTGGAGTCCCCATCCCTGGAGGGGTTGAAGAGTCGGGTTGACCCAGCACTGAGGGATCTGGTGGAGTTGAAAACAGCCAGTGTGAGGTTAGTGGTTGGACTAGATGATCTTCAAGGTGTTTTCCAACCTTGATGATTCTGTGATCCCGTGAAAATATCTGCACCAGTATACCAGATTTTGATGAGGTAGGGCAAGGGAAAGAGCACTGTCTGTGCAATTTGGTGTCTTGTTCCTTGGGCAGGGAATGCAGGGCAGTATGTCCTACTCCAGGATACACAGATGCATTAAAGTAAGTCCTGTGGAAATTATAAACCCTGCCATTCACCCCAGCTTTGTCTATCCACGCCAGGAGCAAAGCCTAAGAAAAGATCTCAGGTTTTAGGGTGTATTTCCATGCCCACATATTAGCTACTCGTCTGATTTTGACCTTGTGTTCAGCTATTTGGCTCTGTTAGAACTGGTTCTTTCTTCAACCCATACTATGCGCTTCCTGGAATTGCCTTCCTGAAAAAAAGTTGCAGAATCTATTCTTAAGAGAGTAGTTTTATCTTGCTCTGGACTTTACTACAATCTGGGGATAATTTCAGAGTCTATTTTAGCTTGATGCATTACTTACTGTGAACTTTTTCCAGCACCCAGATTTAGGTTCTGTGGCAGGCGTGAGGAATCCTTTCTGAACAATGGAACATTCAACCATCAATAATACAGTGCACTGTTAACAAGCATGGATATTTTCCTAAAAACTCCTAGATAAAAAGAAGTACTTAACACTCCTTGCCAGATCTATAAAATGTTTTCCCAAATAGAAATGCTACATAATTATTTGTAATGCTCTATACAGCATATTTTTATTATCTGGTCTAATCATAAGTGAAATTTCTAATGTCAGGAAGACAAAGACCATACTGACATATATTCCAGGTTCCACATGGTTTTTTGTCCAACTTCCTATTATTCCATTAATCCAAAGAAAACTAAAGTTGACCCTTTTCTCTACTGCTAGTCCTGCTCTACTAACTTGTTGAATATTTTAAAAAGAATTTTATAAACTCTTACTCATCACTCATTGGTAGTGATAGAAAATTCAAAGCTGTTTTCACTGGAAAATGTTAAAATTTCCACTTTGTTTTATTTGCAAGGTAAGTAATGTAGGTTACTTTCCTATTCAAAATATGTATTTTAAACTATTTTTTCACACAAATATTTTCACCCAAAATAGTTGCAAGAAATTATCATTCTTCTGAATTGATAACATAAATTTTAAAAACTATAGCAGTTTGGAACAGTTTTTTCAAAATGTTGTATCTTATGGCTTTTTTAAAAGCTTGATTCCTTATACAGGTGTTAGCTGATTTTTATCAATATAAACCCTTTGTTTGATCCTGGTCTTTTACTGCTTATTAAGGAATAGCGCTACTAGCTAGCCACAGTTTTAATTCATTTGGAAAGCTTGAGTTCAGACACACAGAGTGTGATTAAGAAGCTTTAAGTTACCCCTATGGCCAGATAAAAGCACAGGTCAATATTTGAAATATTTTCTTGCTAAGAATATGAAATTACATTTTTCCAGAGATAGCAGGATTGTGAAAAAAATGTTTTTCTCCTCTTCAGTGATTTGTGAGACAAAGACAGGACAGGAAATGGAAGTCATTTAGCTAGGATACCTTCTCAAAGTAACATTGGAAAACTGCTGATGTGTAGGCTGTATGCCTGGGCCTACCTGGCACAGTTTAAAGGAAAAGGTGGGAGTAAGGGCAAAGTTCATCGGGAATCCAAATGCATTTTAAGCAAGTACATTTAAACTTTTTATTTGTGCCAGCTAATGACCATGTCTCAACTGGTAGCCCGAAAACTAAATAACGACTACAGGGTCAGACTACCAGGGTCTCATCTTGCCTCATAATGTTCATGCTCTAGTAAGGAATTATGCAGCTTCAGAAGAGCAGTATAATGTAATCAGTGTGTGTAAGTATATGAACATATCAGTGATGCAATCAGCTTTATCATCTTGTTGCATTAACTCTATATGGATCATAAAACCACCGGGATTTTAGTGTCTTTTTTGTTCAGATGATGACCGTTGTAGCATCCAATTAACATGCTTGGGTTGAAAAAAAAATCCACTCATGTACAGTCAGAGAATTGATGGGCTAAAAAACCTGCTGAAAGGAGCTTTTTTTGTTACAGTGGATGCCCAATTGGAAGGAGCTGACACTGTGCTCTCATGAATAAGGCAAACCATACACTTGGCTGCATTAGGAGGAGAATAGGCATCAGAACAAGAGGAATTATCAGCCTTACCTTCTCAGTGATGGTTAAGGCCACCCCAGGTTTACTGTGTCCTGTTTTGACAGTCCCCATTTCAGGATAGCTGCTGAGAAACTGGAGTGGGTCTGGCAGAGAGCTGCCAGGGATAAAAGCACCAAGGGAGAGAATGAGGGAGAGAGCTGGGATGGTTTAGTCTGGCAAAGAGGAGGGTAAGGAGCAGCCTCATAACAGCTACAACTGCTGATGGGAAGCTAAAAAAATGACAGAACCAAACAGCAGTGTAAGATGGAGTAGCATGAAACAAGAGCTGCAAATTAAAGCTTGGCAGCTTCAGACTCGATATTAGGAAGAGCTTTCTACTAGGAATTTGGCACAGTAACCTGTTACTCAGATGTAGTGAAATCTCCATCCTTGCACGTTTTCATGACTTACCTAGGAGAAGCCACAACTGACCTAACTGGGTGTTGGCAGTAGTCCCACTTAAAAGAGGAGACTGGACTAGTCACTGGTGGTCCCCTCCAAACAAGTTATCTGTTGTTCTGTGTCAGGTGTTCATGTTTCTGGTCAAACTCAGTATAAGAAAATCTTCATTGCTATAAATCCAAAACTTTGCAAAGCTAATAAAACGTTTAGTTGAAATGTTTAAATTATTTTATTCCTAGTGACTGGTGTTTGAGTAACAAACTTCCTTCTCGATATTGACCCCTACGGGACCTCAAAATGGCACAAATGGTGCTTTTTCCACACATATATGCTGATTTGTAGGATAAGAAACTTTTTCTTCTGAGAACATGTCAGTTTAATTGAGATATTTAAGAAGATGGTCTCAGTCTGGGGAAGGAAGATAGCTTTCTAATGCAAGGCCTAGAAATTGATCCCTGAATAGGTAGAATTTGAAACAGAAGAATTTCTGAAATCTCAGTATCTCTTACAGGAAAGGAAAGAGGAAAGTACCTGTCTTCCAGCTACAAAACTGAAACATGTTCTAGACATGGAGAAAATGCAATAGATAACTATGGAATCTTATTTACTACAGTGAGTTTTTTGCTGGATCTATGTATCAAGTTTTTGCAGTCAAATAAACCTGTTATGCATATTAACTAGCTGGAATTGCTTTAATTAATTTTGGAAATCCAGTGATTCGTTGAATGTTAAAAAAAAAATAACTTGGACAGCTTATCAAGTATCCCAGGGAAATCAGATATACTTTCTCCTATTGCTTGCTTTCTTAGGGGAAATCAGTGTCTCATCGATGCTAAATCTATTTAGAATATTTATTTAACACTTTATTCAAGACTTTACAGCTCCCATGATTTGATTATTCAAAAAAAGGTGAATCACTCATGACTGTAAATAGTTCTTTTGCAATCAGATGACATATTTGTGAATTTCATTTTCTTCCAGTTTCTGGGACTCAGCACAATGTTTTGAACCTTGGTTGTATAAGGTTTTAAATCCTCTCCATTAAAGTGTGGTGTGTCCCTTCTTTCCCTTATTTTAAAACCTATGCTTCACTAATTATTTTCCTATTTCAAATGGATTCCATAAATTACTTTTTTTTTTCTTGTCATGTATCTGAATCAAATAGCTAATTTAATCTTTTGTTTATACTAGATGTAATTAGAGTAAAGGGACATTTAGTTTTCTTCCTGCTCATACGTGACATGAACCAAGTCAGCAGAGATGGCAGAATTGTTTCAGATGTTTTTTCTTTGTTAACAGTTAGAAACTGAAAACAATTTCCTTCTGGTTTTTGAGAACTTGTTATTATAATTTCTGTTTTCACAATTTAATAGACCACTGCAGATTTGTATAATACACTGCCCTTTTACATAGTTATTAAAATTTTCAAGTAAGAGTTGACAAATGTTATATCTGGTCAACAAAGTGACTGTGTGATCATGTGATATTTAGCCTTCTTCATCTTTTGGCCATGTCCCCATATGATCATGATGATCTGTTTTCTTCCTTGGAATATCAAGCCAGCCAAAGTAAGAGATGAATGAGACTTATTATTGTTTCACTGACTTTGAAGCACTCTGCATTTCCATTTCTCTTCATGGAAAAGGTCATTTTAATCAGTGGTGAATACTTCAGAGTTGATAGCACAAAATAATCTTAATAGGTTATTTGAATAGCAATTTGGTTCAGATGAAATTCCCTTAATTGGAAGAACATGCATTTGCAGCAAACTTCAACATACACTGGAGAGCTCCAAGAGGAGAGCTCTGTTTTCTTGTCTGACAATCAAGAGCTGATTGATAGAACTAGCATTACTTCTTCCAAAGGAAGAACGATTAAAGAAATACACGATAGCACTCCTTAAACATGTACAAGGGCCTTACAAAAGAGAAGAGAATACAGTATTCAGATGATCAAAGACACAGCATGAAAATTTTCCTAGCATTCAAGATAATGAGTGAAGCACAGGGATAAGTTGCCCAGGGACGCTATGGAAATTTCAATACTCAAGGTGTTAAAAGAAGAACCGGTGTCCGACAATTACGACCTATGTTTAAGATAGGATATGACCCTTTTCCAAAGCAAGAGATTAATTAGATGTCCTCTCAAGGACCCTCACAACCCTATTTTCCGTGCTTCCCTTTATTCTTAGTTTTCAAACTTGCTCATGGCAATGTATGTGTCCAGAAAATACAATCTAGTAAGAAGGCTGGTGTGAGGTTTCTGTTTATTTTCACACAATAACTAAGAAGGGTTTTCTTCAGCTTTTAAAACCACTCAGCATTTCAGAGTCTACTTATTGCTGAGGTCTTGCCTGTCAGTTTTGGCCTTCTAAATTGAACCTAAAATTTGTGATGCCTTCTGAGACAGTCCTCCTAAGTGAAAGTCATCTAAATTTTAGCCAACTAAATGCTAGGTCTCTAGCCTAGTAAGGTCATGAGAAACCTGCTATAGTCTATGGGAAGGGGAGAGATGCTGTTAGAGGATTTATCCAAAGTGTTACTTAAAATGATGAGCAAGCAAAATATGTTTCCATGCAGAAACAGATTTCCTATGTAAGAAGTTCACTGAACTAATTTCATTACTTTTAACTTAATTCAGAGTAAGTGAACTGAAAAGTCACACAAAAATAATACAAGTCACTGTCTGTCATACCACTCACTGCTTCAGTATATACCTCCACTTCTCCTGATTACATGAAATATGTAAATGTGCAAATTTGACTTTTTTCATAATTGTTACATTTCATTCACTGTGAAATAAAATCAGGATCATCCACTTCTATACAGAATCTAACCACAGAAAGTTACTTTGATAAATATGGAACTGATATTGAAAGATGCCCAGCTCCCCTATCAGAACAGACTCTATTGGGACTGATGGAGCTTTCTAGGTCTTTCTGAGTTATGTTCTCTTTAAAGTACTGACAATGATATCCCACCCTCAGCAAGAAGGATCTGTCTCTATTAGAACTATTTCCAAAGCAAGTATTTGTTGCTGTGGCTGTTCAATAAAGAAAGCGTATATGGCTCTATGGTTGATATGTGTGGCAATAAATCCACCAGGGACTGTGATGAAGGATCATAAAACACAGCCTCTGTAGAGCACTATGATTGGATCCTTAGGAGCAGCGAAGAGTTCAGCTCATATTTCGAGCTCTGATTCCTTAAACTTTTTTCCAGAGTTGTTCCTCCCTGCAAAAAAATAAAGGAATTATGTGTAGAGAACCCATCTCCTTTAGTACATGTTTGCATTTTTGGGAGACATGTTGGAATTGCTCTTGCCCTCTGTCTAGGCATGATTTCGATATTTGGACAGTCAAACACCAAATATAAACAACTAAAACAAGAATTGCTCCATTCTGATGGACAATTTCACTTAGATCTCAAAGTCACAGAGAAATTAACTCCTGTAGTGTTTTCCAGATTTTACCAGCATCTCACACTTGTATCTATATTTCTTTTTCAGTCCAAATTCATAGTGAAGTCAAAGGAGATTTAATAAATCAGTTACTTTCCTGGGAGAAAAAGTATCACTAGCTAATAAGATTCAGTATATTAGAGTATTGTAGGAAAGCTCAGGGGATTTCTTCCTACTCGAAATTAGGAACAGCATAGAAGATCTTTAAGAAAAGTGGCACATATATTGGAAGATAATATACCTTCAAATCCATTGCCCTTGAACTGACAGATCTGAAATACAGTTTCTGTGCAGAAAGGCAGTTTCAAAAAAAAAATTCTGGCTAATGCTGGACCATGAGAAATTTTACTGGGGAAAAAAATACTAGGAAGGAGGAAAACTGCAATTTAATACGTTTATCTTCCTAAACATGTTCCAAATACTGCAAATAAAACAGTGCAGACCACATATAAAAAACTCTCTGAGATGATCAACTGACAGGAAATAAATTCTGTCTTTTCTGTTCTTCTGAAAAGAATCTGATTTGATAGCCATCTACCATCTAGTAATATCTTCTAATTGAAGTAAATCAATTATATAGTAGATGTACTGCAATATTATCACAGGGTTATCCATTGAACTTATCCTTCTCTTCTCCATAGATGCAGCAGAATATTGCTGCTACTGGGTAAGATCAGCTTCTCTTCAAATACCTTTCCATTTTTTTTCTTTAAGCCTGTGGCTCCCTAGGGTGCATCTCAGACTTGTTTAGGAAATGAATGGGTTTGAATTTCTGTCTGTGGCCAGGTTTTTCAATGATCGCTATTCTGGATCTAAGCAGCTGGTTTTGTTTAAAGCATGGCTGTATCTACTTCACCGAAGGAAGGAGGGCCACAGATAAATTCCTGGCACCAAAATCAGGTGAATTTACTGGATCACATCTGCAGAATTTAAAACTAGCTTTTTCTGTAGTGGATTAGTTGTGGAGGGGGGTGGCTGGAGAAGTTCAGGACAGAGCTGGTGAATGAGCTAACAGTAAATCAGTGCAGACAATCAGGGGCTAGTTCACAAATATGCTCCTTGACCCTCTTTTCAGGATACTTATCAGGATAGTTATGCTCTGTGGCTATGTCTATACTAAAAAAACCCCAAATATTGCTGTGTTCTGAGGTACAACCCATTCTTTAGTTAAACTGTTAGAATAGCCCAGGTATGAATTCATCCTTTGTCAACTGCTATTACTTTGGAAAGTTCCCCTGCATTGTTTTTGGAGGTCACATGGCCTGGACACCATCCTTAATATGCAGTTTGTATGTAGCTACCTTATTCTGATGGTTAAGAAAATTTTATAGCATGGACCTGAAGCATTTCTTGTTTGTTGGCGTGAATTCCAAAGAACAGTCCAGGGCAAATTTAATTTGCTAGTATGTAGCATATATACTAGCACACATCAAAGTCCATGAATGTTCTCCAGTTGAAGGCTCTGCCATGCCCAGCTGCTGGCTATTTCCAGCTGCTGAGGTGGCACAACCCTGTTTTCTCTGTTTGTGTTTGTTTGTGTGAGTACTCCCCTAATCCACTTCAGGCAAAACCACCTATTTAAACTGGGTAAACTGACCTTTCTGATCTTATCAGCAGTGAATTAGGAAACTAAAGTGGAGGCAATAAACTGTCCTATGCTGCTTTATAATTTCAATTCTAAGTAATTTTTGCCTAAAACTCTTACCTTAATTTTTTTTCCACTCTGATGTATCACTAGGCTATGTGTGGACCAACAGTGTAATTGTTTCCATAGTAACAAAGACTTCAAAAGATGGAATGAGCTGGAGAATAATAAAAAAAAAAAAAAAAAAAAAAAAAAAAAAAAAAAAAAAAAAAAAAAATCAAGTTGTAAACAGAATAAAAATGAGTTGCGGGAACAGAGTATCTGATGCTCGTCTAAAGGCTCTGTGGCTCTTTTGCAATGACCCAGGCTAATGTGAGAGTGATGCTATGTGTTCATCCCAAATTCACTAAAATATGCTCTTCCTAGCAGTCCATATTACCATAGCATTTATACTCAGTGACTCTATTCCTCTCCTCTGTCTCTGTTTCTTTACTACTTAAACACACATGGTGGTCAGATCCTTACCTGGAGATGTCAACTTGGATGTCATCCTTCCAGTACTCCCCCTAAAAACAGTGTAATCCAAATGAGAGATCTGCTGGATGAAATGGTGTTGCTCATTTCAAGGATACTGATTTATACCAACGATGAATTATTTAGTCTGATCACATGCACACTACTGGGTTGGGGTTTGTTTTACACTAAAAGTCACAGGAATGGTTATCAGGAAGCCTGCATTCTGTTTTTGAGTCTGCTACTGGTGTCTATTATACATTTTATGTTGCATACGTGTTTGTGCCTTGACTTCCCTACATGTACAAAGGGAAGTATAATGTTTCTCCATTGTATACTGGTGTTGAGAGAAAGCTGTTTTGAGATGAACAATGTTGGCAATCTTTTGTCTTGTTCAAGTCTGCTTTGCATCAAAAATATACATAGTTAGCTGCAATATGCCTGATGCCTAAATATTGTAACATTTTGCAGTAGATATTTTTAGTTCTGTGAACTCTCATACTTGTTTTGAAATATTTCTGAAGAAATGCTTAGCATTTTGCCTAAACTTGCTGCTAGAAATATCTAAACTAAGAAGCATTTTGTCTGCATAATAAACATCAGAATGTTAGTGCAAATGATTTTTGGCTGTGTAGAATGCTATACTGTCTAAAATGAATAGAAGGTTCTTTAAAATATAATGCACTACCTGTCGATGGGCAGTTGTGAAGATGAAAATATTTTCTATTTGCAGGTCCAGAACTCCTTGGAAAGTATAACTGCCCCACACAAGGGGGTAGAAGCTCTTGTGCCAGGAATCCAGCCACACTTCGGAGGAAATGAACTGGGAAAGCTTTGGCCCACTGTTTCTGGTAATTGCTCCTGCAGTCAGCTCATCAGTCAGCTTCAGAAGCTGTGGGAACTCCCACTTTTGAAAAGCTTGTCGGACTCTCCAGCTGAGACCTCCCAGGCACATGCATTCATATCTCAGAGTTAAAATATAATTTGTTTTGGCTAAACAGCCTCTAAATCTTTCATTCCTCCAGATGGAAACGTTTGTGTAATTAAGCATTTGGCAACGTTGGCATAAGTAACCATATCCCTTTTGGAATATTTTCAAAACAAATACACAGTAAATGTGGATGAGGTGATCCAAAGTCATTGTTTTTTCGGGAAAGGGTTGTTTGTTTTATGTTTTGTTTTGTTTTGTTTTCAGGGTCCGTGCTCCTTTAATGTGCAAAAACATAGCCCTCTGTGGTAGTTTCAGTCAAGCCTGGCATTGGGGTTGACGAAGGATGCTCACATTATCTAACTTCCATATAGGGATAGCAGACTTTAGCAAAGGCAAAGAATAAAAGAGCATGGGGTGAGAAAGGTGTATCTAAATTTAATCTGGCTAATCTAGTTCTGCAGTGATCAGCCAGCCAAGGCCAGGAGATTTGAGTTAGATTCTTTGACTTGGCATGATAGGTAGGCTGTATTTTGGCTATGTACAGTGGGACTCAAACACAACTGATAATGATCTTTTTCAGACCCCCAAGGGCGACCATTTCATACCCATTCATATAAATGACAGCAGAAGTGAGTGGGAGACCTCCAAGCTATATTACTGTAGCAAAAAGTGCTGTGACGACCTGAATATAATACAACTTTACATTAACAAAACTGTAACAAAGTTTGCTAAAAGATTTATCAATGTAAAATTGAAGTCAGATCTTCACTGATGCCAAAGAAAAGACTAGTCAGATAATAGGTACCTTATGGGTTTAATGAAGTCTGAAGCATAAATAAAATTGTTGACACTAAATGTCTGATATATCTCGGCCCACATTAGACAGAGCCAGTTATTTCCTATATCTCTTAAAATGAGAAAACTGTACAGTATCAGACCCTTTTGTGTAATGACTGTTGGCATGTTGCGACTTCCAGCTGACTGTTACTGTAATTTACTTATTAGATTATTTTAAATGTATTCTGAGATGGGCTGTCTGTTTAGAATGAAGTTAGATGTCTTCCAGCCTAGAATCCACACTGGCTTTAAATGTATTTTGTAGGAAGGCAGGGAGGGCCAGGAGAACATAAAGATCAGGAGGTAAAAAATTGATAACTGAGTTTCACAGGACATTCAACTTCACGTGGTTTTAATTGCTGGTGATCTCTCTTAAGAACGGTGTTCACCATCTCTTAATCAGGAATATGCAGGTTTTTTCGAGGACAAAACTTTTGTGCTCCAGATTTTTGTTCTTTGTCTGAATAGAGCCCAGATTCCTAATGCCCAGTTTGGGTTGAAACGCTCCTTTTTTCTTCACATGACTAACTAGTTCTGAATGTTTTACAAAGTACTGCTTCAGAGTTTTTATGTTTGTTTTTGTTTTGCCACTGATGATAATTCTTTTCACCTATATTAGAACTCGGTCACCTCACTGTCTAGCAAACCTCCATTAGATCTGAAGGCCTTCAACCTGTCCTCACAGAAATATGAGGTTCAGGGACTTGTATGGAAGCTGAGCTGCTTAATCTGACTCTATAAACACTCAGATTTCAGTGTGTTTGATATTATACTCCAGCTTTGAGGGCTGTAGGTTTATCCTGCTTTAACAAGAATCAGCTTTGAAGTTATATGAAACTTCAGACTTTTAGGTTGAAAAAACATTGATTCAATTTTTTTTACTTTTATTGTTCCAGAGTCATAAATCTGTATTGAGCCTTAAGTGAATAGAGGGGGAGGAAAGGAAACAATAAAACAGTAATTGCTGTGTCTTTTGACCCAAACAGTGAAATAACTGATACCAGGAGAATTTTAGTTCAGCTCCTTGGACAAAGGTGGTTAGATAAGCTGAAGATAGAAAAACAGTCTGAACTGAGTCTGCAAGCTTTTCAGTCTTTTCATCTTAATTAACATTATTAAAGTCTCACAAGCCTCATGAATTTTCTCTCACATAAAATGGCAAAAGGATAAATGAAACAAAACTTTGAAGTCTGTGAAAGAGACAGTATAGTTGGAAAACTGGAGAAACTAATTTGAGCCAAATTTTTTTTCCATTACCCCAAGGGTTGTTACCTGTATGGCTCTCTGTTAAGGGCAGGAAGGCAACTGTACCTATCCTTTCTAGTTACTTTCTCGACCGGTCCAGGGGCTTTATTTTGTGGGACTAGAGTGTTGATGCAAATGTACAGTGTGTCTGACATAAATCATAGTCTATTTGGCACTGAGTTAGATATCTGAAGTATAAAAGCCATTTTCAGGCAGTTTCTGCATTTCTGTTTAGTGTAAAAATAAACTTCATGCCTCTGAACATATCATTAGCTGGATCTCATTTTTAAGGGCTAAATATTGTGAATATTTACAAGGTCTATTTACAGATCAACCAGTAACCACAGTGCTTGTGTCTACTTTGAAAAAAAATCCCATTATGTCATCCTAGAGTGAAATAAAAAGTGCACCAAATATTTGATACACTGTGTATCATGAGAAGTACTTCTCCTTGACAGTTAAAATCTCCATGAACTATCTGAATGCCTGAGAGGATTGCCTCACTGTTAACACACATGGACAGATATGCCACTATAGCTCTTGGAAATAAACAAGTCACTTGATAGAAACAAACAAGGCAAAAATACTATATTTTGTTCCTGACTGTTCTGGATAGTCTGTGACATTTTACAAAATTCTTACCATTATAGTATTCTGGCAGATGGCCTGTCTTTGAGATCTCCTCATCACTTTACATCCATGGGAAAGGCAGTGCTAAATTGAGGTGAGATCTGCATCATGTTTCTTATGAGAAGAACCTGCCATTTGAGTTGGTTACACATTTTTTTCTGCTAGGGGACATCTATAAAAGAATAAAACTGTTCTCTTTTGTACTGTTTAATGAGGGCTGCACAGCGATAGAGATACTGTACCAATGATCATGTCCAACACTAGTCTTAGGGGATGATGTAGTAGGGCAGATCAGGTCCTCATACTTTGAAGCAATCCCTGTTGGCATCCTCCTAGAATATTTTCTGTACTTGTGTTTGTGACTGCCTAATTTAAAAGACCTGTCTTTATCTTCAAAATAAAGGATATTTTGTAATTCCCCAAATTATAGTGCAGTCAGTGCCCGCTCCCCCTCCCATTAATGAGGTCCATGCATACCTTGGCAGTGCATACCACCAGGTTCTCTGACTTAATTCTGCTTTCTGGCATCTAGTGATTCTGTTTAGAGGAGCTTCACCAAGGGAACTTTTAATGCTGCCCTGCTTCCCTTGCTTTATTTTCTCCTGAATTCACATCAGTTCTACAACTCTATCCTTAAACTCATCTTGCCCCCACATATAATTCATAACCAGACTACAGACCTTATGATTCTTTCTTGCCTATTTTTTCTTCAATTAATTTTTATTTGGAAGACAATAACGGGAGTTTGGCAGTTGGAGCTACTTCTTAAATGCCCTTGTGTCACACTAACCAGCTGAAATTTGTTTTGTAATCTGTGATGATTTTATTGCATGTATTTCCAAGGAGATCATATTGTCACAATCAAATTGTGCCATTAGATGTTTTATTTTTCAGTCTCTAGAATTGGGTACAGTTGGGACATGAATGCAGAGGAAGGGGATTAACATAAATGTCTTGATGAGCAAGTCCTTAGGCAGTGTTCAGGGAGGAGGAAGATTGATTGTTACTCTTGTTAAGTTTGGTCCTAAATCTTGATTGCCTTAAAGCCATCTTTTTCAAACCTCCCATTCAAGCCAGGAGGACAAAAATACAAACTTTGAATTTTGTTTTGGGCTCATTTCTGTTACAATATCTTGGTTGTACTCCTTTTAAAAATTTTTCAATCTCAGTTCAAGTCTTTGACATTGGTTACATTTTCTACTGCTGTTGGTCAGGCTTTTTGTGAGGCTCCTCATGATTGTATATGGCATTTTTGTATTTGGAAAGCATGAAACATTTACTGTTGTTATCCATGGTTCACCTATGGAATGGAACCGTGAGAGAAAAAACCTGAGAATTAAACAACAATTCTGTGACCTTACCTCTTCTTGGCCATTTACTTTCTGAAGTGATAAACAATTTGGGGGCAAAAAGCACAGCATGTTCAGGTGTAAGGTCTCAGTTTAAATTGAAGACTTGTAATATTTATAGTAACAAATAAATAAACATCTTAGAAAGAAAAGCTAGGACCTCAGGAATCTGTCATGTCTCAGGCTGTAAACCTCACCCAAGCTTCTCGTATCTTGCAGAAAATAAGATACTACAGTGACTCAGGTGTGCTACATTGATCCAAGTGTCTGTGTAAGCTGTATTCCATAGTGAATGTGAGAATGCTGGAGAAAAAAAAAAAAAAAAAAAGGTAGCTTTCCTGTAGTTCTGCAGACACATTTAGACCTTAAGTACTTCCTTTTGTCTGTTTCCCATTTGGCTTCATCAGAAGCTGAATTAACATGTGTTGGTAAAACTGTGCCTTCTGGCCTGTATTTGTCAAACTCAGTTGCTAAATCAAACTTCTACATTTGCACTTGCACATTTCTTACATAAAGATGCTGATAATTATCTCTCTCCTATTTACTTCTTCAGCTTGTTGCATTATTAAAGCTGTTGTTAAACTACAAAAAAGATCAGGTCATGAGCTAGCAGCAGGGCTGTACATCAGCCCCAAACCCTCCAAGACTTTCATGATGTTCTCAATGTCTCCCATGAGTAGAATTGCATTTATGGACTTGTCTGAAGTTCAAGTTGTGAGGCTGTGGATGTCATCTTCCTCTTTACAGGGATTCAGTCTACTTCAGTGATATATAATTTGATGGAGGCTATTGCATAGAGGAAGGGAACAGCCCCATCCAAGAAAAAGCTGTCAATTGCCTCCTCTCTGGGGAGATATCTAGAGACAGCTATGATCATTATTTTCCTGCTCTAATTCCTTTTTATTTTATTTCACTTCCTTCCTTTGCTTTCCCACAAAATATTGTGGAGAGAAAATGCTACAGATATTGATTCCTTTTTGCTCATGTTAATAATTCTGCTCCTTCCTCAGGTGACTCTGTATTACAATCATTAATCAAACATCACAGCCTAGGAGCATACGGTCTCTGTTCATTGCCAGGAAGCAGTAATTGGCAGCATGGTAGCAGTAGTACACCCTGGAGAGAAATTTTTCTTAAAAGTGAAAATGCTGTTCTCCCCTCCCATGATAAGAATCACTGGAGTGCATATGTGCAACTGTATATAGCCTTTCCCTATAGCAGCCATCCCATTTGTAATCCTCTTTCAGCTATAATGCTACAGTAGCTTGGATTGCAATGTACCATTTTTAGTACTTATCACATATCAGCAGACAGCTGGGCTTTTACATGACAAAATAGCCACCACCACAGCACTGGCTTAGGTGACAGTGAGGTACTGTCCATAATGTATGATCTTGAGCAATGTCTAGTAGCCAGAATAAAAATCAATCTGACATCTCAAAAGACTACATGCAGCTGAATGGACTTGTTAAAATGGGCTATAACAAGTGAAGCATGCAGCAGAACCAGGAAAAGAGAAAATACATTTGGTCTCAGGCAGGCTTAATTACCTGGGTTACAGATTACTGCTAGGTTTTAGAGGATAACATCACAACTAAAGCAGAGGTAGTACTGCAAAATTGGATGCTTATGTTGTCTCTCTTTGAGACTTGCTCTCCAGGTAGCTCCATCAGCTTTATCCCAGGATAGATAATGACCAGTTCACATAGTCCCATATTCAATACTTGACCAGTGTGCTCTTTTATTGTTCATTCATTATTAGTAATAGTTTGGGCAAACAATTTTATTTTGTATGTATATTTTGGGAATGACCACACAAATATGTGGTTTTGCTTATCAGAATTGATATAAGTGTAAGCACCCAGTTAAAGGGACCAAAACAATGTGGCTAGTCATTCTTATTTAAACAAAAAAGTGAAATTGTTAGGGCCTAGAAATTCTTGAACAATTCAATTAAGAGAGATTCTGTCTGAGTCAGTCAAAGCAGAGAAAATTCTAAATCTCCTACACTACAGACGAACTTCCTAAACGCAAAATTGTTAGTCTGGCACATTATATAATCCAGTAAATTTTACCAGTCCAGAGAGAAAGAAAGATTATGATCTTTTGTCCATGATGGGGGATTGCATTTAGCCTTCCCCACTTTGGGCAGGACTGAGCCTTGAAACACCATCTCTGAGGGAGTTGCACATCTAAAAGGAGGCCTGATGTTGACGTGAATAGATCTCATTCACTTAGAAATACGATGGCTCAGGTTTTCTTCTCATGAAGACTGAATCTTAGAACGCTACAACTGTTCAGAAATCAAAATACTGCCTTTCTCTCAGGCTAACCTCCCAATCAAATTTTCTCAAAGACTTCCCATTTCCTCTCATAGCTAGCACAACGCTCAAGCATTGCGACTTTGCTTGTGCAACTTGGCAGCAGTTGCTGGAAGTGGTGAAGAGGAGCTCAGCTGGGTTAGTGCCAACCTGCTGCTGCAGGCTCTTCGTTAACATACACAAACCAAGGGGAAGGCTGCTAAGATGTGAATAAATTCATTTGACTACTTGCAGAGAAACTGCAGTGGGAGCTCAGGGCGGAAGGGTTAGAGGGAGGATTTATTGCAGAAGCACAGTAGGAAGTAGGTTCTGAGAGAAGGGGAAAATTTTGAGGTAGCACGAGTTGAACCGCCTGAATTAAGGTGAAGCTAGTCATGATAGAGGAGGATGAACATTCCCAATAAACTCGTGAAGTCTAGGACTTGCTTAAGAGGAGACAGTGTGTATGCACTTGATGATATGCCAGATATTTTCTATTATAAATTTGATACACTCCCTTATGTAGGGGGACACAGAGTGATTGTCTAATTTAGAGAATGGTTTTCTGAAACCCAAACTGAATTTTTCATTATGTTGAGTCCAGCTTTGCTAAGCTCACAATTCCTGGGAGATGTTTGTTTTGCATTAAATGTGATCTGGGATACAGGGTGGGAACTGGTGACAAGATAAATTTAAATTGAAGATTAATGTAGATTTCTGTAAGACAAAAGTCTGGAGTGCTGCACAGCTGCAGCTACAGAAAGCTGCAGTAGATGATGGAGGGAAAAATCCACTCTCTGGAATCAAATTCCAACTGGACTTAATCGAGAACCCGTTGCAATGAACATAGGCCTTGTTATGAATTTCAGTATGCTATGGATCAAGCTTTTAATTCCCCTCAAATCAGAATTTCTAATGGTTTTAAGTTGTGCTGAACTCAGAGTTTGCATCTGGTGCAGGGTGGTAACTGTTTGTCGGTACTGCTTTTTTCATATGTAAATAGTTCTCATTTGTACGATGTTCTTCTCTGGAAGCTTTAGCCAGCTGTCTTCAAATGAAGGCATTTCTTCTAAACTTTTCTGCAGGTGTAGTTAGTGAATACAGATCTGGGGAGTGAGAAAGGGATATCTTAAAATGTATTTTTTCACTCTGATAAGGCAGCAGAATTCTTCACAGACCAACCTTATGCATAAGTACAACTCCTGTCACCATATTAATGCACTCTCTGTGGGATTTCTCTTTTTCTTCTTTGTTTCTGTTGGAGCTTTACATATTGTTCTATTGCGCTTGGAGGATCAAGAGAATATACAATAACAAAAATATACTCTGAGAGAAGAAGGCAAAGAAAGCAAAAATTCAGAGAATAACCAAAGTTACAGTTTTAATACATCTTGTCCACCCTTTGTTCGTCAGGAAGACCAAAGGAACCAAAAGAGCCACTACTAGTCCGCATAGCACCTCCTTAATTTTCTGGCTTAAATTTCTCCCAGTCCTCCAATGGTCCTGGTCTAAACCCTATTGAAATCAGCAGCACCCCCCTATCAGCTTCAGAAGTTGATGTTTTAGACCCGATAAGCCCATAGCTATCTAGGAAGGCAGGACACCTAGTGGTGGAAAGAAGATGTTTCTTTTCCAAAGAGCAAGGGGGACCTTAAGTCATCGGTAACAAATGTGTCAGTTACCTGCCCCGGGTCCCTGCTCCCCTGGAGGTGGTCCGTGTGGCAAAGTTTTCGTGGGGGCCTGTGACCAGCCCTCAGCTCCTAGCGGCAATGGAGGAAGCACGGATGTTTGGTCTGATGGGAGCACTTCACTGACTTCCCAAGAACAAGTGCTGCAAGTGGAAACTGCATTAGCAAGACACCTGTCCACTTGTCTGTCTTGTTCCAAGGGGAAGAAGAATCAGATGACTCTAACCTTTACATATTCCTCCTTTTCACTATCAGTAAAGCAATGCTCTTGAGTGGGATTTTCCAGTGAGAAATACATATAATAAATTGTCATACCTGATCCAGTGGTTTGGGGGTATATTGTGACATTGATACCATGCTTGAATGTCAAATCCAGGCAACACTTCATGATGCCTGGATGCTGGAGGATAAGCAACTGTTCAGGGCGTACACAGTATTACTATTTGTACTACAACATATACACTGTATATTTTGCAGGCATACGGCTGATTGTATGCGTCCTGTGGCTGCTCTGCAATGGTGCCTTAGAAACTTTGGGGGTTCTCCAGTGAACAGCAACTCAGTCAGATTTACAAAGCTGGGACCTTTTGGGCTGCGGATCATAATGGAAAAATCTACATCATTTCATGCTATCCTCACAAAACATGAGTGAACTGGGAAAAACCTAGGTGAGCAGTAAACATGGTTACAGGGGTAGGAAGAGCAGGGATGGTGGTGTTGGCTAAGATGGGTCCAAAGCCCCAACTACAGATGGTGTAGGACCCAGAACCTAGGTGGTGGGTGAAGTGATGCCTGGGAAGCTGGAGTCCACGGTACATTCATTCACCTCTTTTAACTGCAACTCCATCAGATGAAGGGACAAATCCAAAGTGCTTATCTCTGGGGAGGAAAAAAAGCCATAAGATGTTAGACTTGATTCATCACAACCTTTGCGTTCAGGTGGTCCTGTCCATATGGCCATAACTGTAAGAGTCCTGTAAGTACTCCAGGAACTGCGATTTCACTAATTCGAAGTGCAGAAGTACATCGATACTTGCCAAGATATCTCAATGGTAGGAATTTCTTTTAAACTTAACAGGGTAAATGCTTTTGTCTTCTCTAACATGATTGCCCCAGATGATAGACTGAAGACATATGTAAAACTCACTAACAAGGGGTGCTGTAAGCAATGCAGTAAATTTGCATGTTAGGCAACATTGCTGAAAGGACTTTTTTTTTTTTTTTTAATGTATGAAAGGTGCTAAAGTGTTGCAGACTAGAATAAAAAAAAAAAAAAAGGACAATGTCCTGTTTTTACCTGGATATCTGATGAGAGGTGTTCTGAAATTTCCATCAAGAATTTTATTGTCAGAAAAGATAGCCTTAACCAAATAGGTGCAAATTTTATTTTGATATGTTATAGACCATTAGACTTTATATTTTTCAATATTTTTACTATATTTTTATTGTAACGAATATCAATTGCTACTTAAAACCTTTTTGTGTTTCCTATTTGAGCTGTAAAGCAGTAGTCTGATGCCTAGCTCAAGATATTCTATTTAGTGATGGCTGTAGAGCAAAATAAGCTCACTTGATATTGGTATCTTGAAGAAGAATAGAATGAAATGGTGACAGTCTTAATGTTTCAAAGAGAGCATTGTCCAACATTACATTTTTGAGAATTCAATTTTATGGAAAATCAGGGTGGGGTGGGGGGGTGGGTGTCCCCCAAAAAAACAACACCTTTGCCTTTGTTTTTGTTTAGAACAAAATGAAATTCCACAACATGAGAATTTCAAGTTTTGAGGGCTATGATGCTATGTTTTCATGCTACTTCTGCCATACTGCTGTGTCTTTACAAAGCAATAGGAACATATTCATAACATAAACTTGAAGAACTGGCTTATAACTCTCCTGTGCTTATAATCAGTAACACATGAAGTACCATTGTGGGACTTCCAGTGTGGGAACCATACTAAATGAAAGCAGGTTTTGTGCCAGGGAATTTTGGTGAGAATTAATCAGAGGAGAAACCTGAGCCTGGTCTGTATGTGTCATTATCTCTCACTTTACCTGACAGAAATCAGACAAAACCATAAAACCTGAAGCACTATTTCCCCCTGAGGCAGCATGTGGAAAAGTTTCAACTCTCTCCCCTCAGTTCTCTATACTTGATAACAATTATCATATAATAATATGACATATAAATTTATTTAGCAATTGTTACGAACAAAGGCTGTAATAATTCTAATACTATTATAACTATCTTGCTATTAGCAGTAGTAACTGTAGTCACGATACATCTCTAATAGATCATGAACGACTTGGCTGGCATATCAGTAGGCTGGAGCTGATCAACTGCTGGTATTTACTTGCATCATGCTCACCAAGTGCCGCATCTCTTAGAAGGTGGTGTTGCCACAGTTGTTTACACATACAGATGAAATCGCTTTACTAATAAGCAGCAGTTACTATTGCCAGGAGGTTGGGAACAAAGCGGGCAGCCAGCAGTGTTCTGCCCTCTGCGCTTTTGCCCGGTGATGCTCGGCTGACCTGGCCAAGGCTAGTCTTGAACCACGCATCAAACCAGATGGTCCATGACCCAAACACGAACCAAAACACTCACTCACCTGTTTCTGCGTTGACTAGAAATTTCCACAGCGGCTGTGTGCAGTGCTAGCCCACACCAGCAGATGGGGCGGTTACAGTGCGTTTTCAGTCCGCTCCGCAGTATCTCCTTGTTCACGGAGTGTGTTTTTCCCTGCAGATATCTGAAGCTTATTTTTCATGAGGAATCAGCTTGTTGTGGTTAATGGTATTATTGGCTCTTGCCTGGCTTAATTCAGCAATCACTGCTAATGTGTGAGGGTTTGAGGCACTGTTTTTCAGGGCAGTGTCCCCAGGGCTACATCCTAACAGTGTTTTGTGAAGCAACACAGAGGAGTGGCCCGCAGCAATAACGGTGAAAAAATGCTTCACTTCTGTTTAACCAGGTAATGTTCATAGCAAGCTCCCCACCATTATTCCTGTTTACAAGCCTGATATATGTACCAGATTTAAAGCTTCAGTAGTGAGATTTCAGTGAGAAGGGCACAGATTCTAGATAAACTGTAGTGATAACATTTTCATACGGTTCTTTGTTATTTGGCCTTGGGGAAAAAAAAAAAAAAAAAAAAAAGATGGTCTTTACAGACACATATACAAGCAAATACACTTTTTTTTTTTTTTTTTTTTTTTTTTTTT
>NW_020799096.1:4516996-4526175 GCF_003259725.1 Athene cunicularia
CCCTTTTTTTTTTTTTTTTTTTTCTTTTTTTCTCCCAGTTAGGTCATAAATTAAGGATCTGGAGGGTTTTATCCATAAGAAATCACATATCTCAATCTGTTGCAACTACACATTGTATTTAAGTACTCATTTATTGTAACATAAGTCTGTAGAATTCAAATAGACTGTTTCTAAGGTTAGTTAGGACTACTTCTCATTGGAAAAAGTAGTGTCTTGATATTCAAACCTCTGTAGGAAGGGATATGCTTTTACATTTGTTTTATGAGGAGAAGGGAAAGTTTCTTCAGATCAGATGATACTTCCAATGTAGAAGTGAATAGCTGTAACCTGGGATACTGGAAATTTTTCAAGTTCATTCTGCTTGATTGAGGACTTGGATCTGAAACTCCAATATCTTTTACCTACTCAAGGCAGTGGTTTTTACGTCCTGACTAAAGATGCTATGACACATATAAAAATGCGTGAGCTAACTTCAGTGACATACTCACTTCTGATGTAAGCATTCTTTCCTATTTACATTTGACTTGGCATTGAAAAATATCTGCAAAAACAGCACTGCAAGGCATCAGTTTATCAATATGTAAATGAGCAAGAAGGGTTCCCCTCTCCAGCATGAGCTGTTCTTCATACAAGCTTGCTACGTCATTCATCTTCCCTCAAATGTCTCATACCTGAAAACTTGCAAATTGGCTATTTTAAAAGAATAATACAGAAACTGTGATTCATTTCCCCCACTTTCTTCATGTGGCAGTTTTCTATTGAAGCTTCCTGGCTGAACTCATTCTTTGATTTAATGTTTCTGCCAAGATCTCCTAAAATATACTTGTCCTTTCACCATAAGAGTGGAACAAAGATATAAGACAAGGAAGTTTAGTCCACCTGTTAAGCTGGACCTGTAGAAATAATAGAATCATGAAGCATTTGAAGAACAACTGCAGAAAGAGAAGAATAACCACCTTGGGAGCATTTCTGTTTTGAGCGAATGTGACAGCTTCTCCCTCCTTCAATGCAGTGGGAGCTACAGCTTGTCAATACAAATGGAAAAGAAACTCAAAGTATCTTAAATAGGATAACATAGAAAGCACAAATAAAAATCATATCCCCTTCAGATGAAAAACTAATTCCCAGTTTAGCTTTTGAATCTCCAGGCTCTGCCTCAGACGAGAAAGTGTTTGTATACCTACCAGTTTTTCTAAGTTAAAAAAAAAAAAAGAAAGCATTGTCTGTAACACTTGTTTCTCCCATGTCTTCAGACCATGATAACCACAGCAAAATTCCATTTGTATAATCCTCTATGGAATAATTAGTTTATTTTAGTGTTTGATTGGAGGAGGACAATACACAGCCCCACCAAGAATATCAGAATGCCTTTTAAAAATCATGTCATTTGTTGATGCTGGTCTGCAAAGACTAGAGAGTACTTTTGTCTTATGATGTGATCCGAATTAAAACTGTGTTACAGACACAAACCTAAAACACATAAAAAACTTTTACTAAGGCCTCAGATACTCATGTTCTATATGAAAACAGCACAAAGAATCTATTTAGAAACATGATGCATCTTAAATCACTAAGCACCTTTGAGTGAAGCAATGCTTTATGATGGAGATAAATAACTGGGAATCAATTTACCATACAAAGTGTTTCTTCACCATTCATTTCATTTGGTAGCTCTGAAAGGCAAACAGTTGTCATAGAAACAGTTAAATAAATCCATTTGTTGGGACTGGGTGATGTGCTTCCTTTGAAAATGCAAATAAAGGTTCACTAGATAGATTTTTGTCAAATGTGTATCCTGCCAGAACTTTTAGTTTGGAATAATATGCCTCTGGTTGTGTTTGTTTCATTCAAATGGCTAATCCTTTCCATGCTGGTTGGACTTACATAGCATGCTGTTCTAGTTCCTGTGATTTCATATTGCAATTTGTAATCTTAGACATTTCAGACCATATCTTCCATCCTGCACCCCCACATAGGAGCTTTTGAAAATTTGCCTCAAAACAAGCATGTCAGGACCTCTCGGGATTCATTTTCCTACTATGTTCTGGTCTCCTTTATTAGAGCCATTGTGCAAATCAAAGGCACAGACTGCAATCAGGCTTTGCAAGCTTTTAAGCATTTAGTCCTCTGTCTGTTTAAAGGGCTAAACTGTTGCATAAACTGCTGTTTCAAGCATGACAGTCCTTGGCCCTGTCTAGTATGGTATGAAATAAATGGCTTAGGGGTGTGTGGGAAGGACACAAAAGTGTAAACTGCAACACTTACTGTAACACAGGACAAAAGCTGGGAGTGAGCCTGAAATTTGGGTTTAGAGATTTTTTTTTTCTAGCCTCTGAAAGGAGCAGAGCTAAAGGTACAGACTGACTGCAATGATAGCAGTAGTGTATACACCTCCAAGCTTTCTCTAAACTATCCTGGTTTTCAGTACCAGTGTCCTGGTTGGAACTCAGTGAAGTATAATTTACTTTGCCTTTTTGAGAAGAGTTCTGAGCTTCCCTTGTCAGACTGTTACTGGTACTCATACCCTCATGAGATGTACTGAAGAAGTCAGCTGAGGCCCCTCAGAACACCTTAAATTATATCTGAGCCAGTATATGCTGTGGTTACACATTGACTATCAAAATAAATCACGTAATGTAATGTTATAGGTACTTTCTGGGATAAGATTAACATGCTAGTGGCACCCTGAAAAATTGGGAACACCGGAAAAGGTCATTTTTAAGGACAGTAGACTATGACCTATAGTTCTAGAAACTGGGCTGAAATAGGATAAAATGCATAAATATCTGCATGTCTCTGAGCTGAAATAGAATCCAAGAAGCCGACTTCAGACACAAACTCTCACCTATACTGTAGCACACACAGCACACATCCTGCCCTTCAGGTTCACTGAAATCTCAAGACCCCCAATTTTCTCCGCGTTCATGGTTGATACATCAGCATGCGGCACGATGCATCAATATAGTTACAATACTACATGTTTAAAAATGAAGAATTCATAAAATGTCCAGTTGTATTTTCCTGAAGTTTCAAGCAATGGAGAAGAACCAAACTAAGTACATAACCATTTTAGTACTTTCAGTTCTGTTTCCCCACTTCCAAATACAGACAAAAGTTTTGTTCTTACTTGCTGAAAAGTCAAAACTGAGTCTGCAGTCACATTTCAAAATCAAAGTCCTGGCTCTAGCCTGTATGCATGCTGCATAGATAAATGCTGGGATATGAATAAACATTACCTGACTGAACCAGTGGCTTTGAAGTCTGGAAGAGATACAAGAGCTTCTGACTGAAAGAAGTCAATCAGGCTTTTACCACTGATTTTAAGGATTTAAAATTTCACACTAAAATGTTCATCAAACTATGGGAGCTGAATTCTGAAAAAAAAAAAAAAAAAAAAGCGCCTGTAATTTGAAAAGTAAAATATTTTACCTTCCTGCCAAGCTCTATTTCTGACAGTCTTGCAGCACTATATATATATATATAAAATAGACAGAAAAAGATAAGTAAATTTAGTAAGTCTGCTTAATAAGCTATAATTCCTTGATATGTAGAGTAATAATAAAACCTTGAGAGTTTCATACTTCTATTTTATGCCCAGTGACTAACATAAAGGAAATTATTACCATTCCTTTAACTTCAAGTAGAGAACCTCAGCAAAAAATATTAATTCATCCAAGTTTTACAAATGCAGATCTTGTGAAATGTATCTGAAGTGTGTCTTGAAGCAAATATTTGCATAATTTTTTCTTTAATTTTCCTAGAGCTCTCTATTTTAGAGGCAAGTTATAGTGACATGGCTTTTTCGATTCAGAATGGAATGTCAAAATAGGCACATAGAGAGGAACGGATGGGTTTGAAGTGGATAAACAAAAAAAACTGTGTGCTCTTTCCCAGTATCCAACTGTGTATCTTCTTGAGTTTTAAAAGGTTCAAAATGTGCTTTTTTCCTCTGCTGTTGTTCTCTACATGGCTGTGGTTCTTGGTAAGGTCTGGCCAAAACTAGAGACAGTACTGGCATGATATTGTAAGAGCCATCCTCCTGAGACTTCTTCCCTAAGCAGAACCACAACATTCTCAAAGAATTCTTAAGAAAATTACTGTTGAGAGGATTTCATTCCAGCATTTTAGATGAAGAAAATTTGAATACAAGTTAGAGAACCTTCTGTGTTTCAAGGTTTTGCTTTTTAGTATTTAAAACTATAAATCTTGTGAAGTTTGCCTCTTACTGGTGTACCAATACACTTTCATGAGAACTACCCTGAGCTACAAAGCGAAAATATTACCCTGTTACTAGGGGGACAATGGAAATGATAGCGTTACTTTTAAAAATAGCTTGTTTCAGGGATGTCTAAGGATGTGCTACAACAAGAACAGTGTGGCTAGCACGTCGAGGGAGGTGATTCTCCCCTTCTTCTCCACTCTTGTGAAACCTCATCTGGAGTGCTGTGGTGGGCCACCAGTGTAAGGACATGGACTTGCTCGAGTGGGTCAAGAGGAGGCCACGAAGATGATCAGGGCACTGGAGAATCTCCTTTATGAGGACAGGCTGAGAGAGTCATGTTGTGCACCCTGTAGAAGAGAAGGCTCTGGGGAGACCTTATAGTGGCCTTTCAGTACTTAAAGGGGCTACAGGAAAGATGGGGAGGAACTCTTATCAGGGATTGTAGTGATGAGACAAGGGGTAATGGCTTTAAACTGAAAGAGGGTAGATTTAGATTAGATGTAAGGAAGAAATTTTTCACCGTTAGGACGGTGAGGGGCTGGCACAGGTTTCCCAGAGAAGCTGTGGCTGCCCCCTCCCTGGCAGTGTCCAAGGCCAGGTTGGACGGGGCTTTGGGCAACCTGGGCTAGTGGAAGGTGTCCCTGCCCATGGCAGGGGGGTTGGGACTAGGTGATCTTTAAGGTCCCTTCCAACCCAAACCATTTGACTACTCTTTGATTCAAACTGTATACATATGTATAAAACCTGGAAAATAAAGGTAGCTCAATTATCTACTATGTTATCAACAGAGAACAGGTAGGTGTGGAGAGATAGATAGAGGGGACAGTGAGCCAGGGGACAATGAAAAAATTACCATTCCAGGTAAGCATCTGACCTTTGACATATTACTGATAAACTCTTCTACATCTGTATTCTGGGATAGCATAGAGACAATATGCATGTTTCCATTCTCCATTTTATATTTTTAATGAGTGACTTAGGGAGTATTTTTTGTGTGTGTGTTTGGGATTTTTTTACATTTAACAACTGCAAATACTATTTGAATTTGGGGAATGCTTCGGGGAAGGGCAGTTGACAAATTTTAATCAAGAAACCACTTGCATAATGAAGGAAACAATGGAGCAACTGAAGGGAGGCAACACCGTCTGGAGAAAAAGATTGATAGCTTATTGAGAAGCCAAGGGTCTGTGAAAAAGAGATGTCTCTGGGCTACATAATTAAATTGGTATTTTATTTCTTTATGGTGTGTGAGTTGTGTATTAGTTCAGAGCCCAATGAATCTCATGCAATACTCTCTGAAGACTGGGAGGAGAGATGCATATATCTTAAAACAAAGCTGGGCCATTTTCTTTATTTACATTTCCTGGAAACAAATGTCTTTATTTGAATTTCCTGGAAACAGAGTCAACTGAAATAACTCACTTTGTTTAAAGTTTTCATCATCTTCACAATTTCACATCTCTCCTGGGTTTGCTGGTTCTAAACAATCCCATGATTTGGCAAATGTCACAGCTGTTCTTTATATTGTTCTTTATATTTGTCTTAGCCTAGTGACCTGTAACAAGAGGAGAACAAAAAGTAATAATTAGGCTATTCCAGAACATTTAGTTCTTCAAGAGGAGTCAAGATTACTTTTCTTGATGTCCCTATTCAGGTCTTCTTCTCATGTTGATCATCATTTTAATGGGTTGCACTATGGTCTTTGAAACATCTCCATGACATTGCTTCAATAGCAGTGGGGCGAGAGGGGAGCTGGTGCCATCCAATTATCATTCTGGTGTTTCTTTCTCCTTTTCATTTGCAAGAATAAAATGCTATCTGAGAGATATAGCTAATTTTCATCGAAAGTGATCTTTCCATGAACCCAATAAGGATGTTTTTACAAGATTATATTAATAATTGGCTTTCTGAGTATTTTCTCTCTACTATTTTTCTGAAGTGGCTTTTGTGAACTGTGTCTTAACCATTTTTTTCTTTCATATCTTGATTTCTCCCATTGACTTTTTGCTTTTGAGATTTGAAATGCTACATTTGTAATGCAACTGCATCTCCAATGTGAAAGACAGATGAAAAACACATTCTGTGGCTGTAGTGCCGGTCTGTTCAGAAGTATATGTGGGCTCCTAGGCATGTGTTCACTGTGCTGTTTTAATGTTTCATCCCATCAAAGTTGATTTGGGGAATCTTCTACATTTGAGGACTTTCGTCAGGTTTCTAGCAGTGGTACAGCCTTTAAGCTACACATAAAGCTGAAAAGAAAAGGAAAAAAAAAAAAAAAAAAAAAAAAAAAAAAAAAAAAAAGAAAGACTGATTGAGGGAAATAGAAGAATAATATGTTCTTACAACTACAGTGGGAACTATTTAGTCATATAAAAAATGTAGGAGAATCTGCACTAGGTAACAACTGTTGTATACATTTCTGGGTATGAGAATAAAGATTAAATTGGTTTTGGAGAGAAAAGCTTTTCACATAAATGGGATCACCAGAATTACAAGCCTGCATAACAGTAAAAATCAGAAGCTTCAGCTGAGTTTAATGGAGAGTACCTAATTCCCAATTTCTGTGCCGGGTGTGAAATTGCTGTGCTGTGTTAACATACAGCTGGTATAAGATAGTGGAGAATAAGCCTGATAGATTTTACGCAAGTTCAATCTATTGCTACATGAGAAATAGATCTAACATAAGCCATCAGAAAGAAAATCTCTCAGAAATCCCTGAGGCTGTTCAAGGTAGCGGTTCCTTACTAGAAAACATGCATTTATTTCCTTCCCAAGTAAATACAAACTCTTAGAAGCTGTTACATTTAACAGTAGATCATGCTCATGAAGGGTTTACTTCCAGTAAACCCCTGCTTCACCGGGCACTGCAGGCATTCACCTCACCTGCATCAGCTGTGATCCAATCATGGATAATCTGTTAAGTATTCCTCTGCACAAGCAAAGGTGACTTTTGTGTTTTGGACCTAGACTTCATCTGGAAGAGCTATACATCAAATCTTTATTTCTCCCCAGCCTGGAGACACTCTCCCATTATCTTCCCCTTGTTGAAAAATATCTGTAGCTAACCATCCCCCACTACCCTACCCCACTCCAACAAAAACAGTAAGGGACAAAATAAAAGCGGTGGTATCTTCTCTTTTTAAAAAGCAGGTACACTGACAGCTTTCTAGTGATAGTAATCAGGGAATTTTAGTCTGATATGGAAACATGGTAGGAGCTCTGAATGAGGCCAGTTAGCTAAAAGGGAAAATGTTCTCCAGGTGTGAAGTAAAAAGCTTATAGTGACAGGCAAAGCTAAGGGAAGTAAAATCCAAACATGCGTGGGTAAGGAGTCCGTTTACCTTCATATGTAGTTTGGTGGGGAAGGGTTTGACAGCTCATATTTCTACATAATTAATTTGGCTATCAAAATAGCAAAAATGGAGAAATGATGTGAGATTTTATTGTCTTCAGCTTCATAGAATCATAGAATAGTTTGGGTTGGAAAGAACCTTTAAAGGTTATCTAGTCCACCCCCCCCTGCAATGAGCAGGGACATCTTCAGTTAGATCGGTTTGCTCAGAGACCCATCCAACCTGACAATGTTTCCAGGGAGGGGATATCTACCACCTCTCTGGGCAAACTGTTACAACTTTTCATCACCCTCATCATAAAAAAATCTCTTCCTTATATCTAGTCTGAATCTACCCTCCTTTAGTTTACTCCTTGTCCTCTTGCTACAGGCCCTACTAAAAAGCCTGTTCCCATCATTTTTTTAAGGCTCCTTTAAGTACTGGAAGGCCGCTAGAAGGTCTCCCCAGAGCCTTTTCTTCTCCAGGCTGAACACCCCAAGCTCTCTCAGCCTGTCCTCACAGGGGAGGTGCTCCAGCCCCCTGTTCACCTTCATGGCCTCCTCTGGACCCGCTTGAGCAGGTCCATGTCCTTCTTTTGTTGGGGGCCCCAGAGCTGGATGCAGTACTCCAGGTGGAATCTCACAAACGGGGGAGAATCCTCTCCCTTGACCTGCTGGACACACTTCTCTTGATGAAGCCCAGGATGTAGATGTCTTTCTGGGCTGAGAGCGCACACTGCCAGCTCATGTCCAGGATTTCATCCACCAGTACCCGTAAGTTCTTCTCCACAGGGATGCTCCCAATCCCTTCATTCTCCAGCCTGTATTGATTGGGGAATCACCACGGCCCATGTGCAGGACCTTGCATGAGGTTCACATGGGCCCACTTCTTGAGCTTGTCCAGGTTCCTCTGGATGACATCCCATCCCTCAGGTGTGTCGGCTGCACCACACAGCTTGGTGTTGTCTGCCAACTTGCGGAGGGTGCACTCACTCCCACTGTCTCTGTCACTAATGAAGATAGTAAACAGCACTGGTCCCAATACCAGTCCTTGAGGAACGCTACTCATCACTGATCTCCATCTGGACATTGAGTCATTGACCACTATCCTCTGGATGCAACCATTCAACCAGTTCCTCATCCACTGAACACTCCATCCATCAAAACCATATCTCTCCCATTTAGAGAGAAGGGTGTCGTGGGGGACAGTATCAAAGGCCTTCCAGAAGTCCGGATAGATGGCATCCATAGCTCTTCCCTCATCCACTGACCTATTCACTCCATCATAGAAGGCCACTAGATTAGTCATGCAAGACTTGCCCTTGGTGAAGCCACGCTGGCTGTCTCAAATCACCTCCCTGTTCTCCATGTGCCTTAGCATAACTTCTAGGAGGATCTGTTTTGTGATCTTCCCAGTCACAGAGGTGAAGCTGACAGATTGGTAGTTCCCAGGGTCCTCCTTTCTGCCCTTTTTAAAAATGAGTGCAATGTTTCCCTTTTTCCAGTCACCAGTGACCTCACCTGGCTGCCATGACCCTTGAAATATGACGATTTCAGTATAAGTACCTAAGTTTATCCCCAAGCATAAAGCAAAAGTTGCATTGGGTTTGGGGGGTGGGGGTGGGG